>NW_012144966.1:12569991-12597526 GCF_000956105.1 Propithecus coquereli
GAGGTTTTCCCACAAATGATCCAGTTGTCCAACTATCGCTTTGAAATGCCATTTTTGTTATATATGATTTCCCATATAGATGTCAGTTTATTTTTGGTCTCTCTCTGCTGTTCCATTGATATATTTATCTCTTCTAGTACCTGTGCCAGATTTTTTTTTTTTGAGACAGAGTCTCCCTCTGTTGCCTGGGCTAGAGTGCCGTAGCGTCAGCCTAGCTCACAGCAACCTCAAACTCCTGGGCTCAAGCAATCCTTCTTGCCTCAGCCTTCAGAGTAGCTGGGACTACAGGCTGCACCACCATGCCTGGCTAACTTCTATTTTTAGTAGAGACTAGTTTCACTCTTGCTCAGTCTGGTCTCCAACTCCTGACCTCACGCGATCCTCAGATACTCCTGCCTTGGCCTCTCAGAGTGCTAGGATTACAGGCGTGAGCCACCGCTCCTGGCCCAGATTTTTAAATGTTAGTAGCATTATTCTACATTTTTAAATACAGTAGGGCAGCTTCTATTTTATTATTCTTTAAAAAATTTCTTGAGTATACTGGAGTATTTACTCTCTAGCTAAACTTTTGATTCAATTTGACATCTTACTATAGTGAGTTTTCTGAATTAAGAAATATTATGCATTACCACTAATCTGAGATTTTTATAATATTATTTGAAAAAGTTTTAGGGTTTATTCCTATATATTTTATTATTAGGGTTGCTACTGAGTGAGAGCTCTTTTTTTTACATCTCATTATTACTTGGATACGGTTGTAATAGAGGAAAGCTGTTATTATTTACAGTATCTTTGGGGGGGGGACTATTTTATCTAATATATTGTTTCTAAACAGATGATTTCTGTTTCCTGTCCTGTAGAATATTGAGGAGAAAATGATCACTGAGTGAACTTCCACAGAAGGATGCTGAGGTTTTGACAACCTTGTGTGGGTCTCTGAAAGTTTGCTCAGAGTAGGCTATGATGTTATGTGACCTATTAATGTGCCACACAAGGGAAATGAGGTGGGTTCCCAATACTCTTGTCTGATCTGGGAAACTCTCAGAACTAGGAAGTGTTGATAACATACATTTTAAAGCAAATTAACCACTAATTGAAAATAAATTAGGATGTTGGCATTGCATTCTCAAAGGGACAGAAGCACTCAGTTTAAAACTCTGAAGAAAACTGAAATATGTACTCTGCTAGGAATGATTGTATTAAGGAGCTCTGGTTTGAAATGTTTGCGTGATGATTCAGCATTTTTTCAAATGGAATTTTAAAAAGTTAATTGACCACCAACTTTAATCAATTAAACATATGTTTTCTACACAACTATGGGATTACCCTGAAAGGTAAAAAATAACAAAGCTCTTTTATCAGTGAAATCTAACAAATATTTAAACAATAGTAACTGCTAAAATTTTACAGGGCTTTATAGTTTATATTGCTCTTTTAGATATATGAAGTCATTTAATCCTCATAAGCGTTCTGTGAGTAGAAAAAGGAGATCCTAGTTTTGTTCTTCCTTTGCCAATGAAGCAGCTGAGGTTTAATGAGGTTAAATGAACCATCCAAATTTGTATAACTATTAAGTAGTAAAGTCAGGGTTTAGATGCAGACCCCCTGATGCTTTTACCAATGTGCATGGCAATCTGTACTGTTGCCTCCCATAAGATCCAGCTTATTTTAAAATGAGATATGGAATATTCTGTCTTGCTTTTGATCAACTTGATTATAGGGTTGCACACCCATATCTGATGTTAATATTGCAGGAGTACACCAAAATGCTTTACCAGGCAATCTGATGATTGCCTTTCTGCCACAGACAATGAAAGATTTCATTAAACTCCACCAACATATTTGGTTTATTTTTGCTATCCATTGACTTTTTGCTTAGCAATTGTGTCCTATATTATAATCAGTTGCAAAATAATTCTATAAGAAAATGTTCAATTTTTTACAACCTAAGTAAAATGAACTCTTTTGAATGCCATTGGCATGAGTGCTTAATGCTGATAAGGATTTGATTTTTTTTGGTGTGTTTTGGAATCTACAATATTTTAAAGACCACTTTGAACTTTCTTTCCATAACAATTTTTTTTAACTGTGAGGCCGTAGAATTCCTTGAATATTATTTTTCTTATCCCAAATACTCTTTTTCCTGGTGAGAGGGTCTAGGATGAAAGAGGATAGAGTATTAATGGATTAAGCTTATCTAAAATGGTCTGTACTTGTTTTTTTTTTTTTCATGGAACTCCAATGAATATCCTATTGATGGCCAGGGAACATACTTTGAAATAAATTGGGCCAAAAGAATTAATATTTTCTTCAAAGTTCTTAAAATTCAAATCTTTTGAGTAGAATAGCATAGTCTTAACCTGTGTCCATTTATGTATTTAGTTAATATATCCTGAACCCTTTAAAAATTTTTTGGGATCTTATTATAATCCTTACTTCTAAAACACTCATTTCCTTTCTTCTTATCCTACCCTACCCTGGTCATATCACTTTTCCCTCAAATTCTTCATCACATCCACAGGACTAACTGATTTATTCAAATCCATCTCTATACAATGAAGTGCTGGATCAGAAATATGAAAAAAAGCGTTTGAAATGTTTCAAGTTAAGGAATTTTCAATGATAAAAGAATATCTCATTAAAGATTAACTTTAGGATTCTCTTTTGTGCTGGCTTCCAGCTTCAATAATTCAAACTTTTAATAAAAGAATATATGACTTAAGAATTAGTAGTAAGAGTGAAGTAAGAAAATACCCTTTTTGTGAAACTCTCAGAAGATTTCATTCAAGTCAGAAAAAGTCAATGTCCCATACTATGTTCATCACTTTTTTTCAGTCTACATTCAAGGTTTAACACTGCAAACTGTCAACCCAAATTAGGACTGGGTAAAAAAACTTTCTGTCTAGAAAAGGTACTGTATTAAGGAAAAGAAATAAATACCACATTAAAATGCTGCCTTTTAAGTAAAAGACTCCCATGCATAGAGCCTCCTAACCAAACCCATCTTTGTTTCATGCTTACATCTGAATTCCTTATAAAGTAGAGATACATTGTCAGGGTATTACATCTCTAGCACCTCAGGGAAAATATTATCTTAATGTAATAAACTACATATTTACAAGTACATAAAATATTTACATGTCTTTCTATGTAACATTCTAGCATCTGTGTAATTTTCTCATTTAGTATTTCTCTTAGTGTTTTCTATTTCTTTGGTTGAAGGGTGAAATATTACCATAAAGAGAATAGCATGTTCCCTTGTTTCCAATAAAGAATTGTCTAAAGATTTGGTTTCTTAGCATCAGTTTTTTCCTGGTTATTAATATTAACAAGCATGCCTAAGATGCCTTGAGTGTGAGTGATGTTAGAAATGTACCATGAAAGGTTTTAAACAATAATTTTGATAGGAACTCATATCCTCTATGTTTCTCCACCAACAAAATGTGACAAATGGCCTTTTTATCAATTAGCATCAAATTTTGGGTTTTTTTCTTTATTTTTCAAAAAGTATGCTTGTTCAAAATAATAATTCTTGAAATGTATTGGCTATATGTCAAGAATAATAATTCTTGAAATACATTTACTATGTACCAGGAACTATGCTAAAAATCTAATGGGATAGGTATCTTACTTACACCAAATTAATAGCTAAGGAACCTAAAGTTGTGCAAGGTAACAGAACTAGCAAATGGTAGGGACAGGATTCAGTCTAGGTCTGCGTAAATTTAGAGCCCAAAGGTTTAACCAAACCTATAACTACAGAGAAGCAGAAAGAATATTTAGCATCTTCTGAACATATTCTTCAAAAGATGTATCTTTTTAACAAGAAAATTAGAATGTTATGTTTATATGATGGTTGTTATGACTATGATAGCAGCAGTAGTGTGAAAATATAATGTTAGAAGCTGGCATTAACCTTGTTTTAATCACTACAATATGGTGCTTCCCAGGACACTGAGTACTTCATCCTGAGAATTTTTTTTCTGTTTTATCTACCATTACTTGGTTATTTATTTATTACCTGGTTATTATTTATTACCTGTACCTGTTTCCTAGTTTTAAAAGTGTTTCAGAAGTCAGATACCATTTTTTTTAAAAAAAAATTCTCACATTTGGAGAGGAATTATGGAGCCTTCTACAAATCCTAGAAGGGACTGTATATCTTTCTTTCCCTACAATAATAATCCTGGCTTTGTATGAAGATAATATCAGTAGATCACGAAATGGAATTGCTTTTCCTGCCAGTGGTGGTGACTGCTCATAAAGGTAGTCCTATTATTTCACTTACCCTAGTGACTTATATTTTTGGGACATCTGGTAAGATCCAGTAGGTTGAGAAGCTTGCAAATGATCTTGGGGTATGGAGGTACAGTTTTCATGGAATGAATGTAGATATATCCATCTAATCATTACTACTGGAAAAATAATTCAGAGTGTCCCTCATACTTAGAATCTCATTCATAAGGTTTTCAACAGTAAAGCCTTTCTACACATAAGTAGATGACAGAGAGCTTGGTCAGGAATTAAATAAGATCTAGGACTTGTCAAAAGCTTTCTTAACACATTGGACAGTGCTATAGTCTATTTAACTAAATGCTGAAGGTCTATGTCTGTGTTGGGACAGCTCATTTGCCACTAAAATATTTATCCTACATCATCTTGGTTTGTTAGAGTTGAATTGGGTCTCCCTGCCCCCAAATTCATATGCTGAAGTCCTAACCTCAGAATGCAACTTTATTTGGAAATAGGGTCATTACAGATGCAATTAGTTAAGTAAACATGAGGTTATATTCGAGTTAGGTAGGCTTCTAATCCAATATGACTGGTGTCCTTATGAAAAGGAGAAATTTGGATCAAAAGGTATTAATAGTTCTACTTTTAGCTCTTTGAGGTAACTACCTTTTGATCCAGCAATCCCGTTACTGGGCATCTACCCAAAGGAAAAAAAGACATTCTATAAAAAAGACATCTGCACTCAAATGTTTATAACAGCACAATTCGCAATTGCAAAGATGTGGGAACAACCCAAATGTCCATCAATACATGAGTGGATTAATAAAATGTGGTATATGTATACCATGGGGTACTACTCAGCCACAAAAAACAATGGTGAACTAGTACCTCTTGTATTATTCTGGATGGAGGTGGAGTCCATTCTACTAAGTGAAGTATCACAAGAATGGAAAAACAAGCACCACATGTATTTACCATCAAACTGATATTAATTTATTAACACATATGTGTATATATGGTAGTAACATTCACTGGGTGTCAGGCAGGTGGGAGGGGAAGGAGGGGATGGGTATATTCATACCTAATGAGTGCAGAGGACACTGTCTGGGAGATGGGCATGCTTGTAGCTCTGACTCAGGCAGGGCAAAGACAATACATGTAACCTAAACATTTGTACTCCCATAGTATTCTGAAATAAAAAATAAATAAATAAATATTTTAAAAAAGGAGAAATTTGGACACAGAGACACATAGGGAGAATGCCACGTGAACATGAAGGCAGAGTCCAGAGTGATGAATCTACATGCCAAGGAACCCCAGATTGCCAGAAAACTGCCAGAAGCTAGGACAGCAACATGGAGCAGATTCTTCCTTACAACCTTCAGAAGGAACCAATCCTGCTAACGCCTTGATCTTGGACTTCTAACAATAAATTTCTGTTGTTTAAGAAACCTGATTTGTGATAGTTTGTTATGACAGTCCTACCAAACTAATACATGGAGGATCACAGAAAGATCTTCATTGATTTAGAGTTAAATATATTTTTCTATGCCTTCAGAATGTTGATATGAGAAGTTTGTTTAAATAAGCCTTAATGTTTTGTAAAGCTATTGTTAATATACCAACATCCTATAACAAAGACTATTATAATAAATTTCTGAGTTTAGTTGCAAGAACCGTTTTGTATGTTAACATATATGCTTTCCTTTTTAAAAATTTATGTCTTAATGTGTTTCCCTTTTTATTCTATCATCCAGAAAGCCTAGAACCAAGTGTATTGTCCAAAAGTTATAATCCACTGAACTCGTGTGCCTAAGAACATCTACTCTGTTCGCTTCCTTTAGATGTTCTCTCTTGTTGGATTCTTACTTGCCTTTTCTTGATATAATTAATAGGCAGTTTAAAATCCTTTTAAAAATGAAAGGAAAAGTAATTTCAATTTTTTTACAAATATAAATGATAGTACATGTTCCCTAGGAGTTAGTCATGATATCCCAGAGAAATTAGAATCATTAGCTAGAGAATAGCCTTTGGATAGTGTTGAGCACTGAACAGCTGCTGATTAGGAAAAAAGGGAGGAGGAGGGGAATCGTGCCTTTTGGGTCTAGGAAAACTCTTGTGCAACCACCAGTAAAAAGTAGCAAAGACCCCAAAATTTTCCCCATATGGTGTTTGGTCAGTTTACCAATAGTATTACTTTCTGTGATTGGTTCATGATGTCTATAAAAGGCCCACCTTTTTGTGTAAACACTGCAATAAATAGAGATGATGCAAAACTGAGGTCTCTAGGAAGAACAAAGAGCAAGTATTCAGAAGAAGAGGGCTAATGGTGGCAACAGCATCAGCAGGGATGCTCCATGGTGATTGTGGCAGCAGGGCTGCAACTAAACAGGCATCTTGATGTCAATATGAGCAAGTCAACGAGTCGATTCTGAATATTAATGAGGTCTTCAGTCTGGTGCTACAAACTGCAGCTTGTACTCTTGCACCAAAACCCATTAAGCCAGAAACACAAGAAATTCAGAAATATAGAACATTGGTAGTGGAGTCTCAGACCATGTGAGTAGGGAAGATAGCATGGGATTCAAGAATTCACTTGCACCTTAGTAACTCTCCAGGTGACCATTGTACCATATGTACCATTGTTCATACAGCTGTGAACTAGGGTACACCAACCAATACATCCAGCAACCTGGCAGTAGAGGCGGAGGTTTATAATCACTGCCTGCAGCTGTATGTCCTCAGCGCCATGTTATTCTCCCTCTCCCTTAGCTACCACTGCCCTTGCACTTAGGGTTACATGAACGGCCATGTATTCTGGGAACTCAGATAATATAGGATCTCCTGTAGCCTTACAATAATCCTATGGAATAGATTTTATTTAATCTTGTTTTAAGGTAAGGAAACTGAGGCTCGGAGAAGTTAAGTAACATGCCCAAGGTAAACCCAGCTGGTGAGTGGCAGAGCTGGATTCAAGCTTAGGTTTGTTAGAATTTAAAGTGTTCCTACTCAGTCTTTTCAGGGACAAACCACTGCTATTTATAATGCTAACAATCATTGTCAGTGCCCAGCTCAGAAATCTCCAGATTTAATATTGTCTAACATATTTCTCTCCTTTAGGAGAATATTTACGGCTTTTCTGCATAATATCCCCCTGTCACCCATCTGCTGCTTTCCAGCTATCCTGGCCATTTCTTTAATGTTACTTACTTTTTCTCTCCATAGTGCTATTCACTGCAGCTTAGCTCTGGCTTCAAGGGCTTTCCGGAGAGGTCAGATAATTTTGTCCACTTGGAATCAGCTATTAAGTATGACTCCTGATTTCCACTGCGCAGCTCAGGATGATTGGGTTTCTCCCCAGTGTGACCCAGGTCCGCTTAGCAAAGCTGGGGATCCGCAGTCACAGCTGTTTAGGTCTGAACTTGTTGTACATAGGAACTTCAATCATTCTAGGCTCACGTGATGGACAATGACAAGATGGATCTTAGCATCAATGGGGCATATGGCTCTAGCCACCATACTGTTACTTCTTTCTCTTGCTTACATCATAGTATAATATTTAAGTCAAACAATTGTATGGGCACGCACTGTGGCAGCCTGAATAATAGCCAGGTCCTCATTCCTAGAACCTGTATATGTTACTTTATTTGGCAAACGGGACTTTGCAGATATGATTAAGGTTGAGAAAGATTTGGGATGAGAAAGCTTTTCCTGAATTATCTGGGTGGGTACTACATATAATTACACTTGTCCTTATAATAGGAGGCAGAGGAAAAGGTGACGTGACGGAAGCAGAGAGAGAGGTGAAGAGGCTATGCTGCTGTCTTTGGCGATGAAGAGAGGGATCCTGAGCCAAAGAATGCAAGGAACGCAGCTCTGGAAAGGAAAGGAAAGGAAAGGAAAGGAAAGGAAAGGAAAGGAAAGGAAAGGAAAGGAAAGGAAAGGAAAGGAAAGGGGAAGGAAAGGGGTTCTCCCCCAGAGCCACTGCAGGGAGGGGAGCCTGTCAATAGCGCGACTTCAGCCCAGTGAAACTAATTTCAGATTTCCGACATCCACAAATGTAAGAGAATAAATGTGCATAGCTTTAAGGACCACATTTGTGCTCATTTGTTGGAGCATCCATAGGAAACCAATGCACTCGTATTTTGAACTTTCAATAGAATGGCCCACAATATCTCAAATGTTATCATCTTTTTTATCAAGAACATTTAGAAATAATAACTCCTTCGGAGCACTGCACTCAGTTTTACTAATAAGGGGCTGAATGCTTATCACTGGAAGCCCAGTAATAACCTTAAAAAATATGCAACTCTTCTTTTCAGGAAACGTTAATGTGAGTTAATGTGAGTCACAAACTTTGCCTTTTAATATTGTTTCCTCAGTTGGTGTAATATAGCCGGGTGTCCTGTGTTCGCAAGAAATGGCAGGAGGATTCCTTGAGTGTCCTTACGTATATCCCCCCTGCTGACTTTTTGTGCTGAGGGTCAGGCTGAAGACTGCGAATTTATTTATTTGTGTAGATTTCATATCATTCCCTTCTGCACTCCAGGTCTGTATTAGCTGCTTATTTCTAGTATTGGGGTCAAATTGTAGGTCTGGAAAAATGCCAAACGGTCCTTTACAAAGGTGAAGCAGATGAAAGGTGATCAAAGAATGCCAAATAAATGTGCATGCTAATTACAGCAGTCACATTAGTGTCTACCTAGTAAACCAGTTAGAATATTATCACTCTTCCTTCCTCTGCCCACTCTCTTCCCCAACTTCCTGTGGCTTTTAGGAATTTATATTCAAAACCTCTATTCCAATTTGACTTCACAGAAGACCCTTGGATTTAACTACTTCCTTTTTCAAATTTTATTCTCAAGTGAATAGAGTTCATGACAGCAGATCAGCAAGGTGGATATTTTAGAGAAGTTTGTAGGCTCATGAGCCAGTTCCACTGCTCAGATTTCTGAATCCTACTTGGAGCTCTGCCCAAACCACCTGAAAGCACCTTCCACTTAGCCACGGTGATTGCAGGGCCCCAAGGCACGGGTTTATCTCAGTAAGAATAATACCTTACCGATAAATACACTCTGAAAAAGGAAACACAAAGGTGCTTTCTAGCCTTATGTAAAATGACTAACTGCATGTTGCCACTTTGTTCTTTGCGGCAAGTGTTCCTGGTTTCAAAACACAGAACAGCAGTTTTTCAATTTTCACTAGGAGTTATTTATTGTAATTTAGAAATTAATGATCGAAAATTTTCTAAAGCTTTTTCCTCAATAACAATTATGTGAAGATTTGCTGTTATCTTAAAATTCCTAATGCAGACATTTGAGTCAAATGGACTTTTGACCATATTTGAACCTACTATCAGTTAAAGCTTTATGGTTCTTATATACGTGGGTGCTGTTTTTATCGTGCAAATGGAAAAGCAGTTACTGACTTCAGAGCTGAAGTTGTGTGCTCTTGGTGAGTGGAGAGTCCTTTTCATAATTGATGGTGTGCACACTTCAAGTCTCAGTGGAAATCTCGAAATACTAAGGAGTAAAAAGGAAGACAAGAGGCTTGGCTAGCAGGCAGAGTGTGGGGCAAGCTTAACCAGGTTACAGAGGCATGGACTAGAAAGTGTTCAATTCAGAGAAGAAACTGAAAGTACAAAAAAAAAGGAGAGGGAGAATTAGGGGCACAAGTTCAGATGAGGCAAGAGGGCTCAAGGGAGGTTAAATTTGCAACAGAGGAGGGGTTTGGTCATGGAATTAGAAAAGAAAGAGAAAAGGCGGAATTAGGTATTGATTTGTTAGCTTTTGAGATGGATGTTGGGAGATGTCAGATGGCATCTATTGATTGTTTCAGTGAGGAAAATGCAAGCGAGACCAGAGTTTGAAGGGGGGAAATGTCCAGTACAACATTTGTGAATATAAACCAAAATTTAAATCCTAAGCCCCTTGCCGACTGATTGGTCTCCCTCTTGGCCAAGGGGACACCAGAAAAACCTTAAAACTAAGTTCTCTGTGGTGAAGAGAAGGGAGACCAGACATGCCTTGTTATGTCCCCCTTCTTTTGGAGTGTAGACTAATTGCAAATAGGACCCAAGGCCATGCAAGGCAAATCAATTTGCTTGACAGATCACTTTCAGTCAGTATATTGTGGCTTGCTCTCTGATTAGAAGACTTTCTTAACTTAAAACATTCCTTCTTACCAATTCCAAGCCTTTAGACAAAGCTTCATTTCTTTAACCAATTACAAATCAAAGAATCTTTGAACCCACCTATAACCTGTAAACCCTGTTTCAAAATGTCCCGCCTTTTAGGACCAAACCAATGTATACTTTCCATGTGTTGATTCATGATTTTACCTGTAATCCCTGTCTCCCTAAAATGTATAAAACTAAACTGTAACCCGGCTGCCTCGGGACAACTTTCTCAGGACTTCTTGAGATTGTGTAGCTCTGGACGGTGGGCAATCATATTTGGCTCAGGATAAACCTCTTTCCATTATTTTACAGTTTGGTTTTTTCCATTAACATGAATAATGTGGTAGAAAGTCAATATAAGATGAATGAAAAGATTGTTGAGCAGAAGGAGGGCCCGGGTGAGACTGCAGATCACAGTCTGTAATAGAACAGTCAGCCAGGCCAGGCTTCCCAAATCCAGCCATCCACACCCTAGGGCCTATCGACACTGTGCCTTGGATACCTAGCTATAGGAGCCCAGCACATCTTCCTCCTGTGTCAACTTTACTTGAAATATTTGCAGTGAAATTTCAATTGCTTAACTAAATATTCTTAAAGTGTTATTTTAATATGTTAAATAGAAGGATAGGATGAGCTGAGCAGGAGCAGAGGAAACAGAGGTTGGGTTTCTCCCTGCCAACGGGTTTCTCCCTGCGGTTGGCAGCGACCATAGACCAAAGAGGTGCAGGATTCTAAGGTGTTTGTCCAAGGCACTCCAAGAGATAAAGTGATTCTCACAATCCCTCTCACTTAGATGGCATGTTATCCTTGTTTTAGAGATTTGGAACCTGAACCTCAGAGTGGTGAGCAATTTGCCTAAGTTACATAGTTGATCAACAGCAAGGAAACTGAATGCAGTTGGAAAGACTCTAAAGCCTTCCAAGACTAGGAGGTCGTGGAGGGACAGCAGGTCTCAACGAGGCAAGCCAGGGTCAGCAGGAGGCAGAGCCTGGGCAATGCAGGAAGATGGCAACAGGACACACTGCTATGTGTTGGTTGTTTGATAGCAAAGTCATGGCTTAGATTTAACAAAATTTTGTAGGCCCCATTCAAAAATTTCAAAACGGCCCAAAACGTCTATGCAGCTGTTGAGAATGGTTGTTCCTCTGCCTCTGCCTTCCTCTTTCTCAGCCAACAAAACCTCTGCGCTGACCCCGAGGTCTTCTTCTGTTGTGCGTGGATCACAAATTATACAGACTTCAAGAAACTGGAGTAAACTACATTGAATTAGTTCTAAGTAGCTCAGTTTTTTCTCCACATCATCTATTTGGGGGAAAAAACAAACTCTAGCAAATTGTTATCTTCCTGCTTCTCCCCAATAACATACATATATTATGCTAAAGATTTCGGGGCTGACGAGAGTTTCTGTTTTCCCAACTACAGGTCACTGAGTTCTCCATGGTCCGTGCTCAGGCTCTTCCATTACTTTAAAAGACTTTTTTCATGTTAACATTAAAAAGGAACTTTTCATTCTCTTGAGGATCTTAAATTATTATTGTTGTTGTGCATTTAATACATATTTCTTGAGCACAAGCTGTATTTTCAACATTCAGTTAAAAGGTACCAAGAGACTTATCTACAACTCAGGGATCAATCTAAACTGCTACCCAATTTACTTATAAGTCATTCCTGAAACCATTTGCTTCCTGATAGATGGAAATTCTAAATTATTATAGTAAGGTCAAGGATAGGAGGGAGTTTGCAGTGGGACTGGTGGGTCCAGTTTGGAACCTGGTATTTCCAGAGAGGCAGGATCCAGGAGAATGTCAGAGTCAGACAGAGGACTTGGGGCTCTAGGTGTGAACTAAAGTTATTGTGTGTGCTGGAGCTGGAAGGTCACAGTAAAATTCTCACAATTTTGTTTTTTTTTTTTTTTTTTTTGAGCTGGAGGGAGCTCAAAGACGCAGTTGGTGTGCTGTGAAATGCATTCATGAGCTGTGTGCCAGGCAGATGGGAGTCATCCAGGGCAGCTCCACCCTTAACTTGAATTCCCTTCCTCGGTTCAACTCATCTGCGGTAGCAGCTGCAGATTAAAAACAGACATAGTGGCTCTGTGTCTGCTAACCCCACCCTTGTCCCTTACCCCAGAGAGGCCCCTGTATCTATGTAGTGAATGATTTTTTTCAAAAAATGTCTGTCTGACATGATGTAACCCTGGCAGGAAAAAGAGGAAATGCTGATTAGAAGACCTTGTCTTTTGTGAGTTCAGAAAATTTCTTTATTAAGAACAAGGAGTCATCTTAGTGCTTTGCCTTGGAACCAATATTTCCAGATTCTTTTGTTATATTTTGTCCAAACAGTGGAGGCCTATCAGAGAAATATGCCTGATTTTCAGATGAGACAAGTTAATTGTTAACCTAATACAGAGTTGACGTACCTAACAAGTGTGCATCTGAACTGGCCAGGAGGCCCTCAACCCACGCGAATCAGTTTTCTGATCAAAAGAATTTTTGAGATCATATCATTTTGCTAAAGGCAACATGGACTAGCTTTTAATGGAAAATACCAAAAGCATAAGTAAGGCTAAGAAATGTGACTGCTTTGTGATCATATTTTGAAGCCAAGTTAGCAAAAACTCAAAAACTATTGTCATTCAAAAGTAGTAATGCAGAAACATCATGAGGAACATAAAACGTTGAATTCATAAAGTACCATCTGACAGACATTTCAGGGGTAATGCTAGCAGTATAATTTAAACAACAACAACAACAGCAATAAAACCTAGGGGTTCTATTGCCTCTCTGTCCTTTCCATTAGAGATTCTCATAGCCAGTCTGAGGATGTTTTTATAGGTAGTTTGGAGATTTTATTAGAATGACTTCCTCCTTCATGAAATCTAAGGCAGGGACAGACACACATGCATGCCATTAGCGCAGTTATTGAAGTTAAATATCCTCTTTAGGAAGATTCCGCACTCACTAAACATTCTGGTATGTGAACTATGTTCCAAGCATTGTCAAACTCTGAAAATCTACTTACTCTATTTTTCAGTCATTACATGGAAACAGTGGGGTGTAGGGAGTGGACATAGCACTAAGAGGAACATGCTGGGAACACTGGGGGAAAACTGAAACTATTCCCTAACATTTGGGCAAATTCCAGTATGCTTAGGATAAGAAATTTAGAAACCACGAGTATAGCATAGCTGGAAATTAGAAATCAGAGTTTGCTTTAAGTCTGTTAACACAGATATAAGTGGAATTTAATATTTATACTCATGCTTATATTTATTAAGCCAAGTTAAGAACGTGATGTTTTTATTAAAAAGAAAATGAGAATTATCTTCACTAATAGAGGCAGTCTTATTGTGAGCAATCACTGTGACCTCCCTTTGCCCCCAAACTCTGTTCGCTTTAAGCTTGCCTGAGTAGAAATGCTTTTTCAAAAGGAGAATTCATGTGGCCCTCAATTTTCTCTATTCCTTTGGAGAGGCTCAAGTGGTAGACTGCTTTGGGGAAAGCAGCAGTTGATTGAGCACCCACTTTCAGTGGGTAACTGAAAGTCAGCGGTGAGGGACACATCACTCTCACTCGGCTCCTTCAGGGCCACCCTCCCTGAGTCCTGCGGCCGTGGGGTGGGGTCATTAACAAGCACCAAGAACCCTGGCCTAGGACGACTGTTAAATCCATCCTTCTTCAGCTCATGCCCCACTTTAAAACAAAAGGCAGTGTATCCCTTGTCCTCACTGAGGAGCTGACCTTTAATGCAACAATTTGTTCTAAATTTAGACTTCGCCAACTTTACACTGGAGACCAGAGATTGGGTTATAATAGCTATTTAACTTTTTTTTGTTGTTGTTAATCTCTGGCATTCAGAAAAGAGAGGTCACCTCCCTTGAGCAATTTGATCTAAAAGAAAGAAGAAAAACTTAAATGGGAAGGGCATTTTGACATTTACACTCAAAAAAGATTTTTAAACAACTAACATTTAATAATAATGATGATGACAAGAAAAATGAGGAGGAGGAGGAGCGACTAATATGGCATTCTTGCTGTGAGCCAGATACTACAAAAGGCTATTTTTCTATTTTTTTTTGTAGAGACAGGGTCTTGCTCTTTTGCTCAGGCTGGTCTTGAACTCCTGGCCTCAAGCGATCCTCCTGCCTATTTACAGGGGTTATGTCTTTTAATCTTGAGATTAACCTCATGAGGTTTGTCCTACTGTTTTAGTTTACACATGGGGAACCTCAGATTTTGGACTCAGTGCCTTCCTCAAAGTCCCACAGCTTTAGAACAGTGGAGCAAGGGTCAAACACCAGCCCATGTGCACTTAACCACCACGTTTCACTGTTCCTACTTGTCATTCTTCTCAGGTTGGAGGAAAAGGGAAATAAGTATATTATTGTAATAAATATTCTCTTCCTAGAAACGGGAAGAGAAAAGAGAAAGTCAAGGTGTAAAAAGAAGATAGACTGAGAAAGAATAGAAAAGAAGTCAAAGAGGAACAAGATGGGGGATGTAAGGGCAGAAAGGGAAATTGAGGCAATACGCACGTGGACGGTGTACATATAGAGCAGGGTGCTCTAGAACAATCGGGAGGCCTCGGTTCAAATCTTGGCCGCTTTTCTTATGAGTATCTTCCTGTGGCACATTATTCCATCTCTGGAGTTTGTTTCCTCATGGGCAGCCGTCTGCCGATATTTCAAACCCTAGCTTTGTAGCAAGTTCCTTCACCTTTCTCCATAACCCCGGTTTCTCAGTTGTAAAATGTAGACAAAGTAAGTACTCACCACACAGTGTCATTGTCCAGATTAAAAGGCCACATGTAAAATGCCCAGAACACACATGATGTGTGCTCAATAAAGATTCATGTTGTTACGTGCAAAATGGGAGTCTCTGTGTTGGGCATCATTAGGGTAAGATGCTAAAGTACAGTAAGGAAGGACTCAAGAAACTATTCTCATTTCTATACTGAGGTTTAAGTCTTCCTCTTTCCCTCCCTCCCTTCTTCCCTCCCTCCCTCCCTTCCTTCCTTCCTTCCTTCCTTCCTTCCTTCCTTCCTTCCTACCTTTATTAAGGGACCTTTCTTTACCCAGCCCTTAAATCAATGTTTACACTCCTTCTGAGCTGAGTACTTTAAAAATCTGGCTTGACCAATGTTACTTCTAATCTCTGCACATACATCTTCCCCAAGCCCTCGCCCCCAGTAAACCAGCTGGACAACGTAGCTTTCAAAGTTCAGATCAATTGATAGAACTAGCCTATTCCTACCACAAAGCAAATATTGAGAGAAAACAGATTGAAGATCTGAGGTGACCTCTTGCCAACCTGTGGCAAATTTCCCTGTGCTCCCATTGGGGTATTTTATTTCTATTCAGGATGTTATGGAGGACAGAGGTCAGACTGCGATGGAGTTGAAGTGGAAGCTGCCTAGAGGGGCACGTGGGAAGAAGAGCTCCAGCCAAAAGCAGAAACCAAAGTTAAAGAAAAGAGAAAGAAAAAGACTTGAGGAGTTGTAAAGGGAACATGAAAGCAGGATAAAGAGTAAATGTGTGCACAGTGAAATCACTATCAGATCTTTATTCAAATTTTAAATGAATAATAATTTGATATAAATCTTAAATAACCTTTTATTTGCCAATTAAGTTCACCAGCTAGACTTATAAATATACATGTCGGCTGTGGCTTGCTTAAAAACTAAGTGAGAGCAAACTACAGATACTTCCACACATCCTATGTTTGGTGATTGTTGGAACAAAATGTAAGGACGTTTAACGGAGTTATTATTTCTGTAATAGTGCAGGTGAAAGCGTAACAGTTCTTGTTGATGGTTGCTCAGGATTTTTGTACTGTTTCCTGGCAGTGCCTGCAGTGGGCTATTCTAATTGCTTAGCACTGAAGGTGGCTGCTCACTCAATTCAGGGAAGTTATGGGGAGTGAAACGGTATTCAATAAAATTTAGAATCACCATTTTGGTACTTGAGTTTTTGATAGATGTTCTAGTTTATGGGTCTAATGAAATGTGAAATCCTAGCACAAAATCTGTATTCCAAAATTAAAAATCTATTGTCTGCCTCTAGATTAAGTTAGGGAGAGGCTCTACTCCCCTTCAAGCCCATGACTGTGCCTACAGTCTTGCAAATTCCTGCTCACCTTTTCAGTGACAATATCAAACCTACCTTTTTAGTTAAAGGTCAGTGCTACGCTTGGAATATTAAAAGCAGATTTTTATTTTTCCGGCCAGGCCTGACAAGATGTCTCTGTTTATTAAAATAGAAAATATTCAGCTTATTGATATGTTAGCTTGTCACTCTTGGAATCTATTGACTGAAGAAGTATTTCAAAAATTTCAAATTTCGAACACAGTTTATGTATAACCACGCCCTTGTCTTTTCAGGGACGTAACTTGACGATTTTTTATTTTAGGATGAAATAAATTTTTAGATACTTTAGAATGCTTCCTTATATTCTGAGTTCTTTTAGAAGTTACTTTATTCTTGAAGCTAAGTGCATTTCTGATACTTTGGGGTACTTGCGTGGAAATTCCAAATGAGATATCATTGTAGTACTGCCTCTGACCACAAGATGGCAGGATAATAACACTTTTGATTCAGTGTTTCACTAAACTTTGTGAGTGGTAAGTGTAACGGCAATCAAATATTTGATGAATAGGAATACATTCTTATAAGTCCTAACACAAATAGTAATTTTCATAAGACTTTTATGCATTTCTGGACCAGATGGGCTCTTTTCCTAAAACTTCCAAGAATGGCCTACTGTGAATTATTTGTGTGTCAGTTAATTAGTGGAGGTAATTAATTCTTTAATTTCTCAGATAAGGTAGAAGAAACAATAAACCTGAAGACGGATCGTAAATTTTGGTGCTTACCTAAGAAACAGAGTGAGAATGTGCACTACTTTTATTTCCAAAGGGTACATTGAGAAGAGATGATTGATTCCACGTTACCAAACTGATTTAAACCCAGAAAGAAAGATATTAGGATTTCAAAAATAGGCATTTTAACAGGGCTTTCCAAAGCTCAGAATTAAAAAAAAACTCAAATAAATTTAAATTTAAATAGAAGTTAAGAAAATTCTGGGTTAAACTAGTATTATGTGTGGATGGGTCTTTGTAACTCTCTCTTTTACATTGGGTTAGAGTTTTAGTATTTTTCTTAATTTTTACATTTAGGACTAATATTTTATGATTAAATACTTGAAAATAGAAAACTCAGTTTAGAAAAAAATCTTGAATGAAATTGAAATAGTAGAGTGTGAAAACCTAAATTATCCAGATATGGTAACATTATAAGTCTTTCCTTTTGTCATCAAATTTTTCTAAAATAATATTTTAATGTTTTATTTTGAATTTGATTTCTTTTTAGCTTTCTTTAAATAAATAAATAATGTCAGTTTTAACTATTTAAATAACCTGTTTTCTCTCTGAAAGACACACATACACACAAACTTACATGAGCTTAATTTCATTATTTGTAGGCTCTTAAGTAAGGAAAATTAAAATATATTATCACATTTCTAATTCTTTTTCGAAATAGTCCTCAAAGCTACCAAGCAGAGACAAAAAAAAAAAAAGATAGCTTAATAAATTCATTTGAATGAATGAAATCTTGCAAAAACTAACATATTTTATATTTTTGTATTGAGTACACATTATTTACATTTATGTAAGTATTTATGTAGCATAAATATGATTTTATAATGCCATGTATGTGTTATAATATATGTGTTGGGTGCTAGAAATTGTCATATGTAGTGAATCTGGAGTGTTCTGTTTATGTCTTTTCATAAAACCAAAGATAATGTATTTTTCACTTATCTGTTCATTATAAAAACAGAGATAGTATCTAAGGGAATATACTGACTTCCAGAAATATATATATATTTGATATATATCATTATATATATAGATGACATACATATATAATTTTTAAGACAATATTTTTTAAAATACAAAGGTCTTCCTTATTATAACTGTCTTTGATTTTGAATTATGGAGTGAATTTTGTACTCTTACCTTAATCAGATGACTGATGTTATATATGCTTTGCAATGATTTAAAAATATAAAAAACCTTTATACTTCCCAATTCTTTTTCTCTAGCTTTGAGTATTTTCTGTGGCTGTCCTAGGGCACAGAACTACTTTACAAAAGTGGAGAAAGATTGAATGTATCTCTATCTGTTATATAGTCTGTGATACCCTGCCATTGTCTTGTCAGTTATGCATTATACCACATAATAATGTATTAATATCTATCTGTGTGGTCTGTCTCCCTTACATAATTATAAGCTCCTTGATGCCCAGACCATATTTATTTGGTTCACCATTATATCCCCAGTGCCCAGGACAGTACCTGAAACTTAATCAATGTCCCCAAAATATTTGTTGAACAAATGGTTTCTGACCAGTTAGTGTTGCATGAGATTGGTTTAATATATTATATTTCACCTCTAAGGCCTAGATACTGTGGGGCATGGCTGTCCCCATGCCCCAGCCTCTCCTCCACCCACTCCATTTAAAACTCTCCCAGGCACATCCTTCCATTAGAAGATTAAAGCTATGTATCTGATAAAGGGCTGATAACTAGAATCTATATAGAACTCAGGAAAATGAGCAAGAAAAAAATCAAACAACCCCATCAAAAAGTGGGCAAATGACATGAGCAGAAACTTTTCAAAAGAAGATAGACTAATGGCCAAAAAACATATGAAAAAATGCTCAACATCTCTAATCATCAGAGAAATGAAAATCAGAACCACAATGAGATATCACTTATCTCCAGTGAGAATGGTTTTTATCAAAAAGTCCCAAAACAACAAATGTTGGCATGGATGCGGAGAGATAGGAGCACTCATACACTGCTGGTGGGACTGCAAACTAGTGCAACCTCTGTGGAAAGTAATATGCGGATACCTCAAAGAGCTAAAAGTAGAACTACCATTTGATCCAGCAATTCCATTACTGGGCATCTACCCAAAGGAAAAAAAGACATTCTATAAAAAAGACATCTGCACTCGAATGTTTATAGCAGCACAATTCACAATTGCAAAGATGTGGAAACAGCCCAAGTGTCCATCAATACATGAGTGGATTAAGAAAATGTGGTATATGTATACCATGGAGTACTACTCAGCAATAAAAAAATGGTGAACTACCTCTTGTATTATCTGGATGGAGCCAGAGCCCCTTCTTCTAAGTGAAGTATCATGAGAATGGAAAAACAAGCACCATATGTACTCACCATTAAGTGGGTACTAATTGATCAACACTTACGTGCACATATGGGAAGTAACATTCATAGAGTCTAGGGCAGGCGGGGTGGAGGGAATGGGTAAAGTCACACCTAACAGGTGTGGTACATGCTGTCTGGGGGATGGGCACGCTCGTAGTTCTAACTTGGGTGATGCAAAGGCAATTTATGTAACCAAAGCGTTTGTGCCCACGTAATATTCTGCGGAAAAAACCAGATGGCACAACTATAAACAAATGCAAGTTGGCAGACTTAAATACTGCTGTATAAATAATTAAATTAAATGTAAGTGAATTAAGCACCACCATTGAAAGGCAAAATTGTCTAATGGAATAAAAATGTGTGCTAACAAAAAAAACACAACTAATCACTTTATATCGGAAGCAATAATAAAAGCCAAAGTTCTGCTTCATTGTTAAAAAAAGAATAAGAAGATTATTAAAGCGGGTTAGCAAGCTTTTCAGGAGGAAAAATCCAAGAAACACACGTGCACATTGCTTTGATAATACCTGGAGGTAACCAACCTGCTTAGGGTCACTTTTCCTTGGAGAAAGAGCAAGGGATCTGAAAAAAGAAGGAGAAACGGAAGCGGAGCCATGAGCTTCTGCTTTCACCCTGTCTGTTCTATTTCCCTTCTCGGCAGACCTTTGGACACCTTGGCCCTTGACCTCTCTCTTTGTTCCACATTCCACTTTTAATCCATCAGCAAATCCTGTTGGCACCTCCACTGTTACAGTCCTGGTTGGGGCCACTATCATCTCTCACTTAAATTACTACAATAATCTCCTAACTGATCCCCCTGGTTCTGCCTTTGATCCTTTTACTCTATTCTCAACACACCCGCCAGAGCGATGCTTTAAAAACCTAAACCAGATCATGTCAGTTCTCTGCTCAAAAACGTCCATTGGCTTCCCATTTCAGAGAAAAAGCCAAAGTCCTTTCAATCGCCAGAGACTGGTTCTTTTGTTTCTCCATCCTCATTCCTGCTACTCTGCCACCCAGATAATATATTCCAGCCACACAGGCCTTTCTGTCATTCCTGAAACCTCAGGGCCTTTGTACTTACTAGGCTTTCTGCCAGGAGTACTTTCCCCCAAGATATCGTCATTCTCTTACCTCCTTCAAGTTCTTGCCCTAACATTTCACTCTAGTAAGTCCTTCCCTGAGCACTACATTGAAAATCTCCACCCTTTCCTACTCCAACTCCCTGTCTTCAGATCCCATGCTTGATTTTCCCCCAAAGAATATATTCCCATCTGATGGCTTATTTCTTTGTTTATTGTCTGCTTGGGAATCTCAGCAAGTGAACCCACTTGCCAACCAGCACTGTAGGTACTTACTGGGGTCTCCACGGGGTAGAGATTTTGTTTGCTTTATTCACTGGCATATTCCCACCACCTATTCGAATGCCTAGCATATTTTAGGTGCTCACTGGAGTTTACCGACCTGCTTAGGATCACTTTTCCTGTTCATTCACAAACAACGTTGAATGAATGAATTCCTCTGTGGAGGACGTATTCAAGTCTTCTGGTAAAGCTTCATACCTCGCTGATTCTGCCTTGGTAGGAAGATGTTAATGTCCACTGTGGTCAGTATTTTCAGGTCAGAAAAAAATATGTTTGCTGCATGAACTTTATCCTTCCCTTTGGATCAGGTGGGCAGATTTCAACTGAATACGTACAAGGGGCAAGGCTCCGGGTGGAGGAGGAAGCATGTGGGTCTTTGCAGCCCTGTCCTGCTGTAGCTCTGTGGGGTGGGGCCTGCAGAGGCTGGAAATTTGCGGCAGGATTCCAGAGGGGAGATGGGGGGGTCACGTGCTTTCCACCAAACCGTAAGTCACAATATAAGGCAGAATGAACATGAACCTTGGACACAAGGGAGCTACCTCATATCTGGCTGGTGTGGGGACTTTGAGTCGGAGGGGACGGCACAAGTTTATTGGCAGAGTATAGGAAGAGGGAGTTCTTGTGTGTGTCTGTGTGTGTGTCTGTGTGTCTGTGTGTGCGTGTTGGGATGAATAGCGTAAAGGAGGCAAAATGTTACCTCTACCTTCTTAGGGTTTCAGCAAGGCCTGAGAATTAAACTGACATAAGATAGGTTAACAGGGGAAAAGCATATAAATTTAATATGTTTTACATGGCACGGGAGCCCTCACGAGGAAACGAAGACCCCTTCAGCCCCACAATGGCAGAACCTACCTCTTTTTGTATTAGGTTGAACAAAGAGAAGCAATCATGGAAAAGTAACTAAATTAGGCCAGGATGGCAAAGGGAGATAATTATTTTAACAAGGTCTTTGCATACAGAAGTATCCTGTCCGTGACTCCCCACTGAAGAATGTTTCTTTTTTCCTAGTAGAAGGAGGGCATCTTTCCCATGAAAGTTTTTATCTCCTGTCTTCAGGAAAAAAAGTAGAGAATTAGAATGCGTTTAATCTTCTTGCATCTGCTGTTTTTCAAGTGCCTTTAGCTTGAAGTAATCTTTATGTCAAAGTGGCATATTTTGGGATGGCATATTCTGCCACCCGTCAGTAGTGTGACTCAAGGGCTGAGTCAGAAAAGTGCATGGTATTTTGAGGGGTAGAGAGCAAAACTTTGCTGTCAGGAGTTCTTTCTCATTTGGTTCAGGAATGTGGCCTTGAGCGCAAAGGAAAACCCTAAACCTCTATGCGTGTAAGAAACGCGGGGGGAGAGGTAAGTCGCCCGTGACAAAGAAACAGACAAACTTAGACAACTGCATGACTTTACCTAACCTGGGTTCTCCTGGCACACAGCAGGGATTAAGTTATCAGGTTCCCACAGGTTCTCCCTGGGGTGCCAATCTCCATTAATTTTTCACGGCTTCCTGGAGCACAGTGTTGAAGACATAAGACAATAAAGATTTCAGCTGCCGGAGAGACTGTGGGCAACCCGCAATGTCTGTCTGGGAGCAAGGGAGGGGAGTGCTGATGCATTTGCCAAAACTGGCTGCAAGAAGGTTCGTGAAGCTTTTTTGTCATGGATGAATTGGAAGCACAATTTGAAAGTTTGTAAAAGTACTGAATGTGGACAACCTTTTTTTTTTCTTTTTTTAAATACGGGGGATCTTGCTGCTCATTGCACGTTACATCCTAAAGCCTCAGCAGAGCAGACATGATGTGCCTGCTTTTCCTCCCCGAGTTGGGAAAAATAAAACCACAAAAATATCCTGGGTACTGAGAGGGAGCTTTGTATACAGAGTTGAGTAATAAATGCAGGGTTTTCTTTTCAGCACACAAAGGGAATCCCACTATTTGGGGGCAATTGCCACAAGCGTGTGCCCCAGCAGCTATGGTGCACTAATGGGGCAACCGGGTCAGAACCGTCAGCATTCATGGTCCATGTGCTGATTCTCTTGTTCTGTAAGTTCAGCCTCTAAGTCCCCATGCTGAGCTTTCTCCAATCCTTGTACTCCAGTCTGGAAGTTTCTATTCGGGGCACCGTTTTGCCTCTTGCTCACTCCATTCTCCAGGTACCAGGGTCCTCCCAGGCCTCCCAGGTGACCTACATGTGGGCTTTTCCTTTCATCCTGTACCTCACTCTTGACATCCCCAACATGCCCTGGCCACCGCCCTCCCATTCTTATCAGTGCCCTTTTCGAAATACCCCCCTAAAGAGCCATCTGATAGGTGCATTTACCCCAAGGGGTTAGCAACAACTAAAGGTGTTATCCCTCCATTCCTAAATGTGAAGCAGGAGCTAGACAATGCTCTACCCGATGTCATGTGATGGGAAGAGGGCCGTTTGGGCCAAGGGCATGCTGACATGGCCTCTGTTAACACATAAATCCAGCCCTTCTGGCAGGATATACTGACACGTAGAGATCATAAGTTCTTGCTGCAAAACACTGGTGAACAAAAATGTTCTGTTTTCTTCTTAGAACTATGTGTCAACATAAGCCGGAATCAGGAAAAAAAAAGTCTTTAATGTTTTTCATTTTCCTTTTTTTCTCCTTTTCAGTACAGCAGGAAGCTTTTGTAAACTAATGGAACATAAGCTTTCAAGGTTTCCCTTATGTCTTGGTTCCCTTACCACAGAAAATTCTTAAAAATGTTTTAGAAAAAAGGCAAGTTGTCTGTGAAGAAAGAGTTTTAAAAACTAAAGCATTATAAAGAAACCGTGTTCGAAGCAAGGGAAGAGGCTAACAGTGTAGGAAATGTGAAGATTTAATTTGGAAAGCAAAGCGAAAAATAGGTGTGAACCAGTAGAAAAGATAAGAACAAAGAAGTTGAACGTTAAGCCACTTCCTTTTTAGAGCTGCAATAGAGTACAAACTTAGACACTGTGAAAAGAAGTGAATGGAAGAAAAGAAAGAAGAATTTAGAAAAACTCTTTAGAAAAAAAAAGGCATCGAGACAATATTAAGCTATAATCTTTTGAATTTTTATTTTGTCTAAAATATTTTTAAATATATGTCATCCTTTAGGTTTGACAAGATTTATTTTGTTGCAACACTTTAAATTTCTGTTGAAAATTTGAGCTAGTACCTGACTAAAAAATCCTTCATGAAGAGAAGTAGCTCTAAGATAGGACATGACTAGGAGAAAGACAAATGGAAAACAGAGGCAATAAAAAAACTGAAAATACCACAATTATAAAAATGGGCTGGGCATGGTGGCTCATCCCTGTAATCCCAGCACTCTGGGAGGCTGAGGTGGGAGGATCGCTTGAGGCCAGAAGTTTGAGACCAGCCTGAGCAAGAGCCGGACCCTGTCTCTACAAAAAAATGAGAAAATAAGGTGGGTATAGTGGTGTATACCTGTAGTCCTAGCTACTTGGGAGGCCGAGGCAGAGAATCATTTAAGCCCAGGAGTTTGAGGTTGCTGTGAGCTATGGTGATGTCACTGCACTCTAGCCTGAGCAACAGAGCGAGACTCTGTCTCAAACAAACAAAAACAAACAAAAAACGTTCATTTGCAACATTTGGAAGGAAGTACTGGGCAGCGGCTAACATTTTTGTGGTTAGATAAAGATCTGAATTTGAATTTAGACTCTGCATCTGATGGCAGTGTGGCCTGTGGACAACTTAACCTCATCTCTCTGCTCAACCCTGAACTCTCTGCCTAGAACAGTGCCTGTCACACAAAGGGAATGCAATTAGTGTTTGTTGAATGAAAGACTCATACAACATGTATAATAATTCTTACCTAAAGGGCAGTGGTAAGGGTCAAATTGACAAGATCTAGTAGCTTATTATTAGAATATATTTTGAATTGAAACCGGGCTACATTCTGGGCGATGCAGAGCTACACATGCAAGGGCATCGTTTTGCAGGACTTGACACGTATTCTGAGAGCCAAAGTTGTACTTAGGTATATGCAGCCCCAGAGCTTCTGCGATGTCATCACCTCATGGGTGGGTCATCTGTACCCCACAACTCTAACACCCCTGCCCTGTAGATTACTGTATGCCTCCTCCCCTAATGCAGTATATAGATGAATAATTCATAATCCCATACACAGCACTCAGCACATATTAGGTGCTTAGTGAATGAACACTACATGAATGAATAAGAGGAAGCTAACAGAGAGGGTGACAGTGGTGTTAGGGCACCATTGCCAAAACTCCCTTTGCAGCCCATACAACTCTTGGCTCTCACTAGGTCATCCTACTCTCGCCAGACCAGCATGGTGGAGGTGTTGCAGGTTGCCAGCCACTGGATTCCTACGTACGCCCCTCCACGCTCAGATCACATTTTGGTCAAAGTGCAAAATACTGGTTCCCTTAAACCTAGTCACTATCTCCTGAGGTAAAACAAAGGTTTGGGTGAATGTGAGGTATGGATAAGTAAAAATACGTGGATTCAAGGAAGTTTATGATTAAGGGAAGAAAAGAGACACAGTACATGGGAATAAAGGGTAACATTCTCATAGTTGGCATGGACCTGGAATTAGCACAGTGGCTACACGTCCTTCTCAACCTTTAAAACTCCAGTGACACTTATGGAGGCAACATGGATGTGAAATTTACCACCCCATCCGTCTGCCTTGCCCAGGTTTATGCACAAAGAAATGCTGGATAAAATATCTATTTAAAATGTTATATCTTAGGTAAGTTCAAATGCATGAACAGAAACTAATTAGGAGGCTGATACAAAGAGAAAACTTAAAGCCATTATGATGAATAAAAGTTGAAGCCAAGTGGTCCTTGGCAGTGCGTGCTATGGGCTGGTCTAACAACACCTGTGAGGTGTTAGGAAGTTGGCACCGGACTCCATGAATAGTAGAGCTTTGAGTCCAGTCCATGAATTATGAGTAGATTAACTGAGGGAAGGGTACGAATATTCACTGTATTCACAGGGCAGGGACTTAGCCAAGAATGAGAAGCCAGTGTTAAAACTGGCATGGAACCAGTGAAATGCATAGAACTGTAGTAGAGTCACGTGCCACACTGCCCTAGGAAGGAAGCACATTATCCCCTACTTCCCAATTCAAAGCACAGGAAGCATTTCCACAACTTCCACCAGAAATGAGCTCAGTCAAATATTATAGAACACACCAGAAAACTCACCACTGATAGGGGTTCAAAACACAAATGCTGTGATCATTCACACTCAGAATCTACAGGTTGTAGAAGTATTCAATATATGAAAGGAATTCTTAAAATGAATATCTTAAACTATCTCAAAGAGATAAACGAATGAATGGAATTTATGAGATAAATTCAGGATATCAAGGAAAAGAACAATTGGATTTATTAAGAACAAAATAGTAATTCTAGACATGGAAATATGATAATTAAAATCTAAAATAATTATTACATAAACAGTGGGCTAGACCCAGCTGAAGGAAGCATTTGTGAATTAGAAACTAGATCTGAGGAACTCACTCGGAATGCAACACAGTGGGAAAAAGAATTGGAAATATGAAAAAGTTGTAAGATACAGAGAAAATAATTAAAAGCTTAAACACAAGCACTAGTAGAAGTTTCAAAGGTGAATATAATGAGAATAGGGCACAGGCAATGTTCAAAGTGATAATTGCTAAAAGTTTGCTGGAATTGTAGAAAAGTAGATAGAGACAGGAGAAGGGTTTGCCTCCGGGCTTACTTTTTTCAAAGAGCCTTGCCTGATCCTACAAACTGGCTGGTTTCCCTTGACCTGTGCTCTAATTTTACATATTTTGTTGTCACCCCTAATGCTATTTGGGCTCAGGAATGGTTTCATATTTATCATGTACTTCGAGTTCCTAATATCATTGGCACATAATAGGAGCTTGATGAATATATGTATAGGAAGCAAAAAAGAAAGAAAGGAGGGAAGGAAGGAGCGAAGGCAATGGAAGGAGGGAGAAAGGAAGGGAAGAACAAAAAGCCTGGATGGATGGGAGTGGAGGCGGGGGGAGAGAGAGAGAAGATAATTGATCAACCTTAAATACCAAAGAACTTCTTAAAAAGGTATGTATGCATATGCATACACTGTATATGAATATACACTCATACATACCACACATACACACTGGGTATTATGTAACAAAACTTATTATTTTACATATAAACCTATTAAGTGTTACATAAACGATTTTCTCTATTTCCAGAGAGTCAGGAAAACAATTTCCGAAGTTGGAAATGCTATATATCCAACATCTTCGCAAGGTGCAGCTATGATAAATAGTTATGAGTAAAAAGTTGTAACAAAAACAAGTATAAAGTTAGCAAGTACAGTAAATGCTTAGTGCTTACTTGGCAATTGACAACCTGCCTGACTTTTGAATGTAGCTTGCAGATTCAGGTGATTGAAGTATTTTCATTTTCTATTCAAAATTGAACCAAGCTGTATCTGCACACCATCTAAAAGTTGACATATTCTACCCCAGAGACTCTGACTTTTCAGCAGTCGTTGACATGATAAATGCTGATGTT
>NW_012144966.1:12598339-12610960 GCF_000956105.1 Propithecus coquereli
TATACATACATATTTTCTAGTGCTGTCTACTGAAAGGGTTTCGGAGAAGCAATACCCCAATAGCTATTACCAGAACTACAGCCCAGATCTTTGCTTTCAAATACCATTGTCCTCTAAAAGGAACTAGGGTTCCTCAGAGAAATGGCTAATTTTAGGGCTGGGTCAGAAAAAGTACAACACAAGCCAGAGATATCTTGTTGTGCCAAAAAGTAATAAAATGCTCAAAGAATGGAGGGACCTGTCAAACAATGAAAAAGCTTGATAAAAAATAAAGAAACTCTCAGAAACCATTAAAGCTCATATAGGTCAAAGCAGGGATAATTTGAACATGAAAATAAATGTAGACAGTGGTAGATTCTAACTCATTGAATAAAATAAGAAAACGTGAGACCGTAACGATATAAATAAATGAATGAAAAAGTTTGATGAAGAATGGCATATTTACATAATTTCAAAGTAGTGTCTCAAAATATATATTAATTACAAATGGAAAAAGAGTAATTTCATAGTGAAAACACCTGGCAGACAGGATGCTAATCAAGTGATCAAAGTGTACATCATGAGAGGGAGGAAAAAAATTGATATTGTGCACCATCTGATAGGAAGCACCAAGAAGAACACAGCACCACCTCTGTGATATTCCTACCAAATATGCTTCACCCAAATGGAATCATGGGAAACATTAGGCAAATCCAAACCAGGAGCATGCTATGAGATAATTGGTCTGTAAATCTCAAAAGTGTCAAGATCATGAAAATCAAGGAAATTTTGAGGAACTTTTCCAGACTGAAGATTAGAGAAACATGACCCCCCAAAAATGTAATGCCTGTGTCTGAACTGGGTCCTCATTCTGTGAAGACATTGGGACAATTGGAAATTGGGCCTGAGTATTCAATTGTAGTAATATATCAATATTATTTTCATGATTTTGATGATTGTGTCTTGGTAACGTAAGATTGAAATAATATAACTATATTCTCTGACCACAATAAAGTTAAAATAGAAATCAATAACTAAAAAATCTGAATTCAAGATAGTAAGGGGATAAAGTGTTCAGTGATTAGTTTCATGGCCCTCGAGCAGTGGTTCTTAACCTTGGCCATAACCTAGAATCACCTGAGGCATTTTTAACAAGGCCAACAATCCAGGTTACACCTGAGACCAATTAGATCAGATTAAGTACATTTTAAACTCACCACGTGATTCCAATAGAAAGCCCAGGGTAAGAACCACTGGTATATTGGTCAAAAGGTGGTCTCTGGACTAGCAGTATCAGCATCACCTGGGAACTTGTTAGAAAGGCAGGCTCTCATGCCCTACCTAGGGTGAACAATCCACCTGGTTTACCTGGAGCTAAAGGCTTTCCTGAGACGAAAGACTTTTAGTGCTGAAATTGATAGTTCCAGGAAACCTAGTATGGTTGGTCACTCTAGTCTGCCAAACTAGACCTGAGAGGAAAACATCTTTTTCCAACAGACCATTATGTAAACAAATGGTAGTATGCTCATTGTGTTCTAAAAACTTTCATAACATTGTTATCTAATATAGTGAAACCAGCTAAAGGCTAACATTTATCTAGATATAACTTTTGATTTCTTGAATTTTAACTAGCCAAATGACAGTTTTAGTGATCATGCAGTTCCCTCATTTTACCTTTAAGGAGACTGAGACTCAGAGACATTACATGGCATATCCAAAGCCTCACTTTACATAGATAGCGGTGTCAGAATCACACTGATAGTTCCTTCTGGGAAAGGGTTATATTTTTACTCACTTGTATCATCAACCCATAGTAATATATTTGGCATATAATAAGCTCTTGCCATTCTGTTGAATGAATAAACAAATCAAGACTCTAAGATCTCTTGCCAGTACTTCTTGTGCAAAACCAGGCTCCTTTAAATCACATCACACTGTCCTCAGTCCCATAGTGGTGGGAGGTACCCTGGTTAGCTATTTAGTTCTTGAGAACTCAAAATTAAATTAATTCTTTCTTTCTAGTCAGCAGTCTTTCTTGGGCATTGGTTTTGTCTTATTGTACTTTGCATAGTACTGATCGTCTGGGCATTAAGCCCAGTTGGAATTAACTTGGGTTTGTTTTCTCCCTTGCACAATGCTTCAAATTTAATATAGATGTTGTCAATTTACAAACTATTATTATTACTTCCTTTGGTAGAATAAAAATGTCCCAAGGTGTAGGCACAGAGTTAACAGGTCAGACCTCTGTGTTCTCTTTCTGCTTCTTACTGAATGACTCTGATATATCTGGATAAGTAGTCAGCCAAGCGAACACAAACACACCCACTACAACTGGAGGTGAATTTAGAGATCAGCTTGCGTGGCCTCAGTTTTGATACATAAGTAGAGTAATGCTATACTGTGGTTTCCCTGGGAATGTTGTCCTGGTGTAACTATTAATAATAGTGCCCTTTCATTGTTAAGAGTGTCTCCATTTGGATAATTAATTATACGGTTGCCCAACTTATGAGAAATTTGAAATCTGGAGAGTTGATGTGACCCAACCCTTAGACTAGACATGCAGTAGGTTAGTGACAGGACTGAACAGATGAAAATAGTATTTACTTCACCTCTTTATGTATTAATATGATTTTCCAACAGTTAATAATGCGATGGTTTTTAGGTTCAAGTTTCAATTATAAGTATCACTACAATAATTTGAAAAAAAAAATATAGCATGTCATCATGTCCAGTTTGGAGTCCTAGAGGATCCCACAGAATTAGTTTCAGCTTACTGGCATTGAATCTGAAGTTCCTGATTTTAAAATCCAACTTACAAGTAACAATCTCATGCCAGAAATAGGGTGGTGGTGGAGTATTTGGACTCTGCAGCCAGATGCCTGTGTCCACATCCCAACTTCATCAATAACCAGCTCTATGGCTTTAATTATTCCATGTCTCAGTTTCCTCATTTGTAAAACAGGGATGATGATGATAACAATGCTACCTAATTCCTGGAGTTTTTCTGAGAATAAAATAATTGCATGTGAATTATATGCAAAGCACAGAACATCTCTTGGCACATGGCAAGCACCAAGCCTGTGTTAGCTCTGATCACTGTTTTCATCATTATCTCATTACCACGAACACCCTCCCCCAACCAGAACTTGGTAGTCCTGCAACGATAAACCTTGGCCCAGATCATGTTGCTTTAAGAATCTTTTGTGCCCCTAAAAGTGAGTATCACAAAGGCAGGGGCTATGGCTTATTGATTACTGTATCTCAAGTAATCGGTATGGAAATGGCAACACAGTTGATGCTTACTGTATTTTTCTGGAATAAGTGGATGAAAGGATGAATAAATTAATGGACCTATATAGAAGACAGATACCCTATTCCAACTTTTCCTTGTAACTTCTCACCTCCTTCATTGGATCTTTTAGAGAATCCCTGATTCAGAAATGCATAAAGAGAGACAATAAAGAGGCAGTTAGGGACATTGACATGAGGATAGAGTCCCAGAGGGAATTTTCCTGCTCCTGTGGTGGCCTACTGTATATATATACATAACTCTGAAATTTTAAAATTTTGTTTTCCTACATTGCCTGTAATTCTATCAATTGGAGAGTAATTTAGGTTAATAAGAATCTTCTTTGGAAGAGTAGAAATAGCTCTAGGGAGGGTGGAGTGTTATTGGTCGAAAACATTCATACATTTTAGTTCAATCTGATTACATTTTTCATTATACCAGGCAAGATTGTTTGCATTGAATTCACTGGAAGTGTTGGCTGCAGAGGTGGAGAAGATGGAAGAAGGAATAAATAATTTTGGAGCATGGCGTACTTCATGGATCAAGGACCAAGTCTGGAAGTGTTTCTCAGACAGGCTTAGAACCTGGGAAGAGGAGAAGTAAGAAATAAAAAAGAAGCATAAAAAGAGAGAGGGATATTAAAATAATACATTTCCTTAGTTTCTGAATTTTTTTCTAGAGCCATCCCTAAACATAAGAAAGAGTAGAAAACTTTCTTTTTTGGACTTCTGTTCTTTCATAACTATGTGGACACTGCTCCCCTCATAGCATTTATAATAAATATTAGGAACAGCATAGAACAATATATATGGGCAAGAATGAGTCATTTATTTAAAAATTCACCTCAACATAATAAGGGAGAGACACAAATCTAAATAATTGTTATCACCCTATCTATATTCATCAAAGGAGACAAAGGTATGGCAAGTTCAAAACAACCAATTAGCCAAATATTTCTAGACCTCCAGCTTCTTGGGTGCAGGAATTGAGTCTTCATTAACAATGGATCAGCAGTTTGCAGCCCAGGGCCTACACACGGGCTCTGTGGCGTGAATGTGTGAATGAATCTGACTGTAGAATCAAGTGGGTAACACATTTGTTTTCCCTTTCTCATTTTGCCACCCTGTTCCCTTTTACACCTTTCTCTCAGCCTGCCTCCGTCCCTTTTTTACTTCGTTCTATTTTCTGAGGTAAGAATTGTTTGAAACTTTTCAATCCAGCTTTTGTTAAGGCCGCAGACTATGTGGCATCTAAGGAAGAGCTGAACAATCAATGCTAAGAAAGGCCCCTAGAGGCCCCGCTCCAGTGCACTGCAAGTGAAGTCTGCTTCCTATTTCAGCTTGGCCTTTGGTTCAGATTTTTGAGAGATTCTTATTGGCTACCAGACAGTCAGTGGTTTTGCCCGTTTGAATTAGGTGCACTTCTCTGGTCCAGTCAGTTGTGGGCAGGAAGGGTGGAGTCAGCTAGGCCTAGGAGTTCCCACTTTGGGTTGATGGGGTGGTGCTGTATTAGTTTGTTAGCACTGCTGTAAGGAAGGTACCACAGACTGGGTGGCTTACATAACGAAATTTATTTTCTTCACATTTCCGAATGCTACAAGTCTGAGATCAAGGTGTCAACAGGGTTGGTTTCTTCCGAGGGCCATGAGGGAAGGATCTGTTCCAGGCCTCTCTCTTTGGCTTGTAGATGGCTGTCTTCTCCCTGTATCTTCACCGCACCATCCCTCTGTAGGTGTCCTGTGTCCAAATTTCCTCCTTCTATAACGGCATTAGTCACATTGGATTAGAACTCACCCTAATGATTTCATTTTAACTTAATTACCTCTGTGAAGATCCTTTCTCTAAATAGGGTCACATTCTGAAGTACTGGAGGATAGAACTTCAACATTATATATACATACGTGTATATATACATATGTGTGTGCGTATATATATATTTTTTTTATTTGGTAGGGGTGGTATGGAATGGAGGGCTACAACTCGGCCCATAACTAGAGCATTCTTTAATGCAGGGGCAGGAAGTGTGAGCTTCTCTGGTGTTCCTCTTTTTGAACGCTCTGCCCTATTGATTATGTAGGGAAAGTAACTTTGGTAGAAGAATATAAAGAGCAGAGAGCATTGGACATCATGCTGTGTAATTCCTTGTAAAGTGAAAACATTTATTTTCAAAATAGCTAAAAGACTCTTTCTAAAAAAGAGAGCCATGAAGTTCTTTTTTATCATTCTTGACATTTATTAAGAAGTCTAAAATTACTCCTAGCGAAGTCATCTGTGTCCCCAGTTCATTTCTGAGGTGCGTCACATATGGGGTATAGTAATTATTTCTGACACTGGAGCCTGGCCCTTGATGTTTCAGAGAAGCAAAACCAAATCAGCATAAAAAGCCTCTTACAAGGCATACCAAATAAGCTCATGTTCGGTTTTCAATTATTCATCATCCCCAGGGCAGGGAGAATAGATGCCAGGATCACAACAGAAACAAGTCGTCTGGGGTGGGACCCAGTGGTACAGAGCTATGTACATTGCAGCAGAGACAAGGGGAATGTGACAGAATGAATATGCAGTTCCAGTGTCACCGTTGCTGCCTTTCAATCCTACTAGGCAACAGCAGCCCTGATCAGTGGAGTCACGGTTCTCATGAACTATGCATATCACAGCAGTGCCGGACAAGTATGAAAACAAAATGAGGAAAGGAAGCAGATGCAAATGAACAGTTTTGGAATGCTTGGAATCTGACTGTGTACCAAATGAAGGGTAGGAAAATAACATTCTGGGAGGTTTACTATGGACCAAGTAGAATCCAAAAGCCCAAGTCCTTTCCTCTGTACCCTGATGCCCTTATTTTTACCTAAAAGTGAGAAATTAAGAAAATTTAATATATACACATATATATTCACAATTCTCATATTCCTATTATCTGCTATTTAGTTTAACCCTAAATTAGGAAAAGAGTGGTTTCTACATAATAGTGGGGCCATGAACATAAAGATCAGCTTAGGTGGAGCACCACCAGATGATAGTACCTGGCATTATGTACCCTTTTTTCCTAGGGCAACAGTGACATGTATCCACTCATAGGGTTCGTCAATATTGCAAGCCCGAGTGCCTCATTTGGCAGTAATAAATGAACCTGCTAATGATAAGGGTAACCCACAAGATCTTTGCACTGAAAAATACAAGAGCAACAATTTTTTTTTTATCCTAAAGCCTTGACATTTGACGAACTATTTTATTTCTATTGAATTTTGTAAAAATATCTTTAGTACATTGGCTGAAGTTTTAAAATTCAGACAAGAAAGAGTTTAGAAAGATCTTGGAATGTAAAAGCCACTCTAAGCTTTACCAACATACAGGTAATAACATTTCATTTCTTAATGAAATCGTAGGAGGGCGGAAGGAGCTTATTTAATGAATACCTCATAGTCACAATTTGTTCCAGGAATATGCATTTCCCCTTAAACTCATAACCGTTCTATGAAGTACATTATCTTTGTGGCAGAATGTGAACATAATTGTTTAAGTATGAAAACTTAGTACTCTTTTGATTTTTCTTCTTTGCTACATTGGAAAGGTGGAATACAAATATTTCCTCCTTAGCCCCTCCTCACCCTCCACTCCCTGGGAGGGTTTGAGGATTACCTTCTTCCAGTCCCTGATGAAAGTGGAACTAATTTCTTGTTTATTTGGGCCATTAAGGTCAAGTGGGAAACAAATGAAAAGAGCAGAGAGGTTTCCCAAAGAAACAGAGTAACTTGAAAGAAGAGGGAAGAAGATGAGAGCCTACTCCCCCCACCCTTCTCCTTCCCTGCCTATAAAGAAAAAGACGGTTCCCTGGCAGCACTCCTGGGAGGCTAAAAGACCCCAGAGAAGAATGTCTGGGTGATAACGCTAGGGCCAAGAACCACAGGACCTCATACAAATGCCCCACATTGACCAAGACGGCCTTATTGTTCCTTTCAGCTTGATTAACTATGGACATAAACTATAGATATAACCTTCCTGACTGTAAGTTCCTGACCTCCCTTTTCTTAGGGCATTTACTTTAGAAAACTTGCAGTTGTAAGTTATTTGTCTGCCTTTTTGAGGTATAAATCTTCTCCCAGTTTTTTGTAAGTTTTGTACCCCAGGAATGTCTTTCTGAAGGATCTGGGAAACATCCCTTTGAAATGTAATCATGAAGAAAGACAGGACCCTGCCTCCAGGTCTTTGCTGGAGGTTAGGGAGGGTAGGAGCTTTAGCTAAGTACCTGTTAGCAAACACTGAATGCCAAATCACATTGACCAACCTCCCCACTAAGTGTCTTCCGGTATGCTTTTACACTAGCTCACCCCAGCACTGAAAATGCTCCTGCTTTTTGTTCCAGTAAAGGTGAGTTCATCTTTCTATTGCCGTAGTCTTGATGCCTATTGCAATAGTCTTGAATACAGTCTTCGTTACCTTTTTAAAATTTTTCAGTGTAATTTTTCTTTGACAACATTCCAAGGCTGAAAGAAAAGAACACAGAGAAGGGGCATGTGGACATCCATATGCACACTTTAGAAGTCACCTATGTGAAAAAAACGACCAATAACTAGAGAGACCCTCTCCTTAACTCTTTGACATTGTGTAAAATACAAAATGCGGTACAGACTGGGAGAGCTCCTGAGTGACTGTGTTAAGTTCCCTACCAGTTCAGCAGAACGGGAGCTTATAGTAAAGATACACAAAATACAGTTTCCTTCTCACCTTCACACATTTGTTCACGCTGCTGTCACTGCCATGGTGCCCTGTTATTATGGACTGAATGTTCGTGTCCCCCCTGTATTCATATGTTGAAGCCCTACCCCCAATGTGATGATATTTGGAGATGGAATCTTTGGGTGGTACTTAGATTTAGACGAGGTCGTGAGGGTGGGGCCCCCATGGTGGGATTAGTGATCTTATCAGAAGAGGAAGAGACAGGAGCTCACTCTCTCCAGTACATGAGGATCCTCCCCACAACCCAACCATATCAGCACCCTAATCTCGAACTTCCAGCCACCAGACCTGTGAAAGATAAATTTCTGTTGTTTAAGCCATGCAATCTATGGTATTTTTTTACTGGCAGCCCAAGCTAAGATGCCTAAGATCAATGCAGAGAAACAAAGGGAGGCTCAGATTCAGTTCATGGATCAAAAGACATGAGGATAGGATGGTTCTAAGGGCAGATGCCAAGAAAAGTCAAGGAGATTAAGTCACAGAGTGGTAGGTGAGGAATATAATAGCCTGGGAAAGTACAAGAAGAGTTTGTGAGAGATTACAGGTAAAACAGGAGGCGTTACAAGAGATGAGGCACACAAATCATACTTAACTCTGAAAAATGGGCAGGGTCTGGCCTCAAATTATTTTTAATATGTCAAGTTACTCTTGAATCATGATATCATCATCATCATCGTCATCATCATCAATATCATAATGCTAATATCTTATGATTATTAAGGACTTTCTATAGTTTAGGTCTGTGCTTTGCATTATTTTTTTCACAACAATAGCATGAAATTAATATCAGACTTAGAACATTAATCAAACCCCATTCACTCAGTAGCTCTGAATCATATCTTTCTCTCATCCTTCTCATTTATGAATACATCCTGACAGTCTTTAAAATAGTGGGTTCCTAACACTCCTCACCATCTCCACAGCTATTGCCACCACCCAGGCCGCCCTCATCGTTCCCCTAGATTATTACAACAACCTCTTCTCTGGTATCCCTGTTTCCATGCTTGTCCATCTATGATCCATTCTCCAAAGAGCAGCATGAGCAATTTTAAAAAGGTGTATATTAAATAATATCATTCAACTGCTTAAAATCATCCAGTGGCTTCCCATCACTCTTAGACTGAAATTCCAGTTCCTCATTGTGATCTGCCACTTGCCGACATCTAAAGCCACATTTCAGATCTCTACTTTAGAAAAGTCTCATTTGCTGTATTCCCAACACAGAATGCCTTTTCCTCAGCCTTCTCTCCTCCTTATCATTCAGTTCTCAGCTTGAATGTCCTCTTCTCAGACCAGCCTTCACTGACAATTCTGGGCAAATAGCCCAGTCCCTATTCCACTGCCCTTTCATTAATATGGTTCTCTCTTTCTCTCTCTCTCTGAAATTCCTCTTATTAATTCCCTTCCCCCCAGAATCTAATGAAACTAAGGGTTCCTTTTGTCTTTTGTGCAGTCATATTTCCCCAGTATTGGAGTGGGAGTTCAAGTTGCTTGACTGAAGCTACTCAGTTGCAAAGCAAAAGATCTGGAAGCTGAGCAAGGCTCTGATTGATCACCAAGTTTATGCAATTTAAAACCATGCTATAATCCTTCATAGTGGATCCCTGTTTCTACACTTCACAAATGTCATATGATGCTGGATCCAAACCTTTAGCGTGGGATTCAAGGCTGACTCTGATCTTGTCCTGCCTATCCATCTAGCCTCATTTCTCAGCAGGTCTCTCTCCTTTTTCTCCTCTCTCTGCATGCTCCTATACACTAGCTATACCACACTCAGAACTGGTGGCTCCTCTAAAATGCCGCACACTTTCTGATTTGGATGCCTTCATACTTATCCTTCTGCCAGAAATACCATTTTCCCTCTTTCTTAACCTGAATGAGTCTTATACACTTTACAATCTCAGGTGTAATCTCCTTTTCTCTCTATCAGGATTGGCTGTGAATCTGATGCTTCTGCAGCAGATGTCTACATGAAGCAGTGAACACCTGCCCAACTTCCAATAGCCAGTGTTTGCCTCTCTTTGCCTGAAGGCCTTCTCAGGCTCACTCTCTACCTGCTCACATGCAGGTGGAGAATGCTGAGAAGCTAATGGCCTGGCACCCCACCCCAAGGTGTATGTTCTACACGATTGCCTTGACTTCCCCAGCAGGTATAAACCCAGTGGCTTAAACAGTACCTTGCTCTATATTGCATCCTTTATTGGCTGCCTTCTCTTCCTTTCTTACTTTTTAATTTCCTAACTGGTATTTCCTTCACCTCCAAAGTAAATTATTTTCACTCAAATCCTTGTATTAGGTCTGTTTCTTGGGGAAACAAAACTAAGAGAGCATCCCATTGCACTTATCACAATGTGATATAATTATTCGTTTGTTTTTGACCTGGCTAGAGAGTTTTCAAGATGGGGTTTGTGTTTTCTATCCGTATTCCATGCACTTAGCAAAAGCATGCACCTAGTAAGCATGCGGTGGGTGTTCACCAAGTCAGTGAACAGTGCTTAATAGATACCTACTGAACTGAACTAGAAAATAGGATTTCTTAATCCCGGAAGGAAAGAGACAGATATTTCTCACATGGCTTGGCTTTGGGATGCTTTTCAGTTTCTTGCAGGGTTTCTGCAATATAGTTCTGTTTGTGGAGATTTGTAAGATAATTTTTTTTCCAGCTATGATTTTATTCATTTCCTTGCACTGATTATCCACAATTTATAATTTGTCATCTCTCAGTGTTTTGCGCTGCTCTTTAGAAATTAATAAATATTCTGAGATTAATCTCAGAAAGGTCTTTGCTTTATAGCATAGCCATCACTTCAGGGTTGTGAATTTTATACATCATTTTCATTCTGGGAAACAATGCCTTTTGTTCCATATTGTAATTTTGGTTATTGTCATTCAAATCTATTCAGAAAAAAATTTCAAAGTATTGTACAACATGGTGACTATGGTTAACAACAATGTGTTGTATTTTGAAAATCATTAACAGTAGATTTTAAGTGTTCTTACCACAAAATTATGTGCAGTGATACATATGTTAACTAACTCAATCGAGCCATTCCACAATGTACATGTGTTTCAAAACATCATATTGTACATGATAAATATATATAACTTTTATTTGTCAATTAAAATAAATAAAATAGTAAAAAAATTTCAAAGGAAATGTATTTTCCTGTTTATGGTAACAATTTTAGACCTTACTCTTTATGGATATTACTAATCATTAAGCAAAGTAATTACATGTTTTTCCAGCATCAACATAGCTACTTTAAAAAAAACTAAAAAATTATAACTGAAAACCCAAGAAAATATGAAATATGTATCCTCAATGTTGTCCATTGGAGCAGAAATAGTCTCAAAATATGCTGTTTGTTCCCCTTTGGTGATAACCTCAAATTGCTTTCTATACGGATGTAACTGCCCCTGCTGGAACAGATTAGCCTGTCTGATTTCCTCTTTTTATCACCATTCACTTTCTCTGGAGTACTGGCCTTTGACTATTAAAGAAGTTTATGATTTTGTATATAAGTATTTTTGAAACTTCCAAATAATTTTTTTTGGTTTTCCTAACTTCACTTTTGATTTTTCAACTGTTGTTTAGTAAATAGTCACTGTTCTTTTCACCTTCCCCTAATGCAAAGAGATGTTACATTGATGTTGGACTTGACCACGTGCCTTCTGCTGGGATGTGAGTGAATGTGATCTTCCCATGCTCACTCAGGCTTTTCCTGGGCTTCCGTAGTTTGGCTCACTTGGTCTTTTTCACTACTCCCTCTGTGTCGGAAGGTGAGGAGGGCATGCCCTAGGGGGTTGCTACCCCTTGGACCTGAGTCCCAGAATGACAAAGGAAGTTGACCTACACATAACCTTCAGCCTGAAGTGAAGCCACGGTAGCCCATCCATAAATCTGTGAAAGAGGCCTAAGTTTTTGTTGGCAGTCATTGAAATGTTTCTGGGGTTGTTTTATGTGCAGTATTATCATCTCCAAAGCTGACATATAGAGACAAGCTCTGTGCAAATAAGTGAAACAGTTAAAATTTTAATATTCAAAAGTTGGCTTCATATTTGTCAACGGTTTATTGTCTATATTCACTAGGAACAGTAGAATTCAAGAACTGATCCATAAAGCATTAGTAAACATACTTAGAGCACTTTGAAAAATGTCTTAATATCAATGAGTTTTCATGTTGTATTTCTTCCTTCCTGAAGTCTGAGTCATTATATTTGTTTACCTATACATCCTAATACCTCCAAATAAAACTAAATAATTTTTGACAAAAGATCATAGTTTAAAAAATTGCCCCTTTAGCTGTTTTCATCAGAATGTCTGTTTTTATCAGAAGTTATGAGACTAATTTGAGCATTGGTGTATGAGTGTAGGCTATACACTGTGGGAGGGAGTAGAAAATTCACCTTTCCTCATATTCATAGCATTTGTACTGTGACTGACACATGGTAGGTGATTTATAAGCATTTGATTAAATTTAACTGCAGTGTCTTGATGCTGTTCTATTCCATGGTGGTTAAATGTCAGAGATCGGGGAGGTGGCATGGTAGAAAATTCAGCTACAGGGTTTCCAGACAACAGCCCTATTCGAGTTGGCTGTGCTTTCTTTGTCATAT
>NW_012144966.1:12611098-12614403 GCF_000956105.1 Propithecus coquereli
TATCTATGTTCCCTCCCCCAAAGAATTCACAGCCTGGTTGAATAGAAAATGTAAATGTGAATCTGGGAGAAGGGTAAGGGATGATCACTGAGGAGAGCATGTTTTGTTTCCTTTCTGTGCTAGGAAAGGAAATCAGTGACGTGGTAATTAGGCTTATCTTTGGAAAGATGAACTTTAAACATGTAGCATGATTTTGCCTAAGCTAATTCTAAAGATAATTTTTCTTGACCATTCATTGCCATTTTAGTATTTAGTAATGCTGCTAGTAATCTTAACATCTGCTTGAAAAAAATATGAAAATATTCCATTGAATTATGAAATATTAGCACATTTTATCAAGACACTAGAATTTGAAATAGATACATGCAGTGCCCATTTCTCACTGAAGGACATAGCACTATGCTAGTTTCAGGTCTTACTTACAATTGACTTGACCAGGGAAATAATCATTTTTTAGCTAATTAATCAAGATCAAACCTTACATTTTCCTGTTGTTAGGGCTTCAATGTTTAATTTTAACATACCTGAAACTCTGTTAATTCTTAGAGGAAGAAGTCCTTATGAAATTCATCCCATTTCAGATACCAGCCCACTACGGCCTGCTGGCCAAATCCATCCACTGTCTGTTTTGGTAAATGAAGTTTTATTGGAACATGGCCACTCTCTTTAGTTTGTGTATTGCCTACAACTGAGACAATATGGAGTGCAAAGCCTAAAATTGTTTCTGTCTGGCTCTTTACAGAAAAATGTTGTGGACCCTTGCTCTGTCAGCTATATTATGATCAGTGACAGATTCTGAATTTTCTGCTTTATTGCTTGAAATCTAACTGTTGCAGGCATTGTCTCAATTTCCATGAATTAATTCTAAATTGATAAGTAGTTAGAGATAAAGTAATACATTATATTTATAAGCCTCTTTCTTCAGAGATTTAAAGGACTTATAACTTTTTCTAAAAATTTTGGAATATAATGGGGGTACAAATGTTTTGGTTATATGGATTGCTTTTGTACTGCTTGAGTCAAAGTTATAACTGTGCCCATCACTCAAATAGTGTACCTTGTACCTGTTAGGTATGATTTCACCCATCCCTTTCTCTCACTTCCCACCTGCCTGATTTCCATTGAGTTTTACTTTCATCTGTGCATATGAGTGCTGATCAGTTAGTTCTAATTTAATAGTGAGTACATGTGGTGTTTGTTTTTCCATTCTTGTGATACTTTACTTAGGAAAATGGTCTCCAGTTCCACCAAGATTGTTGCAAAAGGTATTAGTTTATGTTTTTTAACAGCTAAGTAGCATTCCATGGTATACATATACCACATGTTATTAATCTGCTCATGAAGTGAGGGGCACTTGGGTTGATTCCACATCTTTGCAATTATCAATTGTGCTTGAATAAACATTTGAGTGCAAGTGTTGTTTTGATAAAATGACTTTTTTTTTCTTTGGGTAAATATCCAGTAGTGGGATTGCTGGATCAAGTGATAGGTCTACTTTTAGTTCTTTGAGGTTATCTCCATCTATTTTCCATAGAGGTTGTTCTAGTTTTCAGTGCCACCAGCAGTGTATAAGTGTTCCCTTCCCTATCCACACCAGCATCTATTTTGGGGGGAATTTTGATAAAAGCCATTCTCAGTGGGGTAAGGTGATATCTCATTGCGGTTTTGATTTGTATTTCTCTGATGATTACAGATGTTGAGCATTTTTTCATATGTTTATTGACCATTTGTCTATCTTCTTTTGAAAAGCTTCTGTTCATGTCTTTTGCCCACTTTTTAGTGGGGTTGTTTGGGTTTGTCTTGATGATTTGCTTGAGTTTTTGCAGATTCTGGTTATTAGCCCTTTATCAGATGTATAGCATGTGGATATTTTCTCCCATTCTGTAGGTTGTCTATTTGCTCTGTTCATTGTTTCCTTGGCTATGCAGAAGCTTTTAAATTTAGCCAAGTCCCATTTATTTATTTTTGTTGTTGCTGCTGTGATTGCCCTTGGGGTCATCTTCATAAATTCTTTGCCTATGCCGATATCTAGAAGAATTTCTCTAATATTTTCTTCTAGAACTCTTATTGTTTCATGTCTTAGACCTAAGTCTGTTATACATCTTGAATTAATTTTTGTGAGTGGTGAGAGATATTGATCCTGTTTCAATCTTATACACATGACCATCTAATTTTCCCAGCACAATTTATTGAATAGGGATTTCTTTCCCCAGTGTATATTGCTGTCTACTTTGCCAAAGATCAGATGGCAATATGTGGATGGATTTATATCTGGGTTCTCTGTTCTGTTCCATTGGTCTATGTCTCTATCTTTGTGCCAGTACCATGCTGTTTTGGTTATTATAGCCTTGTAATATAGCTTAAAGTCCAGTAAAGTGATGCCTACAAATTTGTTCCCTTTGCTTAAGGTTGCTTTGGCTATTCAGGCTCTTTTCTGGTTACAAATGAAGTATAAAATTATTCTTTCTAGATCTGTGAAAAACGACATTAGTATTTTGATGGGGATTGCATTGAATCTGTAAATCACTTTAAGTAGTATGGACATTTTAATAATGTTGATTCTGCCAATCTATCAGCATATGTTTTTCTATTTGTTTACAACATCTGCATTTTCCTTTGTGATTTGTAGCTCTCTTTGTAGAGAGTTTTTACCTCCTTGGTTAAATATATTCCTAGGTATTTTATTTTCTTTGTAGCTATTGTGAAAATTATTGCATCTTTGATTTGGTTATCAGCTTGACTATTGTTCGTATATAAGAATGCTACTGATTTGTGTACATTGGTTTTGTAACCTGAGATTTTGCTGAATTTATTTATCAATTCCAGGAGTCTCTTGGTGGAATCTTTGAGGTTCTCTAGATATAAGATCATATCATAAGCAAGAGCAATAGTGTGACCTCCTTTTTCCCCATTTGAATACCCTTGATTTCCTTCTCTTGCCTGATTGCCCCGGCCAGGACTTCCAGCACTGTGTTGTATAGAAATGGTGACAGTGGGCACCCTTGTCTTGTTTCAGTTCTGAGTGGGAATGGTTTCAACTTTTCCCCATTCAGTATGATGTTGGCTATGGGTTTGTAGTATTAATATATGGCTTTTGTAATTTCAAGATATATTACATTTATGCTTATTTTGTTAAAAGTTTTTTTCTTAAAAGGCTGCTGAATTTTTTCAAATGCTTTTCTGCATCTATTGAGATGATCGTATGATCTTTGTTTTGCTTCTTTTTATGTGGTGAATCACATTTTGGATTTATGTATGTTGAACCATCCCTGCATCCCTGAGATGAAGCCCACTTGGTCATGGTG
>NW_012144966.1:12615297-12624087 GCF_000956105.1 Propithecus coquereli
CAGATTTTGATAACTTGTGTCACCTTTGTCATTTAGTTGAGGGAATCTTTTGATTTCCAACTTAATTTCCTCCTTGACCCAATACTCATTGAGCAGTAGGTTATTTAATTTCCATGATTTTGCATAGAATTGAGTATTTCTGTTAGAGTTGATTTCTAATATTATTCCACTATGGTCTAAGAAGATACATGGTATAATTTCTATTTTTATTAATCTGTTCAGACACATTTTGTGGCCTAGGATGTGATCAATCTTAGAGAATGTCCCATGTGCCAATGAAAAGAATGTATATTCAGTGGTTTGGGGGTAGATTTTCTGTAAATGTCTGTTAGGCCCATTTGCTCTACAGTCCCATTTAAATCCGGTGTTTCTTTATGTATTTTCTGCTTGGAAGGTCTGTCCAGTTCTGTCAGTGGGGTGCTGAAGTTCCAAGCAATTACAATGTTGCTGTTTATCACTTTGTTTTGATCTAGTAGGGTTTGCTTTATGAATCTGGGTGTACCTGTGTTAGGTGCATAAATATTTAGGGTTGTTATGTCTTCTTGATAAATTGCTCCCTTTACCATTATATAATGACCGTCTTTCTCTTTCTTTACTATTGTTGATCTGAAGTCTATGTTATCTGGTATGATAATGGCTATACATGCTTTCTTTTGATTTCCATTTGCATGGAATATTTTTTCCATCCCTTCACCTTGAGTTTGAATGAGTCCTTGTGGGTTAGATGTGTTTCCTGGAGACAGAAGATACTTGGCTTATATTTTTTAATCCATACAACCAGCCTATGTCTCTTGAGTGTGGAATTCAAGCCATTCACATTTATTGAAAGAATTGATAAGTGAGATGCATTTCTGTTCATACTGTTCTGTTCTGTTGAGTAGAAACTTATTGCTTTGTTTTATCTCATGAGCCATTATTTTATATGGGTTCTGAGCTTTAGCTTTTGGGTTATTTTACACTGGTGGGTTTCTATTGTTCTGATTGATGTATATTGCAGATCTGAGTACTTCCTGGAGGGCAGATCTGGTCTTGTCAAATTCCCTCAGTGTTTGCTTGCACGAAAAAGTCTTTATTTCTCCCTTGTATAAGAAACTTAGTTTTGTGGGATACAAAACTACAGGCTGGCCATTATTCTGTTTAAGAAGACTGAAGATGGGGCCCCAATCCTTTCCAGTTTGTAAGGTCTCTGTTGAGAATCTGCAGTTAGCCTGATGTGTTTTCCTTTGTAGATTATCTGATTATTTTTGCCTACAGCACACAGGAGTTCCTCCTTCATGTTAACTTTGGCTAGTCTGATGACTATGTATCATGGTGATTGCCTCTTTGTGTTGAATTTTCCAGGTGTTCATTGACCTTCTTGTACCTGGATATGTAAATTTCTAGTTAGACCAGGGAAGTTTTCCTCAATTATTCCTTCAAATAGGTTTTCTAACCCTTGCATGTTTTCTTCTTCACCTCAGGGATGCCTATAATTCTTATGTTTGGCCTCTTTACATAATCCCATATTTCTTATAGATTTTGTTCCTTCCTCTTAATTCTCTGTTCTTTATCTTCTACTGACTTGTTTACTTTGAAGTTGCTGTCTTCAAGCTTTGAGATTCTTTCTCCTGCTTGTTCTAATCTATTCTTAGGACTTTCCACTGTGTTTTGTATTTGGTCAAATGAATTTTTCATTTCCAGAAGTTCTGATATTTTATTAATTTCATTTCTTTAATGAATTTTTCATTCATTTCCTTCCTAAAATTTTTTTTTTTTTTGTGGTTTCTTTGTGTTGGTTTTCCATTTTTTCTTGTATTTCATTGAGCTTACTTATAATCCATATTTGGAATTCTTTATCTTTCATTTCAATATTCTGATTTTCATGGTATCCATTGCTAGAGAGCTGGTGTTCCCTTTTGTGGATTATTTTTTGCTCTGATTCTTCACTGATTCCCTCTCATCTGGACCAGCTGTTGCTTCTTATTTTTAGATTTTCTTTTGTTTAGATAGGGCTTTTTCCCCTCCTCTGACTTGTACAGGTGTGTTAGCATATGTTGGGTAAGAACCTTTGGCATTGTTTATGGGTGCTTTGATGGTGATCTGAGTTCTGGATGGATGCTTTGGTTATAGATATCCTTGGTGTGGTGGTTTTCTCAGTTGCTAGTTGTTCATACACTGTAGAAATGGTGAGCTGTGTGCATCTATCATGTTGTTTAATCATTCCTTCAGCAAGCTTGAAACTATTGAGTCTATGTATTTCTACTTTGTGAAAATCTTGATGGGGAATGTATAGTTATGTGTTAAAGGAAAATGCTAGTGTATTTTGGGTGCTAGGAGAATCACAAGATGTTTCAAATGATGATGAGTTTCTTTAATTACCTTTAACCATTTCCTTTTTGAATGCACTGTAAATGTGGATAAACAGGGAGGAAACAGGATGAAAATTGAATTTCTTTAAAAACTACTGTACAACTCATTCTTTTACTTTTCCAAAATAGTCATTTCCTGCAAGTCCGAATTTAGTCAGTTTCTATAATATCTATTGATACCTTCCCTCAATTTCTGCATTAAAGTACCTATTGTCTCTACAGAGAAAATTAGTAATTGTCCAGATCATTTACATTATTCAGTATGAAAAAAGAATAAATATGATTTTTGATTTGCTCTTTGCTCATGTTCTTGTATTTATAAGATGCTGTCATGATTACTTGACAAATCTACAAAGTGAACCACATCTGTTGGTTTTGAGCTGGCACAGCTGGAAGTTCCTTAGCTTCTGTACTAAACTTTTTTTATGGGTATGATTCTTAGTTGCCTATTCTGTCTGTATTTATGCAAATTACAGTGTTATTTATAAGCAAGTAAATAATCATTTCTAAGACAACATCTGCACAACTGTCTGATTATTAGACACCTGCAAAGTCAGCTTGCTCTGAATAGAAGGCCATATAGTACTTGGATCAGACCATGGCTTGAAATAAATTGTAATCATTTATGTGCTTATTGATTTCAGTCTTAATTTGAGACATTTATTTATTAGGGATTGGTCTTAGATATGTCTTCTTTTATTTCAAAACATTTTTAGATATTTCAAACATAAAAATTCAATGAAATGAGAACTAAAGAAAGATATAAACTTTATATCTGGACCCACAAATCTTACCAAGTACGTGACCTTGTGCCTGTGTGACTTAACCTCCCAGTTCCTCTTTCTTCATCTGTGAAGTAGAAATAATCACACAACTCTCATAGGGATATCCTGAAGATTAAATGATACATGTACACAGGCACACCACCTGACACTTAGGTATGCAATTACTATTGGTTCTCTTTCTCTGCTTTACATTTCTTTTACCACTTCCAAAGCACAACTGCCTCTTCCTCCAGTCACCAAAAAATATGAGAAAATGGGTTACAAGCAGAGTTTGGAAATAGAAAGAGGATGCTTGAGGAGACCCTACACTATGCCTAGGACAACTAGAATTAATTATTATTCAAAGTCATAATAGTTTCTTCTGGGAAACAACAAAAATTTAAGAAAAAGAAATAAACTGAAGGTAGCAGTTATATCATTTTAATACTTGAATGCCTTGCAGGTAAGAATATGGAGCTTTGTGTGAATAAATTATTTTGAAAGTCAAATGCAATGTTGGGCAGTAGTGTGCCATATATCTGAAGATTCTATCAGACATTAAAGTACAATTTAGAAGTTATATTGACTTTAGTTTTATCTCTAGCATTAATATTTCTGCCAACTCAACAAGTTCACAAACATGCTTATAATGGGAAATTGGATTAAAGGAGAGTTTATAATAAATTAAATGTTATCTCAGTTCAGTACCTATACTGTTTAATGAGACTGATTTTAATTAATCCATCTCTTGTATTCACCCCTTCAACAGCTGCTATCCAATTATAGTAAAATCATTACTACTTGTTTTCCTAACTACTCTATTGGTCATTCTCCTATCAGCTGTGCTCCTACATCTACCCTACTGATTAATTTATTTTCTCTCTAGTAAATGCTGACCTCTGTTCATTAGAGACAACATCTTTGGATTTGAAAGCAAAAGAGTTGTGTTCTCTTTTCTCTACCACCAATTAGTCATACAACTCTGGAGAAATTAGTCATTCTACAATTTCTTCTTTTGCTGCCCTCTTATATAATATTATAACAGAGCTATGGATTAATTGAAGAAATACTGGAGCAAAAGTCAGGAGACTTGAAGTCTAGCTTTGTGTTGACCTTAGACAATTTAATTAGCCCTGTTGGGCTTCAGTTCTCCCCTTTGTAAACTAGTGAGTCTCATCGGGCTATGGAACTTTAGCCCCAGAAAGGATCTTAGTGGTCATCTAGTCAACTTCCTTGCTTTGGTCATGAGGAAGATCAAAGAGCTCACATGTCACGCCCAAGGTCCTGTGGCTAAAGAGTAGCAGACCATGTCTTCTGAATCCTGGGCTGAGCTGTTCTCCCTACCACCTGAGGTTCTTTCCAACCAGATTACATATTTCTAAGTACAAAATAAAAAATTATGGGTTTTTTTGATATCTGGTATAAGTATGGAAATTTAAATTATCAAAAATAATAATGATAATTCAGTCATCTATTTTTAAGTGATTCATAGATTATAGTAAAATAGTTCTAAACATTGCTTGCCATTATCCTCTCAATTTAAAAGTAGGAGATTTTGAATATTTGCAGGGTCACATGTTCCACGCCTCTCCTGCTTTCTCTTTTCATATAATGGGCAAGGAGGGTGGGGCAAGAGAGCCTGAGGGTACTCCAGTTAGCTTGTGCTGGTGTGGTTGGTGAGACCCTAGAGATCAAGCATCTTTTAGTTTGTGATTCTCCAGCAAGGAGACATCCTCAGATATTTGCTGAGCTATCAGGGTCTCTGGTTTTACCTGGATTGGCTACAAGGATAGAGAGGGGATAATTCTGGCCTTTGTCTATGGGTTCTCTTTGACTCAGGAGATCTGATATTCTGGGCTTACTGACTTCTTTGGAGCAAATGAGAACATTCAGTACTGGAGGTTAGGCAGAACTGTCTGAGTCATCCTGGAAATACAGTCAGGGTTGATTTAATCAACTACCAGGAGACATAAAGGCACATTTTGTGGAATTCATGCCCAAATCTTTTTTTCCCGGAATGGAAAGTTCAGAAGAGGAATTTTATGCTTTCAAAGGACTATAAGACATTTATCCATGTGTTAAATTTCTGGACTACGGTACCTTAAGTCCAGCTCCCTTATTTTGTATATGGGAAAACCGAGTGTTAGAAAGCAGTGAGGTTAATTTACTGAATCAACTGGACATAGCCACTGACAGACAGAAGCAAGACCAAATTATGGGTCCCTTTTGTCCAGTTCATTTTCCTCTAAATCACACCCAGTCTGAGAAAAGAAAGCCATTATGTCGATGGAATAAAGAACATGCTTAATATGTGTCAGTGGATGAATGATGCTCTAGAAAAGTGATACAGTGAAAGATGAGAAGAACTGCAAGACAATCAAGTATCATTTGGTTAAGGCAGATGCAAATATGGACCAGATTCCCAGGGATGGGACTCTTTGGAACAAATGTGTATCAGACAGATCCTATTTCAGGAGTATATTTTGGTATAAGTTTTATCTGTGAGGCAACCACATTCTATGTCATTGAGTAAATAGTTGCAAAAAGTAAGTCCTAACTCTTGTTACGCTTGTCACTAGTGGGTAGTGACAGAGTTTAAGCCCCTCCTTCCTTTCTTTTTTCCCCTTATACTAAAAAAGCCTCGGTCTGTGTTGAGGTGGCAGCTTAGTAACAACAGAAAGAGCCATAACATTTCTTTGGGCTTCAGGGCAGGGTTCTTACTCTTAGCAAATGCAATAGATCACCAGAAGAGCTTGTTTTGAGGAAGATCCACATGCCTACCCAGAGATATTCTGAATGATTTCTCTGAGCTAGAGACCAGCCGTCAGCTTTTATGCATTTTCAGACAGGCTGCCCTTGGTGGGGGATATTATTTATTTTGATCCTGTGGACAAGGACCCGAAAAAAGTAAGTTATCTTTGGCCTCAATGAGCAAAGATCAATCTTGAGAGTCTTAAGATTTCTTTAAGAGTAATGGAAACAGAATAAGGCAGAACACATTTACTGTATCTTATATTGACACAAGTATTTCCTAGAGCTACTGGTGCCATTTGCATTCCTAACAACTGAGCATTAAGTCTATGAGTGATCCATGGGAAACAGGTGGAAAGCCAGGCAGTTTCCTTAATTTAGAGGATTGTACATCATCTGGTCTGCTTATTCTGGGTACCAGAAATCTGATTAGCCTTTTATCTTTAGCAACATACTAATTCTTTATAATGACAACAACATAAAAAATCAAGAATAATCAAACTACATTCTGGTATGAGAATTACATGCAGTTGCAAGAAACAGAAAAATGAATGTCTAAGCAAGGAATTGCAAATGAACTTAGTGGAACTCTATCATAAACTTCCTGACTGCCTCCCTAAGGGAGTAGTAAAACCTCTTAGTAGGTATGGGATTGTTTTTGCTGTTGGGTCTGTGGCTATATCTTCTCCTGCTATCTGTGTTCATTAATCCATTTTCCTCTCTGCCACACTGATGTTTTCCCATGCCGGTTCATGCTTCAATGCTTGTTTCCATGGATTAAATTTCTAAATATCAATTGTAGAGGATTCCTCAATTTCTCTGCCTGCAATTGCTCAGTGGTTAGATTTTAATAAGAAATTGCTTACCAAGTGAAGCATTAAAGATATTTGCTTTTGCCTATATGCTGACAAAATTGTATTTTTGAAAATTCTGGTTAATATTCTCTGTTCCGCCCTTTATATCCTTACCAATTTGTGGCAGGGTCTTGGGAGAATATCATCACATTCTTTATTTCGTCAGAAAAAAATTTGTACATAAAAACTTACCTGTATTTACTCTTTCATTGGTAGAATTAACAACCACATGGTCATTCTTAGGAGACATCCTCTCTGATTGTAGCAGCCTGAGGCTTTTCTGTTTACATTTGTGCTATATCTGCTGTCATTATAAGTGCAATATTGTTTTTATAAATGCTATCTTGATTCAGTTTGGAGGCCCTGGCTTGAGGCTGGTCGGTTGTACTTCTTGAGCAGCTGATTAACTCCATAACCCCAGCCAACTCCCTTCTTGGTCTCTCACATGCTGGGTCACTATCCATAAGCTCTTATCATCCCAGGACCAGGGACAGTCCCTGTGCCCTAGAGCTTGCTGAAATTATTCAAACTAGCCAATTCCAAAGCTGCTTACCCTGCCTTGTCCATTTCTTACCATAGAAACAACAATAAAGCTGCTTGCCACAGTTCCGATCTCTGTCTCTGCACCTTGACCAACTCTGGTGCTCCCTGAGTAGCCCTGCATGGTGCCCTGCGTTCTCTCCAGGGAACTGGGAACATAACAAAACTGTCAAACTCTTTCTGGTTTCTCCCTCTTGTCTGCATCTGGCCTCACCATACCTCACCCAAGGTAACAAGGTAAAAACAATAGTTTGTGCATGTTTCAAGTTTTTCTTACATATTATACTTCTTTTCAGTAACTCCAATACATACTGAATAAGAGAAAAAGGAAATGATACAGTAGCAAGCAAATCTTAACAGATCTTCAAAAGATTTAAGGTAAAGATCTGAAACAATTTTACATAAATACAATACATGTTGGAGCAGACCACTAGAGATTACATCGAAATTCACTGGGCATTTTGCAAATGGTTAGTTTTTATCGTCATGCGCTGTATAACAACATTTCAGCTAATGATGGACCACGTATATGATGTTGGTCTCATAAGATTATGACGCTGTATTTTTACTGTCCCTTTTCAGTTTAGATATGTTTAAATACACAAATACCATTGTGTTAGTATTGCCTACATATTCAGTACAGTAACATGCTGCACAGGTTTGTAGCCTAGTAGCCATAGGCTATTCCATACAGCCTAGGTGTGTAGTAGGCTATGCCATCTAGGTTTGTGTTAGTGCACTCTATGACGTTTGCACAATAAAAAAAAAAAATGCCTAACAATGCATTTCTCAGATTGTGTTCCTGTCGTTAAGCGACATATGACTGAATTTTGTCATTTCTAGTATTTGAAGATCTACACTTTATAGTGTTATTTAAGGTCTGTAAGCTTATTCAATACCAACTGCTTTTTTTGAAAAAGCCACACCAACATACAAAACATCTAAACCTTCAATAAGTTCCAGGGAACAGAAGGTTATTTTCAGGTGACCTGAAGTCTTTCAAGGACCCCAGCTTGGAAGCCTGTGGCTGTAATCTTGTAACTTGTTTCAGACACACGTGAGTTCATTCCATCCTGGTGTTTGTTCAGTTCTTCAGGGAACCCAGTGGTTTTCTCCAGTGTATTACAATCTGAAGGAGAATTGGGCGCATTTTTTCTGTAAATACCTTCTATGCCCTATGTATTCTCTAAACTTGAGTGAAGCAAAGTTGGAGAAATTTTAAAAAAGGAAAGAAAAAAAAGTGCTAAACTAGAAGGGATTGTTGTTTGTTGCAGTATATTTAAAATAGTGACAAATAGTGCCTACTAAATAATGAAATATACCTAGCTATAAACTTCTGACATACATAAGAATGGTAGTTAATATTGAGTTGTAGCTATACTCATATTCAAAATAAAATTAAGAATTGAAATAGATTCTTTGATTAATTTACCTTATTTCCTCTTCCTTCTAGCAGTGTTTTCCCAAGAGGTTTTGTTCTGCATTTTTCTTTGCTTGGACATTTAGTAACTGCTATATAATTTTTTTTTTTTT
>NW_012144966.1:12624292-12625333 GCF_000956105.1 Propithecus coquereli
GATCCTTCACATAAGTACTATTCGAGCCTCTGCTTGCATCATGTCTGCTAATGTCCCATTGGCCAAAGCAAGTCACGTGGCTAAGCTCAGAGTCACCCCCATAATATGCTGAAATAAAAAAAAAAAAGAAAAGGGTATTTTATTGCATTGGTGTATCTGTAAAGGATGTTTTATTATTCTAAACTCTTACTTGTAATATAATCCATCATTTAGAACTGCCATAAATAAAGCACTTTTGAATTTATTCTAGACAAATCTTATCAGTGTAGTCTTATGAGCACCTGATGGACAATTCATCAATAATTAATCTAAAAAAAGATTCCCAGTTGATGAATTCACACTGAATTTTTCTCTCTAATTAGTTCACTGTAGAAATGGGTATTTCCTACTGTCATTGTATATTCTTGAATATGCATAAAAGGGTACTGATGAAAATTACATGACTTGTTTAGATGGCTTAACAATACTGAATGGTGGTAATTGGGCTAAATTTTTTATGCCTGGATTCATTTAATGAAGTCCTTCCTGTGCATATAAAATAAGATTCAGTTTCCAGAGTCCATATATATATTACACAGCTCGTACCTCAAGAATCTCACTTTAAATAGTGGATCACATTGCAAGAGCAAAAAATACTATTTATTAATAGAAGTGGAATACTTCATATTTTTAAAAAAATGAACAAGTGTTTGATATATACCAAATAATTTATTTAACAAATGTAACCTATGAGGCATGATCAATGGATTTAATGACTGGCTTTTAATACTTTCTTTATTTGAATTTTATAGGTCCGTCAATGGAGTCTGTCTTGCATTTTTCCTATTTGGTCTGTGAGTGGGGATGAAGCTGGAATGAGGTCCACAAGAGGTAGCTTTCTCTCGTTGTGTCTCATCTCTGACTCTCCACTGCTGCTTTCATCCCCAGCCTCACTGGAAGCCAGCCTTCCCTAAGGGAGTAGTAAAACCTCTTAGTAGGTATGGGATTGTTTTTGCTGTTGGGTCTGTGGCTATATCTTCTCCTGCTATCTGTGTTCATTAA
>NW_012144966.1:12625383-12649140 GCF_000956105.1 Propithecus coquereli
GAGGTAGCTTTCTCTCGTTGTGTCTCATCTCTGACTCTCCACTGCTGCTTTCATCCCCAGCCTCACTGGAAGCCAGCCTTCTTTGTTTCCATGCCCACATGACAGAATCTGGCCATCCCACAATTCCTGTGATTGCACGTCAGAGGTCCAGGCACCTGTGTAGACCATTTTCTACAAGTGTGAATCTGATTGATCTAGCTTTTTTAGGGGTCCACCCCTGGACCAAACTACCACTTCCAGGAAGGTAGTATCACAGGATCGTACCACTGTGGACCCAGACCTGGGGATTAGAGGAAGCTCCTAGAAGAGGTGCACAGTGAACTGAGTAGACAGCCTAAAGATATCCACAATGAAATACCCATTTTTTCCATTTCCTAGTGCTTTGCTTATGGCAATCACTTCTGGGTGAAGAACCAGAATTCCTAGCTTTTTTCAGATGGTATCTCTAAAGCAGATATTGCACATGGGTATTATTACAAATGTTGGATATTTTGTTCCAGAGCTGGTTTCTCTCAAGAGAGCAGCCTATCCATCCACTTCCTGGTTGTACAAAGTACCAGGTAGTTATACACCATTTGATTATTGGCCATCTCTTTCTAAAACCGATTTCCGTAGGGTGAGTAATGTTGGATTTTCTCTAATTTCCTAGCTTGTTCCTTTGGTATTTGTCTTAAAACTTGTAGGCTGCAAGAAAGAAACTGGCTGGGTTGTACCTACCTGGATCTTATCTTTTGATGTTTTTAAATATTGGGAGAAACATCTTATTTGCACCCATTAGGAAAAATTCTGGTGCACTAATCTGCACCTTTATCTATTGTACAGCTAAATATAGGTAGTGATTGTGCAATAAAGTTTCTAGATATGGAGAAGGAATTTTTTATTTTTCAGAGAATTTTGGGGTGGGTCAATAAGCAGGGAACAAAGGGTCAATTTATTTTCCAGAAAAATATTAAATGAAGGTGCCCAGTATTACCCTGTGAACTCCACCTCAAGACTGGGGAGAACATAATAAGCCTGGTAGCAGAGAGTTATTTTAATTCCTACTTAACATACAGGGGACCCAGTGATTTCTCTTTGTGCCATTATCAACACCTCACATAACACTGCAGGAGAGCATAGCTGCTCAGAGCTTGTACTCTGCATCCCGCAGACATAGGCTGGAATCCTGGCACCTTCTCTTTTTGTGTGATGTTAACCAACTTGGGCTCTTTTAATTTCAGTTTCCCCATCTACAGAATATAATAGGCTACTCTGTGCATTACATTAAGGTTGGCAAAGGACTTACTGTAGGATCTGGGTTCTGATTAACACTCAACAGCAATAGCTAACATTTCCTGACTGCTTAGCACATGGCAGACACCATTCTATACACTTTACATACTCATTGAATCCTCATGACAATCCTATGAAGAAATACTGCTATTATCCCATTTTACAGATTAGGAAATTGAGGCACAGAGAGCTTCAGAATCTTGCCCACAATAATAGTGACAAAGCCAGGAAATCTGACTAATATCTGTGATCTTAACACCTTGTCATGTTGTCTTCTCAATGCACAATAGTTATTATTATCAATGTCGTTGTTATTGTTTCTGCTGCGGTTACTTAGAAATTAGAGCATTCTGCACTCACACTAAAGCATCATTAACTAATTTGGGAAAGAGCACTCATGTTTACATAGGGGCAACTAAGTTTGCTATATTCAGAAAAGGGTATTTTATGCACATATAAGAATAACATCTATTGGATGTTGGGCGGGGGGGGAGGAGGGAGGAGGGGACGGGTATTTGCATACACAAAGAGTGCAATGCGCACCACCCGAAGGATGGACATATTTGAAACTCGGACTTAGGGGGGAAGGGGGGGGGCAAGGGCAACATACGTAACCTAAACATCTGTACCCCCATAATATGCTGAAATAAAAAAAAAAAAGAAAAGGGTATTTTATTGCATTGGTGTATCTGTAAAGGATGTTTTATATGAGCATTGGTCGTATTTTCCTCTAGCCCTCATTCCGCTTCCCAAATATCCCAGAACCTTCTGAACTGTCACTGGCCGCTCAAAGTGCCAAAGTTGCCCAACTGCCTTTTGCTCCTTAATTACTGCTAATTTCTGTCCTTCATCAGCATTCCTAAATCCCTTGGTGACATGCATCTCAACCATGAAATATAGCTAGTTAACTAGTTAATCCACTAAAGGGGATCACTTGAAAGACTTCCGAAGAAATGGCATTTTGAAATAAGAGGACATTAACAGAAATGGTTATAATCTCAGACACTATGTTAAAGATAAGAGATGAATTTCAGGTAGTGTAGCGGTTGGGAAAGGGAGGAAGGTTTGAGGAGTGGGAAATGGTTTCTTAACAGCTAAAATCACACTGCAGATTTTATCCTACTATTAGGTTACCCTGCTCATAAAGTTGTTCCTAGATAATGACATAATCTCAGGAGCATGCATTGTAATGCTCCTTAAACATTATTTTAAGTATTTCTCATTTGACTAGCTGATAGGGTGCATTTGGCTCTTCTCATTGAGATCATTATGCTTCCAAGTTAGCTCTTTTTTATTAAGAATTAACACTATCAAGCCTTGTTAGGAGGAGAGGGTGGGCATATGAGCTGTCACTAGTCTCCCAGCTCTTGTCAGCTTACAGGAAATGTGGATTCTGAATAATAACATAATCGGGGGGAGCTTGATTAAATCAGAACTTGGCCGAGCTCTAGGTAAAGAGGTGATTTTGATGAACAGATGATAATTGTGTGTTTATGGAAATAGTGCTTTTTATAAAAAAGTTATATTTTCCATCTTAGCATTATGGTGTGTTGAGGTGTGTACAGTTATGGACTTACACTTAGATACACCTTTAGGAATCATTGCTAATAAGTAACCTGAAGACCACACTAGTCAATGCTTATGGGAATTTGTCATTAGATAGAGACTGTGGGCATTGATGTTAAACATCTTTTTCCAAATAAGTAAAGTGGGTTCAGAGATGTGAAGTGGCTCCTGCATGGACCCAGATGTTCCATGGTCAAATCAGGAATTGAGCTCGAGTCCTGGGACGGCAAGGAGGCCTGGGACTCCTTTCAGGATGCCTAATGGAATGGAGGCCAGCCTGTCTCGGTATCTCCCACGGCCCCTGTCGCTGTTCCACGCACACGGTACTTGGTCTACTGTGTACATGCTTCGACTCACTCCTTCATGTGTATTTCTAGATTCGTTTCTTGCCTTAGCCTGTCTGCCTCTTTGTCCTACAAGGGCACCATATTATCTGTAATTCAAAGAACACATCATAACTTTTCTTTCTTCTAAGCTTTTTTCTCACCATGTCCTCCCCACTTGGAACACCTTCCTGTGAGGCCTCACCCCCCCACACTCCTCTTTCTTTCTCCCTTTGGGCTATATCAATCCATCCTATCTATCTTTTAAGATTAACTTCAGTTGCCACCTCCTCCAGGAAGTCTTATCTTATTTCCTGTGGGTATGCTAAACATAGCCATGTTTATTCATTTAATAATAAAATGAATTACTATATTAATATATCATATATATTATGTAATATCCACAAGATGGAAATTATAAAAGGATGACATAAAAATAACCAGAAATAGAATTTCTTGTATTTTCTTCTCCCATCCCACTAGACTGTTGTGGGTGCTCCATTTGGGAGACCACTGGTTTAGTGCAGTGGTTCTCAAATTTTAAAAAGTAACTATGTGAGGTGACAGACCTATTAATTAGCTTCATTGTGGTAATCACTTCACAATGTATATGTATATCAAAACATCACATTATATACCTTGAATATGTATAATTTTTACTTGTCAATTAGACCTCAAGCTGAAAAAAAATCAACTGTAAGTACACACATACACACACACACACGAATACCTAGGAGCTCTTTGTGGAAATGTGAATTGCCAAATTTCCCCTCAGGCATTGGATTCAGTGGACGCAAGGTGGGCCTAGGAATCCATAGTTTTAGATACTCCTCAGGTGATTCCAATGCAGAGGCTTCATAGGCCACATTTTGAGAAACACTGTTCTAGAAAAAAGAAGGTGTTTGAAACCACCACTTATAAAAATATGAGTTCATCTCAGGATTCTTCTCTTAGCAGGATTCTTCTTGTAATAGAAATCACATGAGCAGATATGTATCATTCATCTATTGCCATGTAACAACTATGCCAAAACTTGGTGACTTGAAGTAAAACCTATCTTGTTTGCTCACAATTTATTGGTCAGCACATTGGATGGGGCCCAACTAGGTTGTTCTGCTGGTCTTGCCGAGGGTCACTTATTAGAGTGGCAGTCAGCTGGCAGGTAGACAGAGAACAAGTGGTCTAGGATCCTGAGCTGCAATATTTTATCTGTGCTCCATGTGTCCCATCTTCCAGTAGGCTAGCTTGGACTTCTTCACGTTGTGGTTTCAGGGCAGCAGAAAGGACAAGATCCTTCACATAAGTACTATTCGAGCCTCTGCTTGCATCATGTCTGCTAATGTCCCATTGGCCAAAGCAAGTCACGTGGCTAAGCTCAGAGTCAATGAACAACACAATCTACCAGGGCGTGAGTACATGGAGGTGTTTATCCTTGGGAGAGTTGCTGTAGCAATTTATCACAACGTGGATTCACTTATATGTAGACCACTCACACCATTTAATCATTTCTTTTTAAATAAAGGTCAAATCTATAGTACAGGCATCCCTCAATCTCCATAAAGGATTGGTGTGCCGCCAAACCCATCTGCCTTTGGTCTCCACGGGTTCTGCATCCACAAATACTGTATTGTCAGTGGCAGTTGGCTGAATCCACAGATGTGGAACCCATGGTTATGGAGGGCCGACTGTAATTTGGCTGACGGTACTTTACAAACAAGTGTTTTTAATAAATAACTGAGGAGCATGAATATTCTACTCCTAGCTACTGCAAACACACGTCATGGAGATGGAAAAAACATTATGACTTAGGCTAAGAAACTCTTCTACTTCATGTTTGTTTATGAATTGGAGAAGTGCAAGGTGGATTACTCCCGCTTTGGATTCTGCTGCATAGAAGCTCTTAGGTTTTCACGGAGAGGGAGCCTGATGATTGCTCCTGTACCTGGGTCAGTCGATACCAAACACTAAAGACCAAAGAAGTGGTTTACAGCGCTCTCTGCAGCGCTCTCTGGCAGAGCAGGGCACCTGGGTAAAGGGGTGGTGAGAGGAGAGTGGGAAGATCACTTGACATGGGCTTTGAAGCATGTTTGAGCTGATACTATGTCTATTAGGAATCGGAGGAATCAGTTGAACACAGTTGGTAACACCTTAGGACTTTTAAATAAAAAAATCTACCAGACAAAATCAAGAGATAAAGCATAAGTGGATTGTGAAGTAACAGTGGAAATTTAAGTCATATTAGCTAGTATGGAGAACCATTAGATTTTTTCATCCACATGTGCTTATTTCATCTAGAAAACTGACAAGGTAAATCTGAACACTGTTTGGCCAATCGATCAATCCTTATTGCATAAGTACTTCTATATAAAGTACTGATTGTGTTAAGTATGATAGTCAAGCTTACAATATATTTAAAAGCTGAACAGTTAGTGTAGAGATAGTCCAGGATTTCTACCAGTGTTACAGCGCGACGAAGAATGCTCCAGACCACAATCTCAGGGTGAAGGAGGAGGAGAGACTCTTTTCCTTTCAAAGAGCTCCCGTACCTCTCCAAACTTCTGTATTTATTGCAGAGGAAGGCATGCAAGGTCAAAGCAAAGAACATACAGAATGTTTGGAAAGAACAAACACATTCTTCTAAAGAAATCTAGTTAGTGATATGCAACATATCCATATTTATCTTGGGATTCCTTGTGACTCCTTAAGGCTATAAAGAAAAGGGCAGAGACCCAACATCAGTCACACTCCCATGCATTCCAAAGCCTGCTGTATGCAGCCAGCTGACAAGCATTCATATCCCAAGTCCTGTTTGCAGGACTGCCAGATTTCCACCTTTCTCATAGTCCCTTTACCCAGGTCTTTATGACTTTTCTAATATCCTCTACATCTCCTCCTTTCTTATTATGATCAAATTGTTCTTGATGGTAGCTCTCGAAGGCCACGTAAGCATCCAGCTTCTGCTTGTGTACAGCCACGCGGCAAGTAATGGAAATCAATTGTTTGCAGATTGCTAGAAACAAAAAACAAAAAAGTATGATAATTCCAGCCATGACCTGCATTCTAATATTAACTCCTGTAAACCATTGTTTGGGGTTTAACCAAGCAAAGCTATCTTGTAGCTTTTGTAAAGTATCTGTTTGTAAATTTGAAATGAGTTGTTGTATTTGATTTTGTAGTTGATTTTCCAATTGTAGTACTTGAGATTCTAAAAGAGATTTGAAGGTCTCCTGAAGATTAGATTTTACCACGTTCCAAGGATAAGTGGATTTGTTATATGGTAAGGGTGTAACACACTGTGCGCGGTATTTCCAATCACATTGTAGGCCTTCACAAGTAATAAATGCTTGTTGTTGGTCTCTGATCCATTCTATAGCCACTTCAAGTACTTGTAGTCTAGTCAATATGCCTTTATCAATTTCAGTTTGTTCTTGCATTTCATGTGTAACATTTACCAGAACTGCTTCCACTATGGCTGCCGTATGTCCTGACTCAGTAAGAGATATGGCAGCCACCGTTGCAGTAGCAAGGATAATAATAGCTGAAACCAAGAAAGCAATAAAAGTAGCCAGGAAGTGTTTGGGTCTAATTTTTGTTAAGGCAGATGGTAAGACCTGTAAGGAAGATTTTCCTTACCATGGCCTTGTTAAATTAACAGGAACCCAAGCTTGCACTCTTCTTTTTAACATAAGTATATAAATGATATTAAGATTAGTAACATTTCGCAATGTGATACAAGGACTATACCAAGAAGAACTCTCACAAGAGATATGATAATAGGTAAGTTCAATTATATTGGGAGGCTTTTGTCCAGAAAACAAAACATAAGGATGAGTGGTACAAATCATCACTGAATCACTGATATTATCATTGAAAGACAGTGTATAGATGCCAGTGCAGTTGGTGTAATTGCCATGGGATAATATACGATTAAAAAATGGCAACCCCATTCTCCATATTTTGGTATGGATAGGACTCATATGAATGCTGTCCATGAGGTGAAGAATGGGACCTGATGTTGGTGGCCAAATGCCACCAGTCCACCCTGTGTCATTAGAGGACAAAGGAGGATCTACATCCCACCATGTAAATACATGAAATAAAGGTGGGTTCAATAAATGACTCCAATAAACTATGGGACCTGCTGAAGATAGCAATGACCATCCTAAAAGATGTAGAAACCATCGTCCTCCCTGTTCAGAAGCCTCACCTATGATGGCCAAATATGCTGAAAATCGATTTTCTGCTGTCAGGGCAGCAGCCTCAGCCTTTCTAATTATTGTTACCGTCCTTTGATCAAGCCTCTTCAATTGACCTCAGGTCACATCAGGAGCTTGTTTTGCCCTGGTCAATGTTGTCCTTTGTTGCTCCAGGGTCAGATTCACCATCTGCGGGATGGGATTGTCTGGTGTTTTCCAGCTCATGGTATAGTTTCACTCTTTTTGTAGCGACCCACTCTGGACCTGTTTCTCGAGAGACACAAACTGCTCCTCTGCTCCGTGTCAAAACCGGAAAAGGTCCTTGCCATAAATTATTAACCCAGTCTTTAACCAACACTTTCTTTTGATTTAATTGATTAGAATTATGTTTTCCCAATCTACAATCTATAGCAGTATAGCCATCATCTCCAATATTAAGAAAATTTAAAGTAAATAAAGCTTTAGCTATCTGTTCTCTAGGTGACAGTCCCTTGCTCCCCCTTTTTTGTTTTAATAGATAAGTTTTTAAAGTATGGTGTGCAATTCTACTAGAGCTTGTCTAGAAGAATTACAGGATATTCCTGTGATATGTTTAATTTTCCAATTTTCAAGAGTAGAATTATATTTTTTCGATAAATAGCAAGGGCCATTGTCCATTTTGATAATTTTGGGCAATCCTAAAATTGTGTTTCCAATAAATGTTGGAGAGCATGACGGCTAGTTTCCCCTGACAAGGGCGTGGCATGAATGAAGTCTGAATGTGTATCAATAGTAACATGTACGTATTTGAGACATCCAAAATAAGGTAATTGCGTAATATCAGTTTGCCAAATATCATTTGGCAACTGCCCTCGTGGGTTCACTCCGGGACCCAATGTAATAGGGGGTAAAGAGAATTGTTGACAATCAGGACAAGTTTTAACAATACGTTTTGCTTGAGCTAGAGCAATGGGAAAAAGTTTTTTCAGTGCCTTAGCATTTTGATGAAAGAAGTTACAATCTAAGCGTGCCCGCTGAAAGGCTGTAGTATCTTGGGCAAGTAGACATAATTGATTAGATACAATATTGTCTACAAAATTATTGCTGTCTATAAGTGGCCCAGGTAAGGAGGTATGTGATCTAATATGTGTAATAAAAATTGGATGACGTCGCTGAGAAAACAGAGCCGGGTCATAACCCAAAAGCTGAATGCAGCGTGCCCTTTCCTTTTGCATAGTATGAGCTAACATGTCTGTAACTTTATTAAAAGTTTTTTTATAAGTGTGGCCTAAATTATCCATTCTAAACAATGTAACTCAGTTATAAACTGCCCTAATAGGCCAGATGGACTATGTTTAGTATTAAAGAGAAAAAGATCAATGGGATAAGATGGGTTAATTCTAGATAAGAAACAACCTTGCAATTTTTCCTCTACTAATGATAATTCCTGTGATGCTTGTTCAGAGAGAGAGTGAGGGGAATTTAAGTCTGAGTTACTTTTTATAGTGTTAAATAAGTGTGTTAATTCCCCTGTAGTATTACCTAGGATGGGAGGTACCCAATTTATTTGTCCTAGTAGTTGTTGTAACGAGTTTAAGGTAAGAGGTTGAGGAATACTTATTTTTGTAAACTGTGGGTGAGTGCTCCTGTGTGTTACAGTGTAATCTAAATATTTCCATGGAGTAGAAGTTTGAACATTTTCTGGTGCAATATGTAACCCTTGTTCAAAGTAACTTGGGTTACTTTCTTACAGGCTTGTTCAACTGCCTATGTGGTAGGTGCAGCAAGTAAGATATCATCCATGTAATGGAATATTTTCGTATTTGGAAACATCTGTCTAACAGACTCTAGGGCCTCAGGAACAAAATATTGACAGATGGTGGGGCTGTTCATCATTCCCTGAGGCCGAATTTCCACTGATATCTGGCTACTGATTCTTGATGGTTGATTACAGGTACCGTAAAGGCAAATTTTTCTTTATTATCAGGATGTAGGGAAATGGTAAAGAAACAATCTTTATGATCTATGACTATTAATGGCCACCTTTATACCTTTTCTAATATCCTCTACAGTTAGTTCAGTTAGTCAAAAGGGAAACTATCCCAATTCTTATTTTTAAAGTATGTTTATTAATGGGGAAACTGGTTACATTAGGAATTGCTGAGAATTGTTCATTTAATTTTGGCTCTGAATTTTCCACCTGGCATTTTACATTTCTGTTCTTTTGAATAATTTTGAAGTCCAAGATCACAGTGTTCTCAGTCTCTACTCATGGTTCCAAGTTAACGACACTTGGTAAGCGATAAGAAAATCTTTAATTTGTTTACATCAAACACATGTGTTTAATCAGGTGTCTAACTACTAAAGCTGTGTCTGTTCTAAAAGGCTTTTTTTTTAACCTTTCCTGCCTCTTTTCTATTTGGCAAGTCTTTATTAAGTACAAAGTACTCAGTACAAAATGAAAACCATCTTGGTCACTACATAATTTATTTGATCCATAGAGACAGGTAGACCAGAACATCTCACCTCAGAGGAGCACTATTTCACCACTTTCAAGTGGTGAGAGCTTGGATTCACAGCTTTGGTGCTGTAGAAATCATTCCCACAAAGCCAAGAAATAGGGCACTCGAAACAAACACAGATGAAGGGGTTACTGCGTCAGAACTAATGGGCCACATTCAAGGGCAGATGCTTCCTTGGTTAGTTTTCCTTTCATAGCGCTCAAATACAACCCTTGGCCCCCCTCTGCCTTCATTCCTCACTCCCTGCCTTCCCTCCTCCTCTCTTCTACTGAAATCAGTTTTGATCATGGTTATCCACACTATGAACGGATGCAGTGTATGTATGTCTTATTGATGCCGAACACCACATCTACATTGATTTAGGGCCTACAATATGCCAGGGATACTTTCAGATGCTGAGGATACAGCTGTGGAACATTACAAAATCCTTGCTCTCAAGGGACTAATATTTCCTTGGGAGAGACAGATAATGTATAGTATTAATACAATAGATTGTTGAATGCTATACATCAAATAGAAACTGGACTTAGGGGACACTGCATGGTGATTATTATTTTAGCTGCATAGCTAGGAAATGCCCTTCTGAGAAGGTGATATTTTAGCATAAACATGAATAAAATGAGAGAGCAAGTCTTGTGTATCAAGGAGAAGGGAATTCTAGGCAGAGGGAACAGCAAGAGGGGAGCCTAGTGAAGAGGGGTAGCCAAGAATCAGATCATGTGGGGTCTTGTCGGCTGTGATAAGGAATTTAGATCTGATTCGCAACATGAAGGGAGTCATGGGAGTGACATGATCTGATTCACACTTCAACTATTTCACTTAAGATCCTCACTTTAGCTAATAATAATACAGCTCGAATTTATTGAGCAATTCCTTCATGGCAACCATTGTTTAGGTTTACATGTTATTTCATTTAATCCTCCCAACAACCCTATTAGATAGATTGTATTATGTCTGTCTTTTTATTTATTTATTGGAAGTGCAAAATTTATTACAGCCAACCTCAGAAACCTTTAAGAATTTAGCCTTTTGAATGACTGTCTTTATTTTAAACAAAGACTAGAGAGTTTCTGGTTTCGGGTAATCCAAGAAACAAAATTCTTACCTGTTCATTGAGGGTAAGAGAGGTAATTTTGTTTTCTGTAAAGCAAGAGTTGATTAGGAATTTATTTTATTTTTATTTTTATATTTTTGAGACAGAGTCTGCCTCTGTCACCCCGAGTAGAGTGCAGTGGTGTCATCGTAGCCCACTGCAACTTCCAGTTCCCGGGCTCAAGTGATCCTCCTGCTTCAGCCTCCCGAGTAGCTGGGACTACAGGTGTGCACCACCATGCCAGGCTAATTTTTCTATTTTTAGTAGAGGCAGGGTCTCACTCTGGGGATGGACACGCTTGAAGCTCTGACTCGGGTGGGGCAAAGGCAATATATGTAACCTAAACATTTGTACCCCCGTAATATGTTGAAATAAAAAAATAAATTAAAAAGTATTATGTCTGTCTTAAACATGAGGAAATGGAAGTGCAAAGGGTTTAATTAACAAGCCGTCTCTGCTAATACCTGATTGAGTGGGATTCAAGCCCAGGACCGTCTGGCTCTGCAGCCCATGCTCATTTCACCATGGCGCTGCTTCTACTGCATAAAGAATCCCACAGGGACTGGGTAAGCAAATCCAAGGAAACATGTCAGTAAGTCAAGGATGACCTGGGTATTGATTTGTGCATTGATAGCAAGACAAGTTGGAAAGATCCTAGATTCCTAAACCTTGGGTCTTCTATACCAGTCTTGAGCTGTTTATTTCAAGAATGTTATATGGAAAATAAAATAAATTCCTGCCTTATATTGGAGGTCTCTATAACAGCTGCAGAATTTAGATTCTAAATAACACAGAGCACAACTACCTTGAGAACATGGCTCCCATTTTGTATAACTCTCCTTCGCCATCCACAATTATCATACACTGTTCTTTACATTGTAGGTGTTAAGTGTTTTTTAAAAACATATAAGTATATTTTTAAAACATTCATTTCTATTTTTGTCCAAGTCCCATATATACACAAGCTTGCACGTCAAATACTATCAGGCTCATCACAGCAGTCTTCTGCCTCCGTCTTCTCACCACCTGCTCCCAACTCCATGCCTCATGTCCCAAAGGTAAATCCTATTAATCATTCTTTCAACTGTTTTTCTCTGGCTTTCATCTCCATGTTTCCAAATAATATGTTTACACTGCTAATTATTGATGTTTTAGTTGAAAGGTGAGGATGTAGTTCTTTTATACTCTTTCTACTTCTCTCTCTCTCTCACACACACACACAGATTTTTTTCCTCACGTTCAATGTTTACATTATTTCATAAATTACATTGTGCTATAGTCGTAGTAAGGCTGTCCATTCCAAATACATCCTAAAATCTATCTATTAAAATACTTCTCATCACTCTTATGGTTCATCCCTGGCCCAAGGCACCCTCATTACTCATATTTTTGCAATAGTCTACTCACTGGTCTGTCTGTTTCTGCCTTTGTCTACCTACTGAAAATTGTCAACACTGCAGTCAGAGTGAGCTTTAAAACTCTTAGGTCCTGGCAGTCCTGCTCAAAGCCCCCCAGCAGCTTCCCATTCATTCAGAGCAAGATGCAGGGTCTTGTCATGGCCTTTGAGGTCCCACCTGGAGACTGCCTGCCACACCCCCTTTCCAATGGTCTCACACCATTTCTGCCACTCTCATCAATCTTCTTCAGCCACAGTGGCCCCCTTGCTAGTTCTCAAGAATGCCAACTGTGTTGCACCCTCAAGGCCTTTATACTTATTTCCTTTCCTGGAAGACTCTTCCTTCAGATGTCCGTGGCTCAATCCCTCACAACCTTCAAATCTTAGGGCAAATGCTCACTTCCTGTAAAATACACTTCCTTCCCCATGGCACGCCTTCCCCCTCATCTTGCTTTATTTTCCTCTGACCTACTTGATATAGTTACTTGATATTTGTTTATTGTCTGTATCCATACACTTTAGTAAGCTCCCCGAGAGTAATGACATTGTTTTTCCACTGCTCTATTTCCAGTGCCTAAAACAAAACTTGGCACATCATAGGTGCTACTTCCATATTTGTTGAAAGAATGAATTGCTCATATTTGAGCACACAATACACTACTATTCATTTTATTTCTTATGCAACTGTTTGTCTGCCTTAATACCACTTTTATTTGTTAGATTGTTTGGTTTTCTATGTATTAAGTCAACTTAGGCTAAATTATGCCAAAGAAACAAATAACCCCCAAATCTGAGAAGTTATAACAACAAATGCTTATTTCTTGCTTTGTTCTTTTCTACTTCAGGATGACTGCTGGTCTCCTCGGGTTCACTTCTTCTAGGGCTCAGGAGGAAGGAGCAGTCTTTATCTAGGGTCTGCTGGCCTCCTGGCAGAAAGAAAAGAATCAATGGAAAAATCCACTTCCATTCAGAAGTGGCTATGCCAATTTTGCTCTCATTCCATTGGACAGAGCAGGTCACATGGGCATCCCAGACATCAGTGATTAAGAAAATATACCCCTCCCATAGACAAGAGTATTAGGGAGACACAACAAATATTTTTGAACAAATAATGAGGTCTACCACAGCATTAGCACTTCTTTTCCAAACTCTCTCAATGGGTTAAACTCAGCAGCTAATTTTCTTTTGGGGGCATTCCTCCTGGAGCATCTTTTCTCCAAGCTGGGCTCTGAACTCTGTAGGCCTGCCACCCATACGTTGTCCTAACCTTTACTGTCATTCCAGGAATTTTCTTTCTCTCTTTCTTGTACCTGATCCTCTGGCTCTTAGTCTTCCTCCTTCTTTGTGTCCTCTCCAGTCTCGGTGGAACACATCCTCTAGTTGCTTCCTGAGAAAAAAATTTCTCCTCAGCAGTAAATGTTTTGGACCTTTTATTTTTGCTAATGTTTTTGCTTTACCTTCACACATCATACCTCTAGGTTACAAGTCATTTTGCCTAAGAATATTGTCTAAGAATTGTAAATTCTAGGGTGGAAATAATTTCGCCTGAGTATTTTGAAGGCATTACTCCATTTACTTCTATTAATAGCATCCACAGTTGAGCAGCACCTGAGGCCATTCCGATATTAAAGTTTTAAATGTTTCCCTCTCATCCTCCTATCTCCAACAAGCTTTTAGGATTTTTTCCTTTATCACTGGTGTTTGAGGATTTCCTTTTAATGTACTATAATCATCAGGTCTCTTCAGGAATATAGAATCAAGTATTCTGGATTTTCTAGACATTTCTAGATATTTCCAGTAGGAAAAGGTTTAATACAATGAGTCATAAGTTTACAAGACCTTGTAAACACCACAGTGGATGGTTCTCAAGGAATCCAAAACTGTGGGCAAAATGCTACACTCACCAATACTCAGGAGCTTCTCCACGGCTGCTACCACAAATAATAGTTTTTCCTTCTCTTCTGCCTCCCAGAGCTCTCATGTGTGCTTCTCACTGGTAAAATTTAGTTGAAATCCTGAGGTAAAGCAGCATGAGAAATATAATTTCCAGTTTCTATGCCCATAGGAGAGGAATGAACTTAGAAAGGTGAGCATGACCCTGTGCACAGGTTGCCTTGATTCAGATCTTTATTTATTCTACTTACATTTGGTGGGCTTTTCCAATCTGGAAACTCATGCCATAGGAAATTTTTATTGAAATACTTATTTGATAACTTTCTCACTTATTTTTTTTTGTTAGATCTTTTAGGAAATTGTATCAATCAATTGTTGAAATTACTGCAGTGCTTCATTTTCTTAAGCATACTCTCCTCTTTCCCATCTCTCTCTCTCTTTCTTTCTTTTTTCTCTTTTCTTTTTTTTTTCTTTTTGTTAGAGACAGGGTCTCACCCTGTCACCCAGGCTAGAGTGTTGTGGCATGACCATAGCTCACTGCAGCTTTGAACTCCTGGGCTAAAGCAATCCTACTGCATTGGCCTCCCAAGTAGCTAGACTACAGGCATGTGCCACCATGACTGGCTAATTTTTAAATTTTTTTTTCTAGAGATGATGTCTCACTATGTTATCCAGGGTGGTCTTGAAGTCTTGGCCTCAGGAAATCCTCCCACCTCAGCCTCCCAAAGTGCTGGGATTACAGCTGTGAGCTACAGTACCCAGCCATCTTTTTCTTTATATTCTATTTTTTTAAAGAGATTTCTAGTGTATCTCTTGAATTTTCAAATTTTCTGGTAATATATATATATTTAACTTATGTATTTTTAATATAATTTTATGTATTTATTACAACAGATTTTATGTATTTTTATAACATAAACATATATAAATTATTTCTATTAATATAATTTAATATAACTATAATTTATAATATATTTGTATTATACATAAATATAATAAAAACATCATTATATATGTAATATATGCTCATATATATTTAATTCGCAATGGCAATTTTATGTTCTTAGTCTCTTTCTTTTAAGTAGTATTCACTTCTTGTTTCTTTGACGATAGTGTTAAACATGTTTAAGTATATTTATTATAGCTTTTCTTAAAGTTTGCTTTTGTTCCATAAATTATCCCTGTTTCCTCTTTGTAGGTGCTATTCAGGAATATGTCCACATTTCTGCTTTCTAAGGACATAGGAATGTGGTGCTTTCAGGCCCTTCATTGCTGGAGGCAGCCATGTGATTACTTCAGGACAACAGTGCTGAGCAGAAGGAACGTGTGTCACTTTCAGGCCAGAGAAGTGCACTGCCCATTTGAGCCCCTCCAGAGTTATTTCCCGTTTCTGGCACAGTGATTGGCCAGGATCGAGGGGATGGCTGCACTACCAATCTAAGTCACTGAGTAACTATGATGTGCAGAGCCTGCCCGTCAACCCATGGTGAGCACATAGCAGGACAGAAAACCCAGTTGCTGGTTGTTCTTTTATACCACTAAAAGCATGAGATTGTTCTGTAGTATAAGCTTGCCAAGTCTCAATAATTGGGAGAGGTTCTCAGTTTGTTCATTTTGGTTTTGTCTTTCAGATTACAGAAATTTCCCAAACTCCTGATGATCCTTGGCTATCCTTTCATATTTGAGAGTGAGACTCTAAACAGGTGACACAGATTTGGTGGACATGAGCAGGCCTTTCACTAGGATGGTGGCACAGGGCTGTGGCTGCACGTGCATGCCTTTAACCTGGGGCTGGCTAGTATCTCCAGAGGAATTCTCCAACATTTTATCTGGTGGTGAGGAGGAGATGAGAGGGAGAAACCTGGATTCTAGCTTTCTGAAAACCGAGAAGAGGAGAAAATTTGGGGTTCTCACTCTGGAATCGGTAGATTGCCCTCCACTTTCCCTGTTTTCAGCCTGACTTCTTACCCTTTCCCTCTGCTCTGCCTTGTGTTCCCAAGTCTGGAGTCTCTCTCATTTATTCCAGAGAATAGACTTACTCTCTCTTACTAGGGTTGGCAAGGGGTTTGTTATATAGGTGCACGGGACAAGGGATAGGATATTGGGTTCTAACTTTTTGATATATAAATTTTTAATCAGTTCTCTTATCTTTAGTTCCACCCTAATCTCCAAAGTCTTCTCAATTTACCTGGCACACCAAAATCCAGCTATCTTCTCCTGCAGAACATTTCAGCTTTTTATCTCTGAAAAAGCTATTAACATTTCCTGTTTGTTGTTATTTCCTCTCTTATTCTCATTGCCTTTGTGGATTTACACCATTTTAGATTTATTTTTTACTCCTGTGTTAGTGTTATTTAAGGAAGAAATGAAAATAATGGTGTTTAATCTTATATTTTTAACCAGATACCCTTAACAAATATGTGCTCTTGTTAGTTAAACTTGACTTAAAGCTTCCATTAGTCTTCTACGAAATCAGAGCCCCATTTGCATGTTATGCCATCCAGCTGTTTCTACGCCATAATTAATGTTGCTGGATTAGTAGACTATATAGCAGAAGGAAAAAAGTTTTGTTGAGTGACATTCTATGCCAGGCACTTTGTTATATAGTTTATTTTGTATTGTGATATAATTCACATACCATAAAATTCACCCTTTTAAATTTTAAAAATGTATATGTAAAGTGTAAAATCTAGTGTTTTCTATTAATATTATATCTACGAAATTGTGCAACCTGCTATGAACATTTTACTAACTTTGTTTTATTTAATCCTATCAATCTTAACAGTAGCTAGTGTTAACATCATTTTTGTGACAAGCACACTGAATGAGGTTCAAAGAGACTAAGTAGCAGTAGCTTGCCCAAAGCCTCACGTGTAGGAAGGATGGGTTCTGTATTTGAAATGAAGTCTGTCTCCAAAGTCCAAGCTTTTCTCACTCACTCATTCACTTACTCAAAAAATAGTGAGTTTTCATCATGTACCTAACTGTACCAATGAGCTTTGAGAGGTATTAAACTCTCTCAACTCAGTTTTCTCATTCACATAATGGAAAAAATAATAACTACCATCACATTTTTCCATTTGTATTGAACTATTTTTCTGAGCTCCTTCACATATATTACCTAACTTGATTCAAATGAATATGATGGGAATTTAATATGTAGCACTAAGCAAATGTAATAAAATTCATATCCGTGTAGATTAAATAAAAGATAATGTAGTTAAATGGAATTTTAGATAGATTCATGCAAAATTATGTCTTCATCTCTATTCCTAGAGGACCATAGGTCAGGGACCTTGTACTATTTTATAAAACTCATCTAAAACCAGGCTGAGAGTAAAGAGTTCTGACTCTACTAGAAAGGTTTGGAGTGTAGACTGAAAGTTCCCACAATATAATACTTAGTGTAATCTTTTTTTTGATGATAACTTTTACAAATTTTACAGATAATCCCCTGATATTACTTTCTGAGAGTTTTACTCCAAAATCTCCATGTTCATTCGTCAATGTGTATCATTGAGGAAGGAGCACATATTCCCAATGCTTATGTGAGATGTGCCACTATTCCCTGGACATATTGCAGTCAAGGTAACCAGGTATGGCATTAGCAGTACCGATGTTATATTTGTTGTACTCGACCTGTGACCCTTTCTCTGTTAGAAGGAGTGCCATCAGTTATGGTATCAGTTTCTCTTATCAAAAATGTCTGTTGGAGAGAATGAGAAGCCCTCCCATCCCCCTACCTCCAAAAAAATAAATGACTAAATATTATTTATGAAACGGACCATTTTCTGCTTTAAGTAAGCTTACAATAAGAACTGAAATGATCAATGTATATCAGTTACTCTCAAATGTGGTTCTTAGACCAGCAGCATCAGAATCACCTGGGAATTTGTTAGAAATGGAAACACATGCTTGGTCCCAGACTTACGGAATCAGACACTATGAAGGTGGGTACAACAATTTAACTTGACGGCCCCTCCAGCATGGTGACTCTGATGCCTGATAAAGTTTGAAACCTGTTCTGTAGAGTAATGTGAAGATGACAACACAAGGATAACAAATAATCATACAGAGACCACAATATATTCAAGTTAGTTTTGAGCAGTGCTCTAGAGTATAACCGTAAAATAATTGAGCCTGAATGGATCCCAAGGACATATTTGATCCAGCCTTTGCATGAAGTCAGGAAGATGTCTAAACAAAAAAGAACAGATTTCTATCTCTTACTGAAGTAAGGGATGAAGACTTTTTCATTATTCTCATATCTACCTTATATACTAGGTATCATGTGGATTAGAAAAACCTGGTAAAATCCAATTTATAACTCAAAGAGTTATACACAGGGGACAAAACCAAAGGGAAAACAAGAAAGTTGCTACTTATGAACTGCATTCTAGGTTACGAGAATCAATAACTTCTTCCTCATATGTACTACTCTTTTTTATATTTTAACTTACTCTCTTGGAGAACCGTCAGTGCTTCAATGTGAAAATGTTTTAAATGGATATAGACTAATTGTCCTTATTTTAATGATTGCTAAAGTGAGCTACTGATGATCACAGACTAGAAGTTTTCTGTGAGCTCATTTGAACTGTACATCAAGACAGATTTATTTAACGGATTTGTTTAAATTAAAATGGAATATGTACACATTATTGCATCTTTGGAAAATACAGAAAGTGTAAGGAAAAGAAGTTACTTGTAAAGCCCCCAGAGGTAACTAGTATTTTTTTTTTTTCTTTTGTTTTGAGATAGAGTCTCACTCTGTTGCCCGGGCTAGAGTGCCGTGGCGTCAGCCTGGCTCACAGCAACCTCAAACTCCTGGGCTCAAGCGATCCTCCTGCCTCAGCCTCCCGAGTAGCTGGGACTACAGGCATGCGCCACCATGCCCGGCTAACTTTTTCTATATATTTTTAGTTGTCCAATTAATTTCTTTCTATTTTTAGTAGAGACGGGGTCTCGCTCTTGCTCAGGCTGGTTTCGAACTCCTCACCTCAAACAATCCGCCCACCTCGGCCTCCCAAAGTGCTAGGATTACAGGCATGAGCCACCGCGCCCGGCCAGTAACCAGTATTAATACTTCACAAATAATCTTTCAGTCTTTTATCTAGACATTTTGATGGAATTGACATTATATGGTACCCATAATTTTATATTTTTTGGTTAATTAACCCAGCTCATATATAATAAATATTTTCTTATGTTATTAAGAAATCTTCACAATCATTATTTAATACAATCATATAATATGCTAACATATACATATACCATGATTTACTTATGTATTTGTAATTTGGGGAATTGGAATTATTTCTTTTTTTTTCTCTTTTTGCTATTACATATAAGTCTCTAATGAATACGCTTGCACATAAATCTGTGTCTAAAATTCTGGTTATTTCCATTGAATGTTTTCCCAAAAGTAGAATTACTAGGCCTAAGACCATCAATATCTTAAAAAAGCTTTTGATACTTTTTGCTAATTTACCCCTACAATGTCGTATTAATTTATTTGCTTGCAGGCATTTCTTGAGAGGGCCTGTCTCATTTTCCTTCATCAGCAAGATTTTCATCCTGTTTTAATTATAAGTAAAAGATGTTATTTCTTTGTTACTTTAATATGCATTCATCTCATTGCTAATTAGGTTGAACATATATTCAAATATTTATTAACCATTCGTATTTGCTTTCTAAGAAACTTTTTTTTCATATTTTTTGTCCACTTATCTATTAGGGTCTGAGTGCTTTTCTTATTGATTTTCTGAGCTGTTTATCAAAGATTTTTTTCTCTGTTACGAGTATTGAGATTTAGATCTATATTAAATAACACTAATAAAAATGGGAACCACCAAGTATAAGCCCAGGCAAAATTCAATATAAAGGGTTATTTGCAGTGAGCATCTGCCCCAGACTGGATGGTACTCTGCATCCTGTGCTGAAGTCAGACAGACACCTCTTCACCTACCAGGTCTCTGTCTCCCAAAACCTCTGTTACAATCCTCCACCAACACCTGTCGTATTGCCTTCTCGGCATCTTGGATCCACCAATTTTATTTCTCTCTTGCTAAGCCACTGTCAGCTATCGCCTGGACTATTGCAAGACACTCCTGATTCCTGGAATTATATCTGGCCCCAATTTAATGGAAATTTGATTCTATCCCCTCCCTCTGCTCTAACTTAAAGCCTTTCAGTGTTTATCTATTGTCCTCGGGATTAAGGAAAAGTCCCGTAACATGGACTGTGTCTCTCTTCTCTAGTTTCGTTGAGTATCAGCTTTCCCCTTCCTCTCAGCTCCACCACACAGTCGTCGTTGAGTTCTTATACATTACCATGTCTTCTTTGGCTATATAGGGGCTTTGCGCAGGTTTGCCCCTCTCCCTGGAATGTTCGCTAGCACCCCTCCCCCAACCTAGCTGACTCCTAATCTTCCACAGCTTTCAGGTCTCAGCTCAAACTTTTTATTAACATTACAATTCTGCATAGTGTCCCAGACCTGAACATCTAGGTTAGGTTCCTTTGAAGTGTGCATTCAGATACCTCAAAGAACGAAAAGTAAAACTACTGTTTGATCCAGCAATCCCTCTATTGGGCATCTACCCAAAGGAAAAAAAGACATTCTATAAAAAAGACATCTGCACTTGAATGTTTATAGCAGCACAATTCTCAATTGCAAAGATGTGGAAACAACCCAAGTGCCCGTCGATACATGAGTGGATTAATAAAATCTGATATATGGGCCGGGCGCGGTGGCTCACGCCTGTAATCCTAGCACTCTGGGAGGCCGAGGCGGGCGGATTGTTTGAGCTCAGGAGTTCGAAACCAGCCTGAGCAAGAGCGAGACCCCGTCTCTACCAAAAATAGAAAGAAATTAATCGGACAACTAAAAATATATAGAACAAATTAGTCGGGCATGGTGGCACATGCCTGTAGTCCCAGCTACTCGGGAGGCTGAGGCAGGAGGATCGCTTGAGCCCAGGAGTTTGAGGTTGCTGTGAGCTATGATGACTCCACGGCACTCTAGTCGGGCAACACAGTGAGACTCTGTCTAAAAAAAAAAAAAAAAATGTGATATATGTATACCATGGAGTACTACTCAGCCACAAAAAACAATGGTGAACTAATACTTCTTGTATTATCCCGGATGGAGCTAAAGCCCATTTTTGAAGTGAAGCATCACAAGAATGGAAAAACAAACACCACATGTACTCACCATCAAACTGGTACTAATTGATCAGCACTTATGTGCACACATGATAGTAACATTTATAGAGTATCGGGCAGGTGGGAGAGGGGAGGAGGGGATGGGCAAATTCATACCTAATGGGTGCAGTATGCACTGTCTGGGGGTGGACAAGCTTGTAGCTCTGACTTGGGTGGATGCAAAGGCAAATATGTAACCTAAATGTTTGTACCCCAGTAATATTCTGAAATTAAAAAGAAAAAGATAGAGATCAGTGTTCCACTCCATTGGAGCATTTCTCCTATTGCAATTATACATTGATTACTATGAACTTGATTAATATTTGTCTTCCTCACTATATGGCTAACTTTGTATTTTCATGACAAGAGGAGCAGGCTCCCAGCCTCCCACAGAGATGACTGGGTAGTGCTGGTGGGGGAAGAGGGGAGGGGAACTATCTTCCTGGATGAGTCCATTTCCAAGGGATGGTTCCCAGGTCCTTGAGAAAGACATTCCTGCACTATACAGGTGGCAAGAGGCTTTTGAAAAGATTAACATCTCAAAGGGACAGAGAAAGAATTTACAAATACAAATTTTCTAAAGTAAATGCTCTAAGAAAAGAAAGATCAGGGCCAAGAGTCAGGAAGAAGTCTGTCTATTAAAGTTCAGTCATGTTGAGGGGAAATTTAAGCTGTCCTAGTCATTCCCTGTTGTGCAAATTTCCTACCTTCTGCTCTGGGGGCTTGAAAGTGACTGGGACCATTGATCAACAGTTGTTTCCAAGTGACTGCCCACTTGGGTTGGGGGTGTTGGTGCAATGGTTCTTTATCTTCTTTATCTTCTAAGGCCCTTCTCTGCTCTAGGGTGACTGCATCTTCTCACCTTCCTCCCTCCAAATTCCTCCTCCTACTGTTCATTATCACTTTACCTTCTGTTTTCTTCTCCTTCCCTTTAAACTGATCTTATCTAATGTCTTGAAAAGTTTTTTTTTTCTTTTTCTAATGATCCTGCAAAAACGTCTCCCAGAAAAGAATCTTTGTCTTGAATCTAGTTCAGCCATTTCTCTGAATCTTTGTCAGTGCACTAGTAAAAGCGGGAGAGAGGGAAAAAGGTCCTCTGGGTACCAGAGAGAGAGAGTAAATGGGGTCAGAAACATCACGTACAACCAGATCAATACTTTGAAATATAACCCTGCCTCACACTCGAGAAGTTAAAGCCTTCTTGGGGCTTTTCATAGTTCTGCCTGCCCCAACTACTAATCAGTGTCCCTCGTCCAAAGGTAGTACCTGCTCTGTAAAAACTCTTCTCCCAACCTCTACACTGAATTCCACTGGTATTTTAGATAAGTCCATGTGTCACCTCCAAAGTGTATTCTTAACCCAGAGCCTGTTCTCTTCTTCCCACAAATATCAAACATTTATTGAGAACTGGGAATACCTGCAATAATGAACAGAACAGTCCAACAAAAACTTCCCATCCTTAGAGAATTTATATGTTAGTGTAACAATACTGATAATAAAATAAGAAATAAATGGCACAGTAGAGCAAAAGCTGAGAAGTATTATAATAAAACTAAATCAAAGAAAGGGTTGAGGAAGTACAGGGAGGGGTGATAATTGTAATCAGAAGGCAGTCAGGCCAGGCCTCATTGAGAAGATGATATTTGAATAGACTTAAAGGAAATGAGTCACTGCAGGAAGAGCTTTCTAGGCACAGGGAACAGCTAGTCAGAGTTTCTCAACCTTGGCGCTGTTGTCATTTTGAGCTAATTCTTTGTTGGGGGCTGTTCTGTGCGTTGTTGATGTTCAGCTGCATCTCCGGCCCATACCCACTAGAGGCCTGTAGCACGTCCTTCCCCCAGCTGTGAAGATCAGAAATGTCTCCGGACATTGCCAAGTATCTCCTGGGGAAAAATTACCCCTGATTAGAAGCACTGGGCTAGAGACTGTGTCTCAATGGAGATGACCCCTGGTTTTATTCTTTTGGTTGTACATGGCTTAAAACTGATCTCAGCTGTGGGTCATAGTACCTAGAACACTTTTTGGCACTTAATGTTTATTGGCTAATTCTTCTCTGAGCTTCTATCATCTGGAGAAGAAAAAACAAGTAGAGTATCATAACGTGTGTTCTTTTTAAATTAATAAAAAGATTACTTCCTGGTTCTCATGTGTCATAATAATCTTACATATGTCTCCCTAGTTTCCCGGGAGAGCCAGGATTTGGTTTATTCTGTATCTTCCTCCTTCTTAACTCAATCTTAACACCTTTCTCTCTCCTGTGCTCAACACTATTTCTTATGCCTTCTTTTTTTTTTCTTTTCAGTTTTCCCAAACTTTC
>NW_012144966.1:12656455-12657733 GCF_000956105.1 Propithecus coquereli
GTTGTTCTTATGATAACTCCTCCTTTCCAGTAACTTTGCACATTCAGATTACAAATGAGTTGTTAGAGTTATGGTGTTTTAATAGCTTTAAGAAAAAGGCACAATGTAAACAATACATGACCATTAATACAAGTAGGAATTAAAATGCTATTTTTAAATTTGCTACCCAAGTTTACAAGCATCATTCCAGGAAAATTATAAACACACGTTTTAACTGCAATTAACCTTGACAGAGAGATCTGGCCTTATATTATTCCCAGAATGACTAGGAAATTGCCTTAACATGTTCATATTTGATAGCATTTCACACTGACAAAGCTAGCTCAAAATTCTATTCAATTTGCTGGGACTACTTAGTGAAAAATAATACAAATAAAAGATCCCTTTATATGGGGAGAAAAAAGTGATTAAAGAAGGCATTAAACAAGCAAAACCAATAACGTTTTATCCTTGTATTTACACAAATAGTAACCCACTGACAGAGGCACTCAACACAGCCTGAAGCACTGTGAAACTAAGCTCTCACTTCCTCCTAATACCTCCAAGCCCACCTTCACCAGCCCTTGCCAAATCCCACCCTTTCCCCACTGCCTTCCATATCTATTTGTTCCTCTTTCTTTAATTTCTCTGTGCTCTTTCCCATGTAGATGTCTTAAACCATCTCAAACTTCCCAATTCTCCTCTCTCACTCCACAGCTCCCAGTTGAGTATTACAGTTGCAGTTACACGTGGAGAACAACATGCTGCGTCTCAGACTCTATTAATAGATTCATGGGACTCTAACTCCAAGGGACAGAGAATCCGTTTGACCCAACACAGGACAGGAATCCACCACTGTTCTGTCTCATCACTGCTGCCTGAGGGACAAGATCACCCAGCATACACACAGAGTCCAGATCTTAACCCCCAAGGACTTGGTAGGGTACACGAGGGAAGAACAATGAACAGAGAAGGACGACTACATGAACGTCCTCTAATGCATCATCCATATCGAATGCAACCAAATGAAGTAAAAAATATAAAAGTTCACAGTAAATTATCAAATGCTATTTAGAAGGAAGATAATATTATTGCTTTAACTGAAGACATGACAAGAATAGCTATTACTTTTAGGTCTCTGTCACTTACATTTCCCAAAATGGTAATTGATTCTTTTTACAAAAAGTTACTGTCAGAACAATTCTTTATTGGCTTTGCTGAAAAATACTTAGGTAAGAATTGTTTTCATGTCAAGCTCTATATTAGGTTCAGGGGAATTAATAACAATAATTCTATTTT
>NW_012144966.1:12668293-12668628 GCF_000956105.1 Propithecus coquereli
TTTGTAAATGTGTGTGATGGTACGAATGCAGAGAGAATTCTGCCAGCTGCCACTTTAATATTTGCTGATTGTTAAATGTCAGGTATTAAATATCCAAGCACACACAATTTTCCTCAAATCATTTGACTCCATCTGTATACGTTCTCAAATAGTAAATTAAATTTTCTTCGTTCAAAGGAAACATCAGTTATGAACTAATTTCTCTTCATCTTTCATGAAATTGTGCTTGACAATTTCTCCAAATTTTTTGAAGAAATGTGCACTCTGGAAAAAGAACAGAAAGACAATTTTCTCTATATTTTCTCATTTTTAAAAAAATGAGAAATCTTGAGTAG
>NW_012144966.1:12671553-12672582 GCF_000956105.1 Propithecus coquereli
TATATAACTGGATACTTTAATATAAAAGTTCTAATTTTAAGGAGAAGAATAATTCAATGAAAAACATGTTAATCTGTGTATTTTGATGAAGCAAATCAATAGTGAGCCTGGTTGTTTAGAATGGCAGGCCTAATCCAGATTTCAGCATCCAGTTGAAAGTAGCTTAATCTAAGCTTCATTATAAGTCAATAATTTCTTGAAAACTGAAATTTAGAACAGAATGGCACATGTCATAATCACTTACTTGAATATTTTTTTACCCTAAAAAAGTTTCACTTTTGCTTTACAGACCTATTCAGTACAAAGGATCAATTATTTTAGCAGAAGACAGGTGGCCTCAGAAAAATAACTTTTCTTCAAATGATTTCTGGTTTGTGAATTATACCATTTCATCGAGCTTCTTCCACCCTTGTGGAATCACCCTCGTGAGTCTATGATTCTGTTGGCGGTTGGTTTGTCAGAACATGAGGTGAATAAGGACAATATCCCAGATTGAAAACTTCTCTAGACTGATGAAATTCATTCAGCCTCACAGTCACAGACTTTGTATCCCTGAGTTATTCAGGATACAGACAAAGCTACTGTAACAGCTGTTCAGTGGCTTCAGTAGAATAGTTTATGTCTCTTTTACAGATAGTTCAGAAGTGAGTGGTCTAGGGCCAGTGAAGCAGATCTTCAAACCTTGACCTGTGGCTTCTGAGTTTTCTTCCAGTCATTGAAAATCCCCAGCCAGTGGGAAATTGGAAAGAGGAATTCAGGGAAAGCAGAAGGTGCACACGTCACCACTCACATCCTATTGGCTTAACCTTTTCAAATATCCACACCCAGCTATGAGCAAGGGAGGTTGGGAAAGTAGTTTCTAGCTTGGGCAAACATTTTCTCAGTTAAAACTTGAGAAGGTCTACTATAGGAAGCAAAGAAGAGAAAATGGATATTGGGGCATAATTAGCAGTTTCTACCACAACTTACATTCAGAAAGCCATGTCAAAAGCCATAGTATTAATGTCATCAGCAGTCAAATGGCAATTC
>NW_012144966.1:12684112-12685678 GCF_000956105.1 Propithecus coquereli
TCATGAATCAGAATATTTCTGATTATTGTGGATTCATGTCACAAATACAGCAAATACTAATATATCCTGAATCTCCATACCTAGAACTGTCTCTCATTCATTTTCAAAGCCAGCAAGAGAAAATTATCTCTGAATTCCCAATGTCTAGCAAGATGTCTGGCACAAATTAAGTGCTCAATAAATATTTATTGACTGTGTGAATTAATTAGAAAAAAAAATTCTATGTAATTCTGAAGTGGGAAAATTCAAAAAGCATCCAAAAAGCTGTAAAGGGAATTTAGCATATGGTGCATATGGTGAAAAACACATGATGCAGTTTTTCATTTTGAAATTTTTTTAACCACTACACCTTTAAAATATATTTTTAAAGCTTTTAAAAACCCAAATAGCATATTTATTTCCAAAAATGAAACTGCAAACATCCGGAAACAAGATGCAAACTCTTGCCCTTGGAGATTATTCTTTATTTTAAGATTTATCCTCTGGTGTTGCCATGACTACTGACCATGAACTGAAGTTGCTGTGTAATACATTTTATCTCCCATAGTGATTCTACCTGAAACCAGCAGTAAATGTTCAGTAATTAGAGGAGACAATCTCAAAAGTGGACTTGACAGAGTGTTCAAACGTTGTGTTAAAATCTTCTCCAGGGTGTTGGGTTCCTGGTTGTTGATTCAAAGGCTGCATCAATATCGGCAGGATAATTAAACATGGAACTAGAAATCTGGCCAAGGAGAAATCTTCTTGCCACAGTCAAATGTGTCAAATCATGTCAAAGAGAGAGAGAGAGACAGACAGAGAGAGAGAGAGAGAAAGCCCAATGCAACATTAATTGGATGTGTAAGAAAGTAAGCTATGTGTTTAGTAGATAAATGCTAGTTCTCTAAGAGCTCCTTAAATAGTAATTTCTGACCTAAGGCATATTAATTCTGAGTTGAATAGAAAGAAATAATGTTTGGTGCTCCAGAAAATAAAAAAGACCCACTTGGGCATGCTTATACTTATAATACCTAATAATTTCATTAGCTCTAGGGCAATTTATATTATTTTTATATAAGATTACCAAGCTCGTGAGTCACGTAGGAGAAAGTTAATGTGTGTTAATAGCATGTGGCCTCGCATAACTGCATTCTTCCTGAAGATAGACAGATAGCTACCTTTAGCTAGTGTGATTCAGACTGACCAGAACGAGGAAGACAGAGTGAGATGCCGTTGAGATAATATCTCCTATCCGCTCTCCCCTACAGGCAGAAGTCATGTATTTTTTTTTAACTGGGGCTAAGAACCATACATTTTCCAAGATCAGATGTGTCTTTTGCTTCCAGAAATATTTCATTCACATCCCTGCACATTAACCTGAAAGTAGCCACTAGGAGTATTTTTCTAATTGTGCTTCTACATTGTGTTAGATGATGGGTATGCTATAGTGACTTCCATGAACAGGAGGCAATGAACCTCTGCCCTCATCCTCACAGTGCTTCCAGGGTAGCGTAGTGGATGAGATAAATCGCAAAAAGAAGGAAGGAAGGAAGGGAGGGAGGGAGGGAGGAAGAAGGAAGGAAGGAA
>NW_012144966.1:12685728-12691017 GCF_000956105.1 Propithecus coquereli
TTTCTACTATCCTAAAACAAGTCTTTAAACTTTTTTTAATATACCCTACATATTTAAATACTAGAATTTCAACGGTGCATAAGAAGAAATATAACACTCAAAACACTTAACAAGTCAGCAATAATGGTGATGAAATCACTATTACAGAGTTACAATGTCTTAGAGTGATTATAAAAGCCTGCACAATGATGACACCAATTTCTGGGTTGACCCTTCAGCACTGTGTTATATTGAGTCTAATTAGTCCTTGCCTGTGATGTTCTTCCTTATATATTTCATTGTGCCCTAGAGCTTATTTTGGCCCTGACTTGGCATTTTGCTATATCTCTTGTAACTCTCATAGACTGCTTAATTCCACTACTTGCAATATGCAATGGAGTTAACATTTCACTTGATAGAATGTTGCTGAAACAATGTGTAAGCTCAATTAAAGCAAAAATGAATGTTACATATAGAATGAAATTTAATGACAAGCCTGTGAAGTGTTCATGCACTCAGAGTATGGCCACATGTCATGAAAATGCCCAAGCTGCTCAGGCCACTCAGAATGGCTAACTTGGAAAGGGTCTTTTAGTGGCATTCACTTGAGAGCTGATATTCCTTTGGAAAAGCAAAGAGATTTGTAACATTAACAAGTCGAATGGCTTGCTCTATATGTTGACTTACAGTGCAAGCATAAAAGGTCATGCAGAAAAACATAAGCATTTTATGGGGTGGATGTTTAAAGGTTAGTACTTTATATATTTGGATTAAAGATACTATTAGTCTTTTAATCTCTCCGAGAAGAAAGAGATTTGGGGGTCTAAGAAAACCAGTACACATTAAGACAGAAAAAAAAGAAAGTGCCAAGGACCCAAGCAAAGGGAAATCTTTTTGCACAGATACCACTAAAAACTGGGATTGCTTTTCTAAAGTGGAATGCTTTTGCTCTCAGTGTTGAATTAGAAAACAAATTCATGACTTAGGATAATGAATGGATTGATTTTTCATCATTCTTCAGGAAATTGAAATTCTTTGTTGACTTGAAAACTATCAGAAGTTCTTGAGTTTAGCCTCGACAATAACTGCCTGATACTGGACAAGGCACTGATAGACTAAAGACTCTACTTTCTCATTTATAAACTGTTGTCAGTAGCAAAAGAGCTGATGTGCTTGAAAGTGCTTCACACACAAAAAACGTATGTTTCATGTCTGCACAGTCTGAGAAATTAAAAAGAAAGAAAATGAAAGCATATGTAAATGTGAGCTCTCATGAAAATGAAGATGGGCCTCCTACTGAAATCCATTTTGTGAAATGAACACAATATTCAGTTAAGCTCATCATACACAAGTATACAGTAGGTAAAATTTGTCTTCAATTTCACATCCTTTGTTTTTGCTATCATGTTTTTTCCTCTGTCCTGTAACCACTTCCCTTTAGGTATCTGTCTAATATCCTGTTCTTGCTAACTTTTTAGCTTGGGAATGGGAACACTTGGTGTCTGTGGCTTACCTCTGCCTTGGAACCCCTCAGATGAGATGAGAAGTTACTTGCAAGACTTGTGTCACAAACTCTTAAGTGTATCTAGAGCAAAGTGAAAATGAAGGATGTGGAGGTGATTTATGATTCTTACAAACAATACTAATTGAATGTCATTTTCAGGAAGCATCGTTGCTTTAGGTTCACGAGTTTGTGTGTGTGTGCATACATATTTTTTATATATCTATATAACTACGTATATATAACTTTGAAAAGAATGGGACAATTTTCCTTCTTGAATTGATTTTCAAATCTGGAGCATACATGAGCTAGATGAGTGACACAGAGAAACAGGTCTGAATGAAAAATATGTCACCGATTATAAAACTTATTTATAATCTTCTTTGATTTTATTACATGATCATGAACTTTTAACTCTGAATTCAATAGTGTTGTTCCTGGATGCAAAATTTGTTCAGTACATATATCACTTAATTCAATAAATGTTGTTCAACTGATTGGTAGTAGAAAACACTTGGCAAGACATCATAAGGAATAAAATGTAAGTAAAACTTATTTACTGATCATAAGATGTTCAGAGTCTACTGACAGATAAAAGTACATAATAATTCACGATGAAAAGGAGGCTCTAATTTCAAGAAAGAAATAAATGATGTGTTATGGGAGGGAAAGGGTAATTTTGAATATGCATTTAATTTATAGAATAATTGATTAAAGCAGTAAAAGTTATGAATAGAACTGGATGCTAAAAGTAAACTTCTGCTATGATCAAGAAACCAGTATTTCACTAGATTTGAGTAAAACCTATATCATTCTTCTTGGCCTTGCCACCAAACCAAATAATGTGTTTTTTTAATCAAGGAATTGTAGTTACTATAAAGAAGGCATTACGAACCAATGCCAGGTCTAAAGGAATTTAAAAGTTTGTTGGTGAGATAATGTGGACAAAATAAAAGACTTAAATCACATTTCGAGACCGTTATAGAAGAGAAGTCCCAACGAAGCAGATTATTAATTGCTGAGTATATCCTTCATACACTAACTAAAGAAGTGCTCATATCAGCTGGAGTGGCCAGAAAAAGCTGTGTGGATGAGGTGCCCTTAAAGTTGGCACTGGACTATTGGGGGAATTTACATAGTTAATCAGGTGGCAAGAGGTCACGGGCAGAAGGAATCATGAGGAAAAATGAAGAGGTGTCCAAATGCCAGGCTTGTCTGCAATGCTCTTCGCTACCTTCTTATCTTCGTATGTTACTGAACATCCTCGAGTCCCTGCTTGAAGTCACGTCCTCTGTGAAGGCTTCTCCAAATCTCCTCATCCTTCAGGTGCCCGATTCCAAACACACACACGGCCATTCTCACTTCTGGCTGTCTCTGTCCTGTCCACATTCACGTTTTGTTGTATGTATAATTACTGGCTAGGTAGGTGTTGCTCCTACTGAACTGGGCATTCCCTGAAGAAAGGGATTCTGATTTATTCATCTTTGTGTCTCTAGTGCCTATATAGTGCCTCTCACACTGAAGACACATTTAATAACTTACTTGAACTGAGCCAACAGAACTCTATGGGAAAATAGGGATGATAAGTATGGATAGCAAATTAGAATGAATTTGGGAAAGACCTTAAAAGCACAAATATAAAATTTTTGAAATTTATACTACAGATGATAAATCTATTTTATTTTTTAAAATTGGAATATGGTCTCAAAAATACATTCCCCCAGGTATCACCAGTCTTTGATCAAAATGTTTACATTAACCACTGATTTTTTAAAATTATATGGGCTTTGCCATTACTTCTTCAGGAACCCAAGAACCACCCCACCCAAGGCTAGTTAATTCTGTAGGTCACAGAGAGTAAACTGCTTATGTTTTGCAACAAACCTGTTCATACTCTTTTCCTCCAGCCTTTTGTGTAGGCCTACTGCTCATAAACACAGAAGAGAAGCACCACCAGAACCCTAAATTCTGCAGGCCCCAATAGATTCTTCCTTCCCTCTGTCTTATAGACGAGGCGGATCTGGTCTCTCGGACTGTCTGAGAAATGGGCACTCTCCCTATCTCACAATCACCCTAGATTCCTCTCCCTCAGCTGTCATCTGACATCAGGTATCCACCCATGCCTCAAGCACTTTCTTTTTTTTTAAGCCAACCTCCATCCCAAAGACATCAAACAGACATATTCCTGGTCAGGGGAATGGTCCATGAGTCTACAAGTTTTATATACCCACCCCCTCACTGGCCTGGTTAAGAGACTCTGCTAAGGAAGTTTAATCTGACAGTATGTGCAGATGGAGTAGAGGGAAATAAGCAGGGAGGCATGAGGATCCATTTGAAAGTTCATAATGTAGGAATAAATGATAAGGGAGGTCTAAAACTACAGCAGTCATGATTACATAGAGGAAAAGGTGAATAGGAAGAGTGAGTGGAGTGGTGAGAGATTGCAAACGTGAGAAAGGAGTCGAATATGCTGCTGAGAGAATAATAGGGCTGTTCTTAGGAAACAGAGAAGCTAGGAGAGAGAATTATTTCGATTTTCAAATCAATTGGGTTTTTGATTTGTTGCATTAGGGATGCTGGCAACATTCCAAATGGAAATGCTTAGCAGGAATTGGAAATAGAAGACTTGAGCGTAGTGGAGAATTTAGAACTAGTTGTTTGAATTGTTTGACAGCTTTATAGATTTGTTTTGATGTTCAGAAAGGGAACAGGATACCCAAGAGAGAGGGTAGGGAGAGAAGAGTAGAGGGCAGAATTATCTAGGTTCCACTGCGTTTTCTAAAAGCACCCACACTTTACCAACTCTATGTCTTTTCAATGCTTGATATTATTAGGTAAGCATGGCGCAGGGTTTTTCCTCCCAGGACAAAGGTACCAATGCATGAGAATAATGCCAGGTGATAAATAAATACAATTATTACTTGAATCTCAGTCTGTAAACTAAAAACATAATTACATACAGTATGTTTCCGATTCTACATATATCATAGAGAATGGTAATTCTGTCTCTTTATTTTGTCATGAATCAGAATATTTCTGATTATTGTGGATTCATGTCACAAATACAGCAAATACTAATATATCCTGAATCTCCATACCTAGAACTGTCTCTCATTCATTTTCAAAGCCAGCAAGAGAAAATTATCTCTGAATTCCCAATGTCTAGCAAGATGTCTGGCACAAATTAAGTGCTCAATAAATATTTATTGACTGTGTGAATTAATTAGAAAAAAAAATTCTATGTAATTCTGAAGTGGGAAAATTCAAAAAGCATCCAAAAAGCTGTAAAGGGAATTTAGCATATGGTGCATATGGTGAAAAACACATGATGCAGTTTTTCATTTTGAAATTTTTTTAACCACTACACCTTTAAAATATATTTTTAAAGCTTTTAAAAACCCAAATAGCATATTTATTTCCAAAAATGAAACTGCAAACATCCGGAAACAAGATGCAAACTCTTGCCCTTGGAGATTATTCTTTATTTTAAGATTTATCCTCTGGTGTTGCCATGACTACTGACCATGAACTGAAGTTGCTGTGTAATACATTTTATCTCCCATAGTGATTCTACCTGAAACCAGCAGTAAATGTTCAGTAATTAGAGGAGACAATCTCAAAAGTGGACTTGACAGAGTGTTCAAACGTTGTGTTAAAATCTTCTCCAGGGTGTTGGGCTCCTGGTTGTTGATTCAAAGGCTGCATCAATATCGGCAGGATAATTAAACATGGAACTAGAAATCTGGCCAAGGAGAAATCTTCTTGCCACAGTCAAATGTGTCAAATCATGTCAAAGAGAGAGAGAGAGA
>NW_012144966.1:12691697-12706150 GCF_000956105.1 Propithecus coquereli
GGCAAACAAGTTGATAAATGTCATGGGGGAAAGAAGACAAGGTGATGACCGGCAGAATAATGCGCAGTGGGGAAGGTGGGGAGGGACAGCTACTGTAGGTAGGAAGGTCAGGGAAATTCCCTGTGAAGAGGCAACATTTAAGAGGGATCTGAAGGGCTTGTAGGCTCTAGGCAGAATGTTGGAGTGTAAAGAATGAGAAATTAGGAATTGAAGTACTGCATCTTTTATTTAATCTCTTATTAATTCAATGAATATTACTTTAAGCCTCTGCTACCTGTCAGTCACTGTGTTGTGTGCAGAAGGATACCTCAGAGAACAAAACAGACAAGATCCCTCATTCATGGCACTTAGAGTCTTGTAGAGAAGACAGCTGTTGATCAAGGAGTTTCCATTGTGATGTAAATTTTTGTAAAATTGACTACATCATTTTATAATAAGGTGTGAGGTATATCACATTAAGGGTGGAATACAAGATTCCAAAGAGGTGAAATTGATCCTTTGGGAGCCACAGGACATATAAACCTGTGTGGTTCCCAGGAGGTATAAGAAGATAACGCAGCAAGGAAAGGGAAATTTTACAACTATGCTGGACCTTGTGGAGGGCTGTTTGTACCTACAGTTACATTTAAGTAACCTAAAACCAAAAGAGGTGCAGAAGCCTCTGTTCCTCTCCTTTCTTGCTCCCAAAAGCTCTATCCCCTGCATCTCACATTCGATGTGTGTATGTATGTGTGTGAGTATGTGTGTGTGTGTGTGTGTGTGTGTGTGTGTAGGGGGGTGGATGGTAGGAAGGAAAGCTTTTGTTTCACTCTTTTGCAAACAAATGTGAAGAGCATGGCACCTTGTCACCATTCCAGCTACATATAAAAGAGAAAATCTGAAGAAAAAGAACAAAAGACACCCTGCATGTACTCTGATCTTAACTGATTGACTTGCTCATGAGAATGAAAGCACTATTCCCAATGCTGGAGTCGATAAAAATGTCCTTATCTTTGACTTTGATCTTTCCTTATGGAATAAGTAAGTAGAAAAGCATACTCTCTCCTGGACCAAAACAATGATGACTGAAACTCTTTACTAAGGTTATTATCAAAAGCAACACTTACTATGTCTCCTCTGTGTATAGTGCTCTCCTGAGCACGGCATCATCCCTATGGTGTTGTAGACTTCCAGACGCCCATGTGTATGTTAGAAAAATAACCCCTGAGAATCTCTGCTCAATAATGAGACAATAAGAGAAATGGGATCTAAAGAAAAAAAAAAAAAACGTTGTCACAGTTATATTGATTCTTTTATCAATGATTGATAAAAAATACTTTTGTGAGTTGAAATAGCTAATTCTTAGGTTTCTGTAAGCAATAAATAATCTCACCCCATCAGTTTAACTCAGTATTTTATGATAAAAGTAGAATCTTATTTAGCTTGCAAGACCTAAAACATTATGTTCTTTAAGTCAAAACAGTGGTCTGTCTTCCTCAGGGAAAGTATGAACCAAGTTTAGTGATAATTGCAGCTTTCCTTGGGCTAGGGTTTTCTGTCAATTTGAGTGGAGAAGCAATCTATCACCAGCACAGATTGGAAGAAGCACAAAAGTATCATAAAATATGACTTCTCCACCATCTTTCTTCAAGTTGCCTCTGAATGGAAAGGTATTTGGTGATACATAGATGACAAAGGTGACTATATATTAATAATAGTAAACCACAGCAAAGCTCTTGCATATTAAAAGCTAGTAAATACAAGTAGATAAAGACACTGTCAGTCTTTGTGGTTTGTAATGCTCAGGAATGCCCTATTTTCTCAAGACAAGAACAGAAACTGAATCATAGAAACTTATCCATCAGAGGACGGACGATTCTCTGAAGAATCATCAACCTATTTCCTGTGGTTTTCTACGCTAAAGGAGGAAGAAAAATAGTTTGGAGAATCCAGTATGACTCTCGTTATATGATTGCTTTATTGCCACATTTATTTCCTGATTTGCTGTGCATTGGTTAATATTTGGTTAAAAATAAAGAGGTAGTGTTGAGTTGAAACAACCATTCCTACAAAGGCAGGCCCTTGGATGTGGAGAATACAAAATTAAATTCATAGCTTATAAGCAAATAATTAAAAGATAAGCATGCAATTACAGATCATGTAAAACCCTATCAAAAGAGTATATGAAATACTAAGGCTTGAAAATTATTTAAGAGTTTTACCATGTATAAAATCACTTATAACATGCAAAGAGTATTCTAATTCTAAAATTAAAAAGGATGCTTAGAATGTAAATATGAATGATACTTAAGGAGAAAAATGAAAACTTTAAGAAAAAGTTAAAAAAACAATTATTGCTATACTAAATTGACAGTAGAGATTATAAAATTATACTTCAGACAAATTATTAATCTATTGCAGGGATCAGAGGAAAAAACTATCAAAAGTCATTGCTAATTCCCAAACACTGTTATTAGTATTTTATTCTTATAAAGGTTTATTCCTATATTTGAATAAGAGCACATAACATTTTGAAGTAGTCATCCTTTAAATATGACATTAACATTATAAAATCCAAGTGGTATATTTACATTTCTTTCTACCAGATTCTTGATCTCCTTTTCCGCTGGGAAGAGACTGCATTACTACTAAATCAGTGAAAATCTTGGCCGAAAACAAAACTAACCTTTATTTCTAAGTCCCTTTTTTTCATACTTTTCTTAAATTAGAAACCATTAAGTTGACTTAAAAGTCATGCTCTTCTAGCTCATGCCAAGCTATTAAAAATTCTGCCTTTATCAATTTAAGCAGAATGGGTAATGATACTTGCAACCTATGGTAACTTGAGGGTTAACTCTATTGAAATGTATATTATCAAATATTTAAAAGGAAAAGACAAACACAAAGCTAGTAGTTGGTCAAATATAGGAACAGCTTATATACTTAAAAGAAAGAAAATATATCTTAGAATGTTAAAGAGGAAGAAGTTGAGCCTTTGACATGTCAACCAGAGAAACAAATAAAAGAAGCTCAGTTTAGAAATGTAATAAATAGAACCTGAGTAATAATCATTAAGCACTAAATAACCAGCATGATTTCCTAAACAAACATTGATAGTTCCAGATGCTATAAGTACAAGTAGCCTCAGTGTGACAAGATGAAAAAAAGAAATTTCTTCTCTGACATGGCTCCACTTGTATTGTTTTTATGGCATGAATCAAAGAGTGCATTTTATCAGTACAAGTACCAGTATATCAGTAGAAGCAAGGTATGTTAGAAAATTTCAATAGGAAATAAAAGAAAATTTAAACATATACTCAGAATTTCCAGATAAATGTCTCACGTTTACAGGTTTAAGTAACTAACAAAATAAATACAAAATAAATAACAATCCTAGAACCTGACTACCTTTTAACAGAAGAAAGATTCTTCTCCTACAAATAGGTCAATCTCTGCACATAATTCATATTTAAGAACATATTAAAGATGAACATTTGAAAAGGTACAACGTCTAAATCAATGGGAAGAGTATTGAACTAGAAATCATGTGACCAAAATGTGGGGCTGGCTTTACCATTTATAGCCATGTGGCATGTCATGAAGATGTCTGTATCTAATATGTCTGTATCCTCATCTGTGAAATGAGAAAAAAAAAAAAAGCCCGATTGATTAAATTAATGCTTAATGTTTTATTTTGGAGAGGTGAAGAGTGAGGAGCATATGTATAAAGATACTTTGAAAAGAATTAGACATTTTATAATTATAAGGTATTATTACTGTTTAAAGTAGGGGGTTTTGGGGGTAAACTCACAATTAATGGACGTGGTGAGCATTGTAGAGGGGAAGGGCATGCCTCTAATCCCCGCTTGGGTGAGGCAAAGTCATAAAATGTAACCAAAATGTTTGTACCCTCATAATATCCTGACATAAAAAAAAAAGTTCTATTCAATATATGAATCAGGTTTTATGTAGCACAGAGCAGAGGGCTGGTAACCTAATTAAGATTTAAAAACTAGGCTATAATAAAATTTTTAAAAATGCTATCAAGTTGGAGTTTGCCTCTAAAACTTGAAAATTTGGGTATTTTGAAAATAAGCAAAAACAAACATTAGTGAGTGAATTTTTAATCATGAAGAATTAGGATTAATATTTATTTCTACAATTCTGCTTATCCTGAATGCTCGCTGCTCAGAAATTGGTCCAAGAGAAAAAAAGCAAATTATCCCTTTATGGGATTCCAAAAGGAGGTCAGTGCCTCCCTTAGCATGTTTCCGATTATTCTGGGAAAGTGCCACGCTGAACTGCCAGGGAGAAAGCATTCTGAGGTGTAGCTGCATCAGGGCCACAGCCCTGCCGTGGATACAAAGTGGATGCCTGCTGAGGTCTCCGGACATCTGTGGAAGCTATGGGCCCTGCCATTATTTGAATGGGGTGGATTTGCTAATTGATGGCTCAGTTTACTCCCCTGCTAAAATCTGCTCTGCAATGTGGACTCAGCTAAAACTCAGTTTGGGCCAGTCCCAGTGTCTGCTTAGGAGCTGTGGTCAACACAAGCTGAAACCTGTGCACACAGCACGGCAGGTGAGCGCCCTTTAAGGGTGCAATCTCACCCATTAGATACCATTGGAAATGCATGTTTGGGGAAAAGTAATCATCCTGTCCCACTAATCACAGACGTCGCTCTTCTACACAGGTGGAAGTCCATGATAGGGGTACTAGCAGCATTTCTTTTAGGATTTGAAGAAGAAAGTCGTACAAAACCCTCTGATTATGACTCAGTTTAGTGTATTAATGAGTGTAGATATAACTCAATGCTCTCCTTTAGGAATAGGAGCTCAGCTTACACCTCACAGTGGCCCATCTGTTGCCCTTTATAAGAAATTTGCCCAGATTACATACGCTCTCTGTGATGGTTTCATTGTTATTTAAATCCTAGTAATCAGAGTCTCCACATCCTTTGACCTGACTTCTTAATAAACGGGCTGACCACTAAACTCCGATTTCATAAGAAACAACCTCACTTCGTGTTTATACCCAGCTCCGTGGTAATATAAACTATTGGAAAATATTGGATACAAAAGGAATGACAATAAATTTAGGAGAACACATAGTGGAGAGGCTCAGTCAAAATCGCCAAGTTATTTGACTATTTTTTTCTATGAAATGATGAAAGTATTCAAGTATATTGAAAACAAGTTCATGAAAAAATTACTTTGCTTGTTTCTGATGAGGAAACCAAGTATAACTTCAGTGAAAGCACATCCAGCTTAGATTTGTAATTAACACTTATTTCTCCATATTAGAACTCTTAAATTGGCAAGACTGAACTCTATATTGCAAAACACTACCAAAAAAAAAATCAAAGCCAATCACCATTTAAGACAGGTAGGTTAATAGCACTAGAAATATTAAATTGGAGCAGATAATAAATTACTCAACATAGAAAAACTATAATATTAGCTTTCCCTAGATAATTTATTTTTTATTAACCAACCTATTTAAAGCAAATATATGCCATATACACACACACACACACACACACACACACACATATATATATATGCATATAAAAGTCTAGGATTATAAATGATTGCAGAGTGTAAGTTTCTTTAGGTAAATGGTCTTTATTGACCAAATTAGACATTACTGTTCAAGAATAAGTATGGAAAACAAATGACTATAATCACTATAACAATAATGACTTAATTGGCTAAGTTATAGGTAGAATGATGTAAAATACACAGAACCCTGAGCTTCCAAGCCAGATTCTCCCAAAGTATGTTTGGGTGATAAGCTGGGTGTTTAGGAAGACATTATATCTCTTTCAGCATATCAGCATCATTATTTTATTTGTGATAAAAATAGATTTTTATTACTTAAAATACCTTTTCCCAAATTACATTTACTATCAGGGCACAACTCTTTTTTTTTCATATTAACCATTTCCACATTTTTAAAACTACTATTTTGAAAAGTTTAAGAAATTCTTCTTTAAATATAATATCATAATAGTTCTCTGTCCTCCCAGAGAGCAACACATCACGAAGAGCAAAATGCATAGGATTTGCCTAGGATGTACTAAATTTAGCCAAGAAAGGAGCTCATTTCTGCCCTCAACACATAAGTATAAAGTGATGGATGCACTATGAACCCAGAGCAATAAAAAGGAAAGGGTGGATAAATTGACTTAATGTGGTGTTGATAAAATTTGCTTTCCCCCCAACATGGTTTTTTTCCATATTCAATCCCTAAAAATTGAGATTCAATCATCATTTCAGAATATTATCATCCCTTACCTCTTTACCTTTTAAATTCCCATTACAATTGTTTTCATTCATTCAACAAAAGACCTCCAAGAATGCTTCCATTTAGTTTAAGGAAAGTGTGGTGTACAGTATATAAATAAAGTCTAGATATTTGGATATTCATATAACCATCCACATACAACCACTAACTCATTTATAAGAAAAATCTGATCTTAAATAAACTTCATTATTAAAAAATTCTCATCAAAAGTAATCGAAAGAATACATGGGAAATATGGACTTTTTGCCATGGAATGGTCACTTCCCTACAGTCCAACTGAAGAGTAATAGGACTTTCAAGACTTAATGACCTCACTATTTTGCCCTTAATTATTGCAAAATCCTCCTATTAGCTTGCTATGTCCTTCCACCCAACCCTGTTCCAAACTATTCACACTACTGGGGGATCTTTTCTATATGAATCTTACAAAGTCTGAACATGAAAATCTGATGGAATCCTGTGTCTTTGTATAAAATCCTACAAGGCTGGTGGCGGGAGCAGCAGTCTGCATGACAGCTCCTCTCCTCAGCGTGGCTTACAAGGTTCCTCCTCATCTGGGACCTGCTTCATTTCTAGCCCCATCTCTCAACATCATCAGCTTCATCTCTTTACTGTGGCCTTTCTAAATATTTTTCGTACCTTAATCTTCCAGACTTATTATTTCAATGTTTTTGCAAATGTTTCTTCCACACTTGAAACACCAGCTCTTCTCCCCTGTCTGCCTCCCTCACTCCTGCTCACCCCATTCCCTTGATGGGGTCTGACGTCCTCTGTGGTGTTTCTGTAAGATTCTCTGCTCACCACACTTGGCATCTACCATGCTCTCATGTAATTATGCATGCAGCTGTCTCTTTCAATAAAATACAATTTCCCCAAGACCGGAGATCATATCTTTCCTGTCTTCATGACTAACTCGTTAGGCTTCATTGGAGGCAGTACTGACCAGTAGCCAAGTGCACAGATACTGCAGCCAGAGTGCCTGGGTTCATATCCCAGGGTTGCCACTTCTTAGCTGTGTGACCTAGTGCAACTTACCTAACCTTTCTGTGCCTCAGTATCCTCATAAGTAAAATGGGAATAATAATAATATTCACCTGACAACATTGTGAGGATCAAGTGAATTAATATATGTAAATGCTTAGAACATGCCTGGCACCTGTATTAGTGTTAGCAGTCATTCTGGCCTCCCCACCTCCAGTGTCTGACATACAGTAGGTAATGCACAAAACTTAGTTGCAAAAATTAATGGGTGATAAAATATAGGTACATCAAGTATAATGATTTTTCAATTATCCCCTTTCATTATTTTGCATTTTACTCCTTATTCTTAATTATTGGTCCATTCATTCAACAGGTATTTATTATCTACTCCAATAGGACTGAGGATTATCTTGAAAATGCCCACTTCATTTTATAGAGGGCTTTGAAAAAAAGTGCTTCTCAGAAAAATGATAGAATTGGATAAAACTCATTCTCCTTCTAGAGTGCTCATAATAATAGCCTCCAGTTAAGTTTAAACTGGGAGCTCTCTGGGGTCTTCCCAAAGGTGAAGAAAATGATTACAACTTCTGATTTTTTTTCATTTCCAATTTGTGTGAGCTTTTTAACTTCTTTCAGCACCTTACCTAACTATTATGCAATCAAGATCAAAGACAATTTCTTAGGGAAAAAAAGAAGTAAATCTACTGTGAAGCTAGTTGTTTCATAAAACTATATCTTCTAAAAAACAAACCTCATAAAAGAACTGACCAAGAGAAATCATTGGAAACCTCATAAGAATTGGCAAAAACATCTACGAAATTAAAACTTGTTTTCAAAAAATCCAATTAAAAACAACAATGGACATGATCAAATGTACTATTGCCCCATACTGCAATTTTTAATCTTCTTGCAAAGAAATGTGCCAAGCTAGGCTGCTGCTTTCTAACTTGATTTCCCATTGCCTTTCATAATCTGTTCTTCCTGCACTATATACATTCTCCTCCATCTTGGACCTTGTCTCTGGGGAAGGAAGGCTCTGGTAACATTGGGGACAAATGATTTGTATTCTCTGTGTGCTGTGAGGGTATGGAGGTCTTTCTGGAGAATGAGAGAAGAACAGGGGTTAAGTGTGTTCATCTCCAATTATTTCTTTCTGTGCATCTCTTCTCTCCTCCTATACTTCCTGCCCTCCTTTTTATTCCAACAATGTCATAGGCCCTATGTCCATGGTGGCAATAATGTAGGTCCTGAGTTACTGCTGTTTCTGGTTAACAAGGTCTAGCATAGCATAGGCTGGTCTAGGCACAGGTAAGGTAGCTTATTATAGGCAGAGATTGGGAGCAGGCACTTTATGTTGAGTTCAGCGACATCCCCAACACATGTGAAGCGCTGGCACCCAGTTCCTACCAGATGAGCACCTGCTACATGCCAGGCATCGTGCTAGCTGCTGGGGATGCAAAGACGAAAGGCAGTGCAGCCCTTTCACGTGACTCTGGGCTAGTTAATTCACTCATTATTCATTCAGGCATAATGCCCATTTTATGAAGTTGTTAAAAGGATGAAGTGAATAAACTTCTAGTACAGTCCTTCACACATAGGAGGTGTTCAAAAGTGATAACCATTATTTTTGGTGATGACGGTGATGATGATGAGGAGGAGGAGGATGGCAAGTCATTCTAGTCTTCCAGGAGTCTAATGTCTAGTGAGGTTTGAGGAACACAAAAGAATCTGCCATACCTAATCATTGTGCTTTTAAAAAATTTAAAAGACAGTGCAAACCATGATTATTGTTTGGTCTTTCATTTTCTTAATTTTGTATAACGGGTCCAAGGGTAGGCCATGGAAGGATCGGATATGCCACTTTGAGAACGACAATTCTGATTCCTACACAAGAGATTCCTGATAACTGGGGAGTGAATAAGCCTCTTCTGGTAAAGGGAATCCAGCAGGAAAGCGGCATCACTTTCAGAGGAGGCACAAGGTACCTTGCATGTCGGTTACCCCAACTTAAAGGTAGAGAAGGCTGAGAACCCCAGAGCTGAAGGCCGCGTGCACAGAGAGGGGTCTTGCTTAGAGACTTCCACTTTGGGGATGAGAAAAAGCCTTTGGGAAGGTGCTGAGGCTTCCTCCACTCACGATTAAGGAAAATTAAAAGATGGGTAGGGAAGCCTAGGGCAGTTACATTTTTCCTTCAGCAACCTTTATTGTGCACTGATTGCAGGTCAGGAAAAGTGCTCGGGTGCTAAGGGAAAGCTGGTGAACAGGAGTCTGGGTTCTCACCCTTACAGAGCTCATAGGTTAGTGAGGGGCAGACAATAACAAAATAAAGAAAAAATGAGTAAATAGTAACAAACTGTGACAAGTGTGTGAAGGAGATGGCTTGCTTTGTGTGGATGCTCTCAGTGCCCCACACCATGTTCCCTGGAAATGTAGGGGGCTAAGGCCCCAGAGGGCCATGCTCAGGCACAGGGGTCCTAGCTGGTGGATGAATGCCCCAGCCTTCATCCTTCAGAGGGAGAATTTTGGAATGAATCCACAGGGCTCTTCAGAGAGTCCCCAGCCGGAAGAAGCCCCATAGCCCACAGAGGTGGCAATGATTGCTTCCTCTCCTTGTTCTCACTTCCTGCTCCCTCAACGCTGCTTACTAAAATCACTTCGCAGATAATCTAACTGCATCAAGCCCTTGTCCAAGGCTCTGCTTTCAGGGGCACTCAAACTAAGACCTTGTGAGAGAGAAAAGAGTGCTGGGGAGGGCAACCTCGACCTGAAGGGTGAAGAGGTAGCACATCACACAGAGAGGTCTAGGAGCAGGGAACTGCGTGTGCAGACCCTGGAGACGGCAAGGGATTGGAGGGTGTGAGGAACAGAAGCCGCTCAGGTGGCGGGACAGTAGTTAGGGAGGCAGTGAGTGGCTGCAGACCGCTCTGGAAAGAGAGGTAGAACAAAGATGCTATCAGGGTGTTCTGGGAAAGCAAGGGGTGCGTCCTCTCGCTAGAATGCCGGTATCAGCAGAGATTGACTGGGGGACTGGGAGAGATGAACATCATAGAATTTTGTGTCAACTAGCTTCTTGGTTCTTCTAGCCCAGATAGTTCGTCATTCTTGCATAGGGGATGTTTGGGTATATTCGGGATATATCCTCTCGCCTCTTTCTCCCTTGTCATAAAAACTTTGGTAACTTGCCTAATGACCTTGGCATTAAAAAAAAAAAAAAAATCCGAACTCCTTTTCACAATACTCAAACCCATGTCTGGCCATCTCAGACTTGGGTTTGAATTTCAATTCTGCCAGTTACAGCTGCATGGCTGACCTTGAACAGGCTGCTTAATTGTCTTCACTCTTCTTCATCTGATAAAAGAAATAAACTCATAGGATGTATGTGAAGATTATGTAAGCAAACATATGCATTAAGCACTTAATGCAGCAGTTCAGCATTTGACCCATAGGAATAGCCCAGTAAGTGATAATTTTCTGCAACAAAAAAACCCAACAACGTACATATTCGTCTTTAATTAGAATGGGAAAAAATGCAGCTCAAAGATTCAAGTAAGGAACTCTAATATTTTCTCTGCAATTTTTTATCTATGTTCACAAGAGAGACTGGTCTATAATTTTTCTGTCTTATGATACGCTTTATTATGTTTTTGTTTCAAGGTTACACTGGCCACTCAAAATGAGTTAAAATTATTTCCCCTTTCTCTAGTCTCTGAAAGAATTTGTGCAGAAATAGTGTTAATTCTTCTTTAAATATTTGTAAGAATTCACCTGTAAACTTATCTAGACATAGGGTTTTCTTTGTGAGATTTATAATTACGGGTTCAATTTCTTTAATAAGAAATCTTTGATATTTGATTTATGTTATTGTTACTTTTGTTTAGTTGTATATTTCAAGGAATGTATCCATTTTGTCAAAATTTTCAAAGTTTTTGGCATAAAGTTGTTTATAATATCTACTTATGATTGCTCTAATAAATTTGCATGTAAAGTTTCAAAAAAAATAAAAAATTAACTTTAAATATAAAAAAAAGAAAAATCCAAGTGTCCTTTCAGAGTTATAGGGTGCTGAACACGTGCAAACAAAGCTTTGAGATCACCTAAGTACTCCTGATGAAAGAAGTTATGAATTTCATATGAAAGTATAATATACTGATATTTTAGGCTATGACTCAAATATGTAGCCTTGAGTATAATTTTCCTGCTTTCTGATGAGTAACAAACAATAATATTTAGTAACGCTCTCATTCGTTAATTGGTATTTTTACGTAAATCTTACCAAAGCCTCCCTGGTAATATGTAGTCTGGTATTAGAGTGTGATGGCTTCCAGGCTATGCCTGTGCATTTTTAGAAGAGCCTCCTAGAGAATGGGCTTCCTTCTGGAGCTGAATAACCAACAAGGACTGCACACTGTGAGACTTTTTAGTAAAGTACCTTGAATTCTGATTTTCCAACTTGTTAAAGTACTTTCCAGTTGATGATGCTATGTCCTGAATTAAATTCGAGTTACTAATGTTAAGCATTTATTGTTTTTTATGGCAATGATGCATTCAGTGGGGTTAAGATAGTTTTTTGAAATAGAAATTATGCAAATGTGGAAACTGGATGAAACCATATGGATAAGCAATTCTGCCCTCCTACAAATTCACTTGTCTTAAAAAGTCATTATCATTCTTTTGTTGCATATTTGAAGCATCCTATAGATAAGCACACTGATGCTTGAAGAAGTTGCTACTGGGAAGGCCTTATTTTCAAGGTTCATAATAAAGAAATTCTGCAACGTTATTATAGAATATTCACCAACTGATGCTCTTTCAAAAAAGTATTCACAGCCATTGTGTATGATTTGTGAATAAAATAGAACATTAAAATGAGCATTCAAAACATTAGCATATTAATCATATACTTCCATATGGTGCTTACAGTCTGTCTCCATTGTGTATCTCCAAAGTTATTTGATTTTAAACTTGTATGGGGACTTTATAAACGCTTGGTCAATCATTGATTGTCTTTGCAATATTTAGCTATTCTGACCTAAAGCGATATGAAGCTAAGTATGACACCAGGATGCTGTAAAAATTGAAGTATTTGCTTCTGGTCCAAATTTTTAGGGTTTGGGGTTATTTAAGGGGAAGAACATAAATTTCAATACTGGCTAATAATTGTAATTGAACAATGGGTTAATGAAAGCATTCTTTTCTAAGAGTCAAATCATTTAGTGATTAATAGTCAGCTATTAAAATTACGTCATATGTTGCTGCACCACAAATTCAATCAGGTCTTTGCATAAATTCTACCTCATCTTTCCTTTCTTGTTTCCAGACTCAATAAATGTCAACTACATAGGCAGCAAATGACACAGAAGCCCCTGGCCCTTGTTTCCTAAATACGGCTTTTGCATGAAGACATCAGAAAAAATAAGAGCTTATTGAATACTTACTGTGTTTCTCTAAACTAAACTCTTAAAAATAATCTTATTTAATTTTTTACAACATGGCAATGAGGCAGATACTATTTTTAGCATCTCCATTAGGGAAACAAAAAGGAATAGAATGTGCCGAGGTTAAGGAGTATGACAAATACGCAGTGCTGGTGGAAGGCAGAAGAGGGACTCAGAGCCAGCTGTGTCTGCGTCCAAAGCCCACAACCTTAACCAGTGTGCTGTGCTGTGTTTTGTCTACATCAAACTTTTCCTGACCTCTTTCACTGCCCGTAAAGCCAATCCAATCTATTCTGCATAGTGCTCACATTACTGTCACATTATATCCTGGGGCACTGACCTGTATTTCATCAAATTTAATACTTACTGATGCTCGAGTTTTCTTTATCTTACCAAAAGGTTTTCACATGATTATATCAAGTCTATTTTATGGCTGATGGCAATTTTAAGGTGTCATTGATTTTAAGATGCATCCTAATTTCATTGTGGTTAAAGTAAAAAAAAAATTAATGTTTTAAAGTCAATGTAGTACAATAAATATTGATTAGTGTTGATGGTCAAAGTCCTTTAAATGTAGTTTTGAGCCTTACTCAGCAATCTGATTTTGATTTACCTGTCACTAACATATGATCAAAAAAAAATCATTTAATTGTAACACAGCCTAATCAGCATTTTCAAACCATGTATCATGTTCATTGACTCCGGGGTGACCTCCGTTCAAGCAGCCACAATCAGAATCAGCCACATCCTTTCTCTTTCCAGAATTAAAAAGAAATTATGGTGACTATAAAACTTAGTAATTGGTGACAGGTTTCATGCTAACCATTTGGGTTGGAAATATTTTGTATTTGTAGAATCACAGAGCCTTGAGTTAGAAGAAATCCTTATATTCCAGCTGGTCCAATCTCCCACCCTGGGTAGGAATTCCTGGTGACAGATCATTATGCACCCTGGGTGGCTGTGCTATATGGCAGAACAAATAAATTCTCTGCTGATTTAAGTAGGTAAAATGTGATATATTTTCACCTCGCAAAGTAAAAGATTCAAAATATCGGGTACAATATTATGTTGCAAAATCTGTACCAAATATCTTCATTGCTCATGACAGGTGGTAACAATAGCACTGAGCACCCCAGGGTCTAGACTCCTCCATGATGATTGGCCCCAGGAGACCACCACTGACTCCTGCGTGCTGCAAACCTGTGTGGTAAATAAAACCTGTTTGTGCTCACTTGGTATCCTTGCAACAGCGAATCCTGCTTTGCCCCATGACAGCTATCTGAATGGCAGCCTCTTGAGTATCCTCCTGACAAGTTCTCTTTCGCTGTCCAGCCTTTACATCCTTGTGTTAGCAATTTTATTATTCTGGTCAACACATTTCTGCAGTAACAATAAAGTACCAGTTAGATAATTCTATAGTGCTTTGCTTGCTATGAATAATAATTAAATGGCTATGAACAATAATGACAGCGAATTTTTTTATTGAACACTATGCTAAATGCTTTACATGTATTATGTCACCACTATCACTTATTAAATTTTCATAACTTATCCATCATCAGACTACCTGACTTAATGCCCAAGTTTTCAGCCTCAACCCTAACTCACTAGCGAGAAGCGGAGATTATGAAACTTGGCCTAGAGAATTTATAGGAAGTGTCTAAGTTCATATTGCCAGAAAGTGGTGAAATTCAAAGTTATGTTCTATGTTTTGCTTCTTAGTCTGTAGCTCTTTCTTTTTTTCGTTTTTTA
>NW_012144966.1:12706755-12720270 GCF_000956105.1 Propithecus coquereli
CACTTGGGTTGTTTCCACATCTTTGCAATTGTGAATTGTGCTACTATAAACATTTGGGTGCAGGTGTCTTTTTTATAGAGTGTCATTTGTTCTTTGGGGTAGATGCCCAGTAATGGAATTGCTGGATCAAACGGTAACTCTACTTGTATCTCTTTAAGGTATCTCCATATTGCTTTCCACAAAGGTTGCACTAGTTTGCAGTCCCACCAGCAGTGTATGAATGTTCCTATCTCTCCGCATCCACTTTAAAATTTATTATTTTGGGACTTTTTGATAAAGGCCAGTCTCATTGGAGATAAGTGATATCTCATCGTGGTTTTGATTTGCATTTCCCTGATGATTAGAGATGTTGAGCATTTTTTCAGATGTTTTTTGGCCATTATTATGTCTTCTTTTGAAAAGTTTCTGTTCATGTCCTTTGCTCACTTTTTGATAGGGTTGTTTGATTTTTTCTTGCTGATTTTCCTGAGTTCCAAATAGATTCCAGTTACCAGCCGTTTATCGGATTTGTAGCATGCAAAAATTTTCTCCCATTCTGTAGGTTGTCTGTTTACTCTTGTGACAGTTTCTTTGGCTGTGTAGAAGCTTTTTAATTTGATCAGGTCCCATTTATTTATTTTGGTTGTTGCTGTGATTACTGTGGTGGCCTTTAGGTTCTTCTTCATAAGTTCTTTGCCTAGGCCAATGTCTATAAGGGTTTTTCCAACATTTTCTTCTAGAATTCTAATCGTTTCACATCTTAAGTTTGTGAGAGGTGAAAGGTGTGGATTCTGGTTCAGTTTTCTACATGTGGCTATCCACTTTTCCCAGCACCATTTTTTGAATAAGGATTCTTTTCTCCAGTGTATGTTTTCATCTGCTTTGTCAAAGATTAGATGGCTATATGAGGATTGTTTTATATCTGGGTTCTCAGTTCTGTTCCACGGGTCAATGTCCCTGTTCTTGTGTGAGTACCAAGCTGTTTTCATTAAGATAGGCTTGTAGGTAGATTGATACTTCCCATTTTGTTTTTATTACCTAGAATTGTTTTTGCTATGCGGGGTCTTCCCTGGTTCCATACAAAGCGTAAAATTGATTTTTCTACATCTGTGAAGAATGATGTTGGTATTTTAATAGGGATTGCATTGAATCTGTAGATCACTTTGGGTAGTGCAGACATTTTAATGGTGTTGATTCTGCCGATCCACGAGCATGATATGGTTTTCCACCTGTTTACGTCCTCTGCTATTTCCTTCCTCAGTGTTTCATAGTTCTCCCTGCAGAGGTCTTTTACCTCCTTAGTTAAATATATTCCTAGGTACTTTATTTTCTTTATTGCTATTGTGAAGGGTATTGAGTCTTTGATTTGATTTTCAGTTTGACTGTTATTGGCGTATATGAATGCCTCTGATTTGTGTGTATTGTTTTTGTATCCTGAGACTTTACCGTATTCATTAATCAGTTCCAGGAGTCTCTTGGTTGAATCCTTGGGGTTTTCTAGATATAATATCATGTCATCAGCAAAGAGTGAGAGTTTGATCTCTTCTCCTCTCATTTGGACGCCCTTAATTCCGCTCTCTTGTCTAATTGCTGTAGCAAGGACTTCCAGCACTATGTTGAATAGAAGTGGAGATAGTGGGCAACCTTGTCTGGTTCCAGTTCTAAGTGGGAATGCTTTCAATTTTTCCCCATTCAGTATGATGTTGGCTGTGGGTTTGTCATATATGGCTTGTATCATTTTTAGGTAAGTCCCCTCTATGCTTATTTTGTTAAGCGTTCTTATCATAAAAGGGTGTTGAATTTTGTCAAATGCTTCTTCTACGTCTATTGAGAGGATCATATGCTCTTTGTTTTTGCTTCTATTTATATGGTAATTACATTTATAGATTTGTGTATGTTGAACCATCCCTGAATCTCTGGGATGAAGCCCACTTGGTCATGATGGATTATTTTCTTAATAAGCACCTGGATTTGGTTTGCTAGGATTTCGTTGAGAATTTTTGCATCTATATTCATAAGGGATTTTGATCTGTAGTTTTCTTTTTTTGTTGCATCCTTTCCTGGTTTTGGTATCAGGGTTATGTTGGCTTCATAAAATGTGTTGGGAAGGATTCCATCCTTCTTGATGTTGTAGAATAATTTCTGCAGGATTAGCACCAGTTCTTCTTTGTAGGTGTGGTAAAATTCGGGTGTGAAACCATTGTAGCTCTTTCTAAAGTTTAACATTCATTGGAGCACGTGCAATTTTGGAAACATGGCTGATTTAATTCTAAAGAGTCATTCACATTTAGTCTTTGATATTGGATAAATTTTAATATGTCAGAAATCATATACTAATGTCTGTCTTAGTCTATTCTGGCTGCTATAACAAAACACTATGAACTGAGTGTCTTATAAACAACAGAAACTTTATTTCTTGCAGTTCTGGAGTCTGGGAAGTTCAAGATCAAAGTACAGCAAATTTGGTGTTTGGAGAGGGCCAATTTCCTGACTCATAAATAGCCATCTTTTCATAATAATCTCATATGGCAGATGTCTAAGATTGAACTTAAAGTCAGAATCAGGAGTGATTGGTATGAAAACCCTGAACCCTATTTCTGCAGCTCCTTCCAAACATAACTGCTACTGAAACATGTAACTACAGAATTAGAGTAACAAGGCCAATACATTTGAAAGTTATTTCGATTAACTTTAAATTAAATTTTTCAACTCTTTTCCCAGATCATACTTGTGTTTCTCTGTTAAAAGTATAAACTAAATTTAAGAATTAATTAATGAAAGAAAAAAGTAAAGCTGTCTATTTAACCAAATTTCAAGAAAAAGTAAATTATAATTCAAACATATTCTGGTCAAACATATTCTCATTTAAGTTGTAAGGAAAAGGTGGTTGAATTTGTATAAAATAGGAGTTAGTTACAAAATAAACCAGAGGAAATGGAATTTCAACAGAAGGAAAATTGGAGAATTGCTTCTTCACTCAATCGATACTGGTCCCAAAGAGCAACTGAGAACATAAAAAAATATTGAGGATATGAGTCAAAGATTGACAGTTTGTTAATTGACGTTTCCAAGTGTGCTGACACTTAGTAAAGTGAAAGTTCTCAGGTTTCCCAGATGACAAAATATTTTTTTGTCCAGAATATCAACTGTTCAGAAGGCCCTGGATTTCATAACATTTTCATTCTTAAGAATATCAGTTCCTTTGGCAATTATTTAAAATATAACAATATCTCCTATGAGAGCACATAGTTTACTGTGCTACTTTGTGGAGTATGACCTATCAAGTCAATTATTCTCCTCTCCATTCCCAGAGGCAATCCCATCCTGATTTCTGTCACCATGGATGGTTTTGACTGTTCCAGAACTTTCTATAAATGGAATCATATAGCATATGCTGCCTTGTTTCTGTTTTTGTTTTTCACTCCACATAATTATTTTGAGATTCATCCATGTTATTGTGTTTATCAGTAGTTTAATTCTCCTTTATTGCTGGGTACAGTTCATTGTATGAATATACTACAATTTATTTACTTATTTTCCTTTTGATGGCCCTTTGGATTTTTTCCCTTTGCAAGCCATTATGAAGAAGAATACTTTGACAATTGTTCTGCAAGTTTTTGTTGGTTGGTTGGTTGTTCTTTTGTGGGCATATGTTTTCATATTTTGGGGGTAAGTCCTGTTAATATTTTCCCTCATCTCCGATTATTTTAACCATTTTTAAGGAAATGATTCTTGGTTTTTAAGAGCCTGGACTATTTCAATTAAAAACTAGTAAATATATATTAATAAAATCAGGAGCAATCAATTAGAAAGAATTAACTTACATTTCTTAAAATACACATTTTGCAGGTCTAGCTGTTCTTGCAAGATTTTAATGAGGAAATAGTATATTGTCCTTGTCCTAAGGAAACCGGCAATTTGATTTTTGCTTCCTGTCACAGGAGACACTCAGGGTACTAAGTCAGAACATTTGCTTCTGACACATTTTTCTAATGTGGAAACTTTAATATATATTAAGAAGAAAGAAAAGAATAGAAAATAAAGAAGGCACTGCTTTTGCGTCTTTATATACCATGCTTTGTGTTAGATATTTTCGCATACTTTTTATAATAATAATTGTAACAAACAGCTACCAAATGCTGGGAATTTGCTTTGTGCCAGGCACCAAGTGTGTAGGCATTTCCTCCTTAAATTTTCAGGATTCATCTAATTTGTCCAAGATCATGCAACTAGAAAGCAGTAGAGCTAGTACTCAGATTTGGTGCTGTCTAAATCCAGAATCTGAGTTCTTCACCTTATGCAGCCTTGACCCCCATTTTTATCATTTATTACTCAAAGAACTCCTGCAAAGTAAATATTTCAAAACCTATTTGCTAGTTAAAACACTGTTGCTTGAAAAGGTGATTTGCCTATGGCCTCAGAGTTAGTATTTCTTAGTGACACATAATTCCTAAAGCTAGTTCCTAGAAATGTCTTACTCATTGCTGAAACTGGTAAAAGAAAAGTATGAGGGTTTATAATCTGTCTCTCTGTCTTCAGATTTTTTTTATAATACTCCGTAAAAACTTCCTTGTTATTTAACATTGAATGATGGAAAGCAGGAAAAGAAGGGTAAAAACAGAAAATGTCATCTTGAAGGGTCTCTGGCAGCTTTAGAGTTACAGCATCCACTCTACCCCACCTGCTTGCAGAAAAGGGCTCTCTGGGAAAATGGTGATGATGCTTGCTGTTTATGCTGCACCCACTGCACTCTTAGGCTGTGCACCTCTTAATGTGACCATCTCTGTAGTTAGTAAAGACAGGAAGGCCATTCTGCTGCTCTTAAGAATTTTGACAAGAGAAATGGTGCCTAATTCCTTTGATGCAATAGACCCTATTCATGTTAAACTTGTCAATCAGATTATGCAACAACAAAAGAACAATTCATCTCTTGCCAAAGAAGAATGCCAGTGAAGAATTCTGAAAATCTAGGAGGATTTTGATGTGACAGCTTTAGCGATTTCTGCTTACCAACAGTGTAATAAACGGAAGCAAGGCAGGATAGTGCCAATCATAAGAAACAGCTCCCTACACAGAATGCTATGTCCAGGATTCAGAAAATGTTGATTATTTGTGGTTTGAAAGAAACCATTGTCTAACCAAAGGCCAGCGTTATGAATAAATGGTTACAAAAAGTAAAAAGCTGGTAATTTGCTTTTTACTGATAAATAGCTTGAATGGATGGCTTCCAAAAATTATTGTTCAGCTTTCACTGACATTTTGATTAGTGAAAACTAATAGGTGAGTTTTTTTTTTTTTTTATATATTGAGAACTCAGTACCACAGAACCCACATATATTTTCCCTGATGCGTTGTAGGCAACTGTCCATGGAGTATCATTCAAGAAGTGCAAAGCAGATGAATGAACTCTCTCCGGATTCCCATGCCCTATGTCTCCTGTCATCCGACCACACTACCGTATGTGCATGTGTGCACACATATATACATACATACATAAGCTTTAACTACAGAATGCCACCAGGACAGATTTGTTCTTGGATCATGGAAAAAGCTCCATACTAGAAGGTATTCAGGCCTGTGTCCAAGCCTAAATTGTTATGATGCCTAGAACTTACATGCTGTCCCAAGGAGACACAATTAAAATTCAAAATTACCTGAAATTCAAACTTAAAAGAATTTCATTTGCCTGAAATTAACTGAGGCTGTATTTTCAGCCAAAAGGCTGATGATGGAAAGAAAGGGAAATTAGGCTAAAAGATAAATAAAGATGGCTGTATATCTTGTACACCTCCATTTGAGGATAGTGAGAATGGAGAGAAAGGGTCTTTGGATTTCTGATCTCACTTGAGTATAGGATCAGTAATGTCTAATAGAACTTGGTGCAATGATGAAAATGTTCTGTATCAGTCTATCCAACATGTTAGCAACTAGCCTCATGTAGCTATTGAGTACCTGAAATGCGGCTAGCATAGTGGAGGAACTAACTATTTAAATTTATTTAACTTTAATTAATTTAAATGCAAATATAGCCACATGTGGCTGGAGGCTTATCATTTCAGACTGCACAGGCATAAATCATTAAGTCTCATCTCATTGTATTTTACAAACGGAGAGACAAATTCTGAACTACTCAATAACTACCTTAAAATTATATGGTTAGTAATTAAAGATAATATCTTAATTTCCAGACCAAGTTCTTTCCAGGAAGTTTGTTGCTTACCTTCTAACATTTTAGGAAAGATTATTGAAGCTGACTGAAATTAAGGTTCTATGAAAATGAGACTGAGGAGGGATACTTAGGAGGGGGCAGGGATTTGGAAAGGGAAGGTAGGGAGGACAGGTGCCAACTCCACTATTTTCACATCACTGTCTAGTGAGGCTGGTCCCAATGCGGCCAAATCATAATCTTCTGAGACACTTCAGAAAAACACAAAATGCCAGATACTACTCTCAGAGACCTATAGTTTTAAAAATGTCCTCTGGTCATCTTGCTACACAGTCACATATGGAAACTACTGCTTGAGTCCCCCTCGCCCTCATTAAGGGGTAACCCTGCAGAAGCTAGTGGAGGACTGAAAAGACTGAATGAGTTCTATTTAATAAATATCTGTTGTGTGCCTTCTAGATGCTACTAAGAGGCAATGTAGTGGCATCTGTGTTTGAATTCCAGCTCCACCACTTTCTAGCTGTGCTACTTGGGTAAGCTATTTAACCTCTTTATGCCTCAGTTTCCTCATCTAAAAAATCAGGATAAAAACTGTACTTCTCTCACAGAGATTTTGGCAGGATTAAAGGACATAAAGGATTTACAAAAGTGCCTGGCAGGTGGCACCTGTTATATACATTTTAGATATTATAATTTTGTGGATGACACTGACACTTGAACAGAAAGTGTTGACATAAGATGAAAGGTGGTCACAGGGTGTCGCACAAGAGGGGCCATTAACACAACAGGAGTAAAGGGAAGGACACAGGGACTGGAGACACAGGAAGCTTATAATTTTTGCATTATCTGCTTGAAACAGGCCAAATTTGAAAAGAATCATTATTGTGGACTCCATGGTGTTCGTGCCTGAATTTTTCACTTCTAGCCTTCCTCTGAAGGCTGTGGTGAGGCTGGCACAATGGGCTTTGCACCTGCAGTGGACACGGGATGGCCCGGCCTGCCCAGCTCTAGCCCAGAGGCTGGGTTTGAGGCTACCCAAGGGAGGATACTCAAGAGTGGGGAAACAATTATCTCTCTTTCCTTCCCATCCACACAGAACTTCCAAATCGTCCTTCTGTGGGTTCACATCTGCATGATATTTGCCTAAAGCTTTGCATGTGGCTGTGGTGTGTCTGTGGGAAATTAAGGCCACTGGCATTTCATGCTCCTGTCATGATTTTTATTATGTCATATCATTGGGAGAAATGCCATGCTCAGCAACTGCCCATCGCAGTTCTTACCGAAATGGAAGGGCAACGTATTCATCAATAACACAGCAGCTCTGCCAATATAGGGATGATTAGGATTCATCTGATTCACTTTCATTAAGGCAGGGGCTACATGCATTTTGCTGACCACCAAACATACAGAACAAAACACAGTGCTGGGGCTGAGCAGACACTAAATAAATATTTTTAAAAGAATGAGTTACTGTGTCTTCCTACTACAGAAGATAAACACTCCCTAGAAAAACCCACAGCCCTTTTTGAGCAGATCCATTGGATCAGTTATGACTCTTACTTTTAATATTGCTACTGATTTTTATTGTCTTCATAAGATGTAAGCCTCATTCCTTGAGACACCTCTAACTTAGTCACTCATTTATCCCCAGAGTTTACCAAAGTACTTGACATATAATAAATGCTCAGTAAATACACGTTGAATGAATAAGGAAGTTAAGAAAGAGGTTACTTCCCTTCCTTGGTTAATGCAAGGCTTTCTTCTCTCCTATGTGTTATAGAATTGAACTTGTTTTGAAATTTGTTAGGACGATTATTAAGGGTTACTATGTCCAGGTGAAAACCTTCTTATAGTGTTCTATTTTATAACTTAAGGGTAATCAAAATTTTCAGTGTGAATAGCTGCAGAATATACTAGCAATTCTACACATCACAGATTCACACAATGGAAAACAAGGATCGTATGTTGCACTCCCTTCCTTCGTGAGCATCCATATCGTGCCTGAAACAGACACCACAAGAAAGGGATGGATGGGTGTCAGGTGCTATAAAGAGGGCCTGGTTGCAAATGGTCTTGTGACAGATTTCAACTCTAACTCTGTTCATTGATCTTGTTCTATTCTGAAATATTATTTCAGGTTTTGCCTACTTTCTTGGCCAAATATGTCACCCAGAAAGTATTTTTAGGTCCCCTGAGCAGGATGACATTATTCCAACTGAGAAATAGGGATTTATAGGAATACCTCATACTATTGCACTTCTCAGATATTGCTTCTTTTTTTTTCAAATTGTAGGTTTGTGTCAACCATGTACTGAGTAAGTCTATTGGGGACATTTTTGCAATAGTGTGCTCACTTTATGTCTCTGTGTCAAATTTTGGTAATCCTCACAATATTTCAGACTTTTTCATTAGTATTAAATCTGTTATGGTGATCTGTGACTAGTGACCATGGATGTTACTGTTGTAATTATTTCGGGGCACCCTGAAGCACGTCCACATAAGAAAGTGAACCTCACCTATAAATGTGTGTGTTCTGATTGTTCCACTGATCGGGCTGTTCCCCATTCTCTTTCCTTCTATTCAAGTCTCCCTGTTCCCTGATACACAATAACATTAAAATTAGGCAAATTAATAACACTATAATGGCCTCTAAGTGTTCAAGTGAAAGGAAATGTTGCACATCTCTCACTTTAAATCAAAAGCTAGAAATGATTAAGCTTAGTGAGGAAGGCATGTCGAAAGCCAATATAGGCTGAAAGCTAGACCTCTTGTATGAGAAAGTTAGCCAAGTTGTGAATGCAAAGCAAAAGGTCTTGAAGGGAATTGAAAGTGCTACTCCAGTGAACACATGAATGACAAGAAAGCAAAACAGCCTTATTGCTGATATGGAGAAAGTTTGAGTCGTCTGGATAGAAGATAGAACCAGCCATAACATTCTCTTAAGCCAAAGGCTAATCTGGAGCAAGAACCTAACTCTCTAATTTTATGAAGGATGAAAGAGGTGAGTAAGCTGCAGAAGAAATGTTTGAAGCTAGCAGAGCTTGGTTCATGAGGTTTAAGGAAAGAAGTCATCTCCATAACGTGAAAGTGAAAGATGATACTCTTGGTTTCTCTTCAAGTTGTATAAATCTTTTACCTTTTACTAAAAGTGCAAGGTGAAGCAGCAGGTGCTGGTATAGAAGCTGCAGCAAATTATTCAGAAGATCTGGCTAAGATAATTGATGAAAGTGGCTACACTAAACAACAGATTTTCAAAGCAGATGAAATAGCCTTATACTGTATTGAAAAGAGATGCCATCTAGAATTTTCGTAACCAGAGAGGGGAAGTCAATGCCTAGTTTCAAAGTTTTAAAGGATAGACTCTCTTGTTAGAGGTTAATACAGCTGGTGACTTTAAGTTGAAGCCAATGCTCACTTACCATTCTGAGAATCCTAGGGTTCTTAAGAATCATGCTAAATCTACTCTGCCTGTGCTCTATAAATGGGACAACAAAGCCTAGATAACACCACATCTCTTTAGAGCATGATCTACTGAATATTTTAAGCCCATTTTTGAGAACTAATGCTCAGAAAAAAACCTTCTGAAAATGATTCACCGTGTAGATGCCATGAAGAAAAATTGTGATTCATGGGAAGAGGTCCAAATATCCATATTGACAGGAGTTTGGAAGAAGTGGATTCCAACCCTCATGGATGACTTTGAGGGGTTCAAGACATCAGTGGAGGAAGTTACTGCAGATGCAATGGGAATAACAAGAGAACTAGAATTATTAATAGAAGTTGTGCCTGAAGATGAGACTGAATTGCTGCAATCTCATAATAAAACTTGAATGGATGAGGAGTTGCTTCTTATGGATGAGCAAAGAAAGTGGTTTCTTGAGATGGAATTTGCTCCTGGTGAACATTGTTGAAATAACAACAAAGGACTTAAAATATGACATAAACTTAGCAGACAAAGCAGTGGCAGAGTTTGAGAGGATTGATTCCAATTCTGAAAGATGTACTTGTGGGTAATATGCTATCAGATAGAATTGCATGCTACAGAGAAATCTTTCATAAGAGAAAGAGGCAATCAATGCAGCAAACTTCATTTTTCCTTATTTTAAGAAATTTCCACGGCCACCCCAACCTTCACCAACCATCACCCTATCAGTCAGCAGCCGTCAACCTTTAGGCAAGACCTTCCACCTTCTGGCAAAAACAGGACCTATTGAGGGCTCATCTGATCGCTAGCATTTTTTTAATTTATAAAGTATTTTTAAATTAAGTAATATACATTTTGTTGAGACATAATGCCATTTCCCACTTAATAGGCTACAGTAATGTAAACATTACTCTTATATGCACTGGGAAACCAAAAAATTCATCTGATTTTCTGTATTGCAATATTTGCGTCATCACAGTGGTCTGGAACAGAGCCCACAGTATCGCTGAGAGATGCCTGTGATGGTGCATACCCGAAATTATAAACTGTGATGCGAGCTATAAAGGAAAAGTGCAGGACGTCAAGAGACTGTATAACAAGTGCATCTGTTCTAATGGGTGCAGCCCTTCGAAAAAGGGCTTTTACTTTTGTTGCTGAGAGCTCAAGAAAGGAAAGTTAATCAGGCAGAGAAAAAGGAGTCTGGGGGAGACGATTTTGGCAGCAGGAACAGTATGGCTAAGTCCGCGTCGTGGGACGTACAGGAGCCCATTCTCAGAATGAGCAGAAGGACAGCACAGGAGGGAGCGAGGGTGGTGAGAGAGATACAAGAGGTTGGGGTCAGTGTTAGGGTGTGAAGTCCATACACAGGGGGAGAAAGAATTCTCAGTGATTAGGATACACAAAAGTAAAAGTTTATTTATTTTGCTGAGAAAGAAAGAAAAAGATAGATAGAAATAGACTGAGAGAAAAACAGAGAGTGGCCACAACACACAGAGCTAGGAAAGAAATGTTGGGCGGTGAGGAAAGTTGCTTTGTGCTTTTAAAGGGTAGAAATGGCTTTTTTTTTTTTTTTTGCTTCAGGGGACTGATAGCAAAAGTGGCTGTGAAGCTGCTATGTTGGCTTTTTTGTTTCTCACGTAGCAGATTGATAGTAGAACTTAGTTTCTTCTTTCTTCTTGATAGCAGGAGGCATCTCGTACTGTCCCTTCCTGAGGAAGCAGGGGAAGCTCTCAGTCCTACTGTCCGCTCAGGAACTTTTTCAAGGCTGGGAAAGAACCCAGATAACAAGTTAGGCCACAAGTGTTTTTAATTAAACAAAGGGTAGTTGTGTTATAAGTTTATTTCTCTTACTTTCTGTTTGATAGTTTATTTTCCACTGGTAGGCTACTAGGAAGACCACCTTTCAGTCAGGGTTCGCCACCTGGCGCTATTGATTGACATTTGGAGCCAGAAGATTCCTTGTTGTAGGGAGCTGTCCTGTGTACAATTTTAGCAGCATCTCTGGCCTCTACACACTTGATGCCAGTAGCATCCCTCCCCCTCCTTCAGATGTAACAACAAAAATATCTCCAGATATTGCTAAATGTCCCCTGGTGGGAGCGAGGGGGAAATGATCTCCCCCAGGCAAGAGCCACCGGGATGATCATGTAGAGCTCTTTAGGCCATTGGGGAATTTGGGCCTTTACATGACGAGCAATGGGAAACTCCTGAGGGATTTTAGTAGAGTAGTTATATGACAGATCTATGGTACACAAGATAAAGGCATCTTTCTCCTGTAAAATAGTCGTTTTACCTCTTCACATAGCCCCCTCCAATTATATCAAGATACAAACTTTTATGTGTGATTCTTCTCACCCACCACTAAAATGCATATGCTTAGCTATCAATTATGTTCAAAGAGTATTCAAACATTGCTTTTGAGCATATTGTTGTGCCATGATAGCAAAGTTATAATTATGAATCTTGCAAGGTTCATTACCAATTCATATGTTCAGTATCTTAGAACTTTCAGAAACGTGTTTTGGGGAATCAAATGTATATTTTGGCTCTTATTCTGAAAGAGATATTTGGAGAGCTTTGTGACTATTTGATTTTTCTTATATTGCCCAAATGAGAAATAATTGTTTTTTAGCTAGGGGTGCTCTTCAACTTCTCTTATAATTTAACTCTTAAGACTTTTAAGAGTGGTCATGATTTTTATATTCAGATTTAGCATTTGGTAAAACCAAATGAGGAACACATGCTCTGTCTGGCCAAGGGAAAACTGACCTTGATTCCAGCCTCAGATGTTTCAATAAAGCATCCTTGGTGGGTCTATTTTTCTTCTATAGGTAGAAGAAGACATTGAGGTAAGAATCTCAGTTCAGAGGTAATAAGAAGATACTAATGCTCTATGTTTAACTATGCAAACTTTTGGATAGTTAAACAGCTATGGTTGGTTCTTCTCAAAAGGCAAAACCAGTGGGAATTGCGGGAGGGTAGGACAGCAGAAAGGAAGAGGGGCTGAAGCTACTGAGGGAAAGAGGTGGGAGGAAGGAAATAATAACAGTACTTAAGGCTGTCATGAAGGAAAAGAACAGAAGAACTATTACACTGTGTTGAATGGGTACCTACCTCATCCCTCCAGGAAACTAGTGGTGAGTGATACAGAATTCTAGCAAGAGAAATTGACCCATATGTTGCTATGAAATGCTGTGAAGGCAGAAGCAGATAGTAGACTTAGTGCCTGGCATAAGAGTTGGTAGATGCAGAATCTCTAATGCACTGCCAGGAAGAATGTCCAGCTGATTCATAAATGTCCCAGTGACCAACTGTCCCAGTTTCTCTGGGAGTTCAGAATTTCCTGGGATACAGGATTTTCAGTGCTTAAAACCCAGACCATCCCAGGCAAACTAGGACCTTTGGCCAGTCTACACACAATGTCACCTTCCACAGAAGACGAAGGCAAAAATGCAGGGGACAGACACAGCTTCAGCTGTGACACCAGCAGCAGCAGGTCTGATTTGCCCTTATAAAAATGAAATCCTAGGAATTGATTTGGCAACATTTCCACATCCATAAAAGCACTATAGTGCTTGAAAGATAGGAATAAGACTTTTTGAATAACCAAGTATTTTCTAGGACATAATGTAAATAAGATGACTTCAGCTATCAGAAAAAATGACCTTTAATGCAAAGATTTTTAAAATGTTTGACATTTGGCTAACAATAGGGTTCAAATTTAAAATGTGGCCACAAATGAATATTTGGGTTAAAAAAAAAAGCTTTACTTTAACAGACTTTAATGCATGCTAAGATATTCAAAACTATTAGGAGGATGAATTCCAATGAGGCAAATTAGAATAAATTAAAATATTGTTCAACAATTCAATTAACCTTTCAGAATTGCAGAGGAAACCAAGTAATGTCATACTGTGCTCATGTTACCTTAATAAAATACTATATA
>NW_012144966.1:12724100-12724817 GCF_000956105.1 Propithecus coquereli
AGCTACTCCAGCATGATCAGATATCACAAAAAAAATGACAAAAAAGAAAGAGTGAAAAGAGAGAATTCCAGCTAAAGTTACAAGATCATAGGATTGTGATCACATTTCTAGGTCTCCTCTGGGACTTTGGAAGAGCCTGTGTAATTGATGGGGCCCTGCAACATCGGCTCCATTAGCTCCATAGTAAAATCTTCCTCAGAGAGAAATCTAGGTGACAGTTTTCCATCTGCCAAATAACAGAGGTCACTACCCAGGGCTTATCAGCATCTTAAATAGCATTTAGGTAAATGAAAAACTCAAAAGCCTTTTTAATCTACTGTAAATGTTGGTAGCTTTAGCTCCATTTAGAAATTCTACAATATATATGCATATATTTATTTAAAGATCCAGTAAGTAAATATAAAATCTGTATTTATTAAAAAATATATACCAAATATGTAATAGATGCGGGGCAATGATGAAAATAATAGAGACTCTTAGCCCTCAAGAGCTTACTGTTCCACAGAAATATAAAATATCACCCAAGACTACTAAGAAAACCTCTGTGCACACAAACTAGAAAATCTACAGGAAATGGATAAATTTTTGGAAACACATAACCTCTTAAGCTTGAATCAGGAAAAAGCAGAAATCCTGAACTTACCAATAATGAGTAGAGAGCTTAAAACTGTAATAAAAAATCTCCCATCAAAAAAAAAGTCCCGGATCAGATGGGCT
>NW_012144966.1:12724867-12727901 GCF_000956105.1 Propithecus coquereli
AAGAGAAAACCACTAAAATTATTTGAAAGCTTCCAATTAGGCAAATTTTAAGAAAAATGCATATTATGATTTATAGCAAAATAAGAATGTTTTAGTTTAAGTTGAGCATATTCATGCCATCAGCATGAAAAATAAATACGGTTTTCTCTCTGAAAACATTTCTTCCCAAGATGTAAGAAATGGATCTTTCTCTTCTTCCTATGGATCAGGGAAGATCATTAAAAGGAATTTCAGCTTAGTACTTTGCTTACTTTCCCATCAGGGATAACTAATTCAATCTCACTTTTATTATAACCAGATAACAGCATTCCATAGTATTTCACAACCTATGTAGTGAAGGAACTAAGAAAATTTCCAACTGCATCCATTACAACTTTGAGGAAATTGCTGGATATACTTAATTCTTAATGTAAAAATATGCCATTGGTATTTTCCAGAGGAAGGAAAATATCATTAATGAGCCCTTACTCTGAACCAGACATCGATATATTTTACGGAATTTGGAGGTGGTATTATTCTTATGTTGGAGGTTAGTGGGATGAGGCGTGGAGGAGTTACATAACCTGTCCAAGGGTGCGCTGAGAATAAACCACAAAGCTAGTGAGAAACCTCTGGACTTCAAGCTACAAACCTTGGAGCTTTCAACTGGACCATGCTGCACTCAGTTCAATGAGCAATACATCAATCTCTGTTTAGCCCTGACCTCGGTCGAACTAAGGTACCTCTGAAGAATATTGGACAATTTAGAAAAGGACCTTTTTGTCATGCTTTCTATTCATCGTACCCTAGGAACATTTCAAATGTGACATGTCTAACTGCATTCTGACAAAGAAGGTAAAAAAAAAAAAAAAGCACTTGTTCAAAAACAGATGAATCTCATTGCAGAAAGCTTGGTAAAAATTTTCCCCAGCTCTGCCTCCTTTTACTAGTTCTACAACACCCCTTCTACTTCTGTTCCTTCTTCTCTTTTGGCTTCTAGAATATAATTATACATTTTGCTGGAATCAAAGACTGAGTTTATATCACCAGAAAAGGAGACAAATATAGTATGGGACTTTAACTTAAATAAAATAGGAGAAAGAGCAAAACCTAGCAAATCAGGACATTATCCATTTATTAAGTAAACCTAGAGAGAGAGATGAATAAGAAATAGTTGTAATTCAGCAGGGGATTAAGATGTGTAAACAGTTAAATAATCATGTTATAATATTATTAGTACTCTAATAAAGGTACATACATATTATTGCAGGAGCTCAGAGGCTGGAAAAATTAATTTTGCCTAAAAGGGTTAAGAGATTCTTCAGAAATAAATTAACTGAACTGTGTCTTGAAGAACCAAAAAGTTTTAACCAGAGAAGTAAATGCAGGAGGCATTTCTAGCATATGGAATAAAGTGAATAAAGGCACAGAGAAATATGAAAGTACAAAGAAAGTTTGAAAACACTGAATTGTTCCTTGTGTATAGAGGACACGTGGATTAGGGTGAGAAGTAATTATCTGAAGGTGAGTTATTCTCAAGAGTTTGGATTTGCCCTGTGGCCAAAAGAGAGCCAAGGATTGAAACATGGAAGGGCATGCCTCTAATTCTATGAAGGATGTGGGTGGATGTTATCTATCTAGCCAGATTTTTTGCCTGGTATTGGATATATTTGTGTGATTTAGAAGAGTTAGTTCTTTCAGTGGGTAGGTGAAATATGGAGGGGAAAAAGCCATTCTTCCCAATTCTCCCATATTTTCCAGAGCAACCAACTAATACCTCCCAGGCCATCTTTTCTAGACATTGCTTTTCGGCAGAAATAGAAGACACCTCTATGCGGTGTACACACTTTGTGCCCCATGGTGATCAGTCAGCCATCCAGTCATGTTGGCCAGCTGTGCCCACATTTTTCCTAAGCCTGTTGACTGGCCTTCTATAAAGTCTAAATAAGCCCAAGCCTGTACATGAGGAACTAAATACCTTTTACATGCAGGAGAGAGTATGACTTGGTACAACAAGACTTGAGTCTAAATTCTGATTCAATCACTTATAAGGTGCCTTGGATGTGTTACTTAACTTCTTTGCAGCTGGGTTCTCATTTGTAAAATGATGATAATGATATTTATTTTGCAGGGTTCTTGTGAGAATTAAACATGGTAATACACGGAAATGGTAGATCCTCAACAAATGGTACTTGCGCTGCAGAAGCTTAATTTTGTTTCCTTCACCTTATAAAACATTGCTCTCCATCAGAAGGAGAATCATGCAAGAGAGAAGAAAGTTTAGCATTTTATGCATGCTAATTGCAGCTGGGAGAGAGCATATTTTCTTTACTTCCCTGAGATTTCCTGAAAACAAATGACATTATTCCCTATCCCTTGCTGATTAGTCATTCACTGTTGAGAACAGTAGTGTTGCTATGTGATAACATGAAATAGCCAATTGTCTAGTTGGCAGCTAAGAGATTTATGCCTTAGCGAAGCTGGCAGACAAGCTCATAATTTTCCATTTCCTCTGAGAATTTTTTTTTAATTTTCTTTGATTATGAAGCAGAAGCAGAATATTTTCAACATTAGATTGTTTTACACATGTTGACTTATTTAAACACTGCTGCTGCTAAGGCTCTTTGGCAGAAGGTGAAAGTCATTTCTTTTCTTTCAATTAGCCATGGTGAGATTTGCCTGAAAACTATCAACTGGCAGTTCACTGGTATCTCTTGGTTACAATTTAAATCAGAAACTATTTTGGTGAAAGTCATAGTTGAGTGCTTTATTCATCTGCCTCCCATTTAGAGATACAATTTTCTTCACAGAGTTAGATTCCTTTAGCATTTGTTGAATAAGTACAAAATGTAAGGCCACTGTAGAGACATACATCTGAGTAATCAACTGTGTGTGCTTGAGACTATGGTTGCTTCCTATTTTCCTACCTGTATCTTTATTAGACCACTCTCTTCTTGATGGAGGGGACTATCCCCAGTAATAGTGCTGATAACAGGCAGATAAAAAAATTGGTGGAAATAAAAGATGTTATAATTTCTATGGTATTTTACAAATG
>NW_012144966.1:12729851-12734135 GCF_000956105.1 Propithecus coquereli
AAAACCATAAATACTCCACCATAAGATTTCTTGAGTTGATAAATAAATTCAATAAAGTCTCAGGTTACAAAATTAATGTATACAAATTAGCAGCATTCCTATACACCAAAACAGTCAAGGTCAGAGTCAAATCAAGAACTCAATACCATCTACAATAGCACCCAAATAAATAAATAAATGGAATACCTAGGAATATACTTAAACAAGGAAGTAAACAATCTCTATAAGGAGAATCACCAAACGCTGATGAGAGAAATCACAGATGACACAAACAAAAGGAAAAACATTTCATGCTCTTGCATTAGAAGAATCAGCATTGTTAAAATGTTCATACTGCCCAAAGTGATTTACAGATTCAACACAATTCCCACCAAAATGCAAGTGACATTTTTCACAGAATTAGAAAAAACAATCCTAAACTCCATGTGGAACCAAAAAGAGCCCAAATAGCCAAAGCAATCCTAAGCCAAAGGAGCAAATCTGGAGGCATCATAGTATCTGAGCTCAAATTATACTACAAGTCTATAATAACCAAAACAGCATGATACTGGTAAAAATGTAGATGCATAGACCAACAGAATAGAGCAGAAATCACTGAAATAAAGCCATATAGCTACAACCAATTGGTTGACAACAAAGCAGACAAAAACACACAATGGGAAAAGGATGCCCTATCCAACAAGTGGTGCTGGGAAAATTGGATAACCGCATGCCAAAGAATGAAACTGGATTCCTGTCTCTCACCACATACAAAAATTTACTTAAGATGGATTAAAGACTTAAATGTAAAACATGAAACCATAAACATTCCAGAAGAAAACCTAGGAAAAACTCTTCTGGACATTGACATGGGCAAAGAATTTAGAAGTAAGACCCCCAAAGCAAAAACAGCAACAACTAAAATAAATAAGTGGGACTTATTAAACTAAAAAGTTTCTACACAGAAAAGGAAATAATCAACAGAGAAAACAGACAACCTACAAAATGGGGGAAAATGTTCACAAACTATATATCTGACAAAAGGCGAATATCCAGAGTCTACAAAGAACTCAAACACATCAGCAAGGATAAACCCCAAATAATCCCATCAAAAAGTGGCTGAAAGACAAAAACAGATATTTTTCAAAAGAAGATAGACAAATGGCCAAAAAACATGAAAAAAGGCTCGACATCATTATTCATCAGGGAAATACAAATTAAAACCACAGTGATTGCTTTTGTTATACAGGGTCTTCTCTGGTTCCATAAGAAGTATAGAATTATTTTTTCTAGATCTATGAAAAATAATGTTGGTATTTTAACAGGTAATCACATTGAATCTCTAGATCACTTTGGGTAGTATAGACATTTTAACAATGTTGATTCTGTCTGCCCATGAGCATGGTATGGTTTTCCTCCTGTTTACATCCTCTGCTATTTCCTTCCTCAGTGTTTCATAGTTCTCCCTGTAGAGGTCTTTCACCTCCTTAGTTAAATATATTCCAGGTATTTTATTTTCTTTGTTGCTATTGTGAAGGGTATTGAGTCTTTGATTTGGTTCTCAGTTTGACTGTTGTTGGCATATAGGAATGCTACTGATTTCTGTATATTGATTTTGTAACCTGAGACTTTGCTGAATTTGCTTATCAATTCCAGTAGTCTTGTGGAAAAATCTTTGGGGTTTTCTAGATATAAGATCATATCATCAGCAAAGAGTGATAGTTTGACTTCTTCTGCCCCCATTTGGATGCCCTTGATTTGCTTCTCTTGTCTAATTGCTTTGGCTAGGACTTCCAGCACTATGTTGAATAGAAGCAGTGATAGAATGCAACCTTGTCTGGTTCCAGTTCCAACTGGGAATGCTTTTAATTTTTCCCCATATTTAGCATAATGTTGGCCTAGGCAAAGAATTTATGAAGAAGAACCCAAAGGCAATCACATACTTGAAGCTCCGACTCAGGTGCATCAAAGGCAATATACATAACCTAAATATTTGGACCTCTGTAATATGCTGAAATAAAAAATATTTTTTAAAAAAACCACAATGAAATACCACCTTACCTCTGTCAGAATGGCTGTTATTAAAAAGTCAAAAAATAGTAGATGCTGGCGAAAAGGGAATGCTTATACACTGTTGATGAGCATGTAAACTAGTACAACCTCTATGGAAAACAGTATAGAGATTTTTCAAAGAACTAAATGTAAACCTACCATTTGATCCAGTTATGACATTACTTGGTATCCATCCAAAGGAAAATAAGTCGTATAGAAAAGATACCTGCACTCAAATGTTTATTGCAGCACAGTTCACAGTGGCAATGATATAGAATAAACCTAAGTGCCCATCAGATGATGAGTGGATAAAGAAAATGTGGTATCTATATATCGTGGAGTACTACTCAGCCATAAAAAGGAATGAAATAATGTCTTTTGTAGCAACTCGGATGGAAGTGGCGACCACTATTCTAAGTGAAGTATCTCATGAATAGAAAAACAAATGCCACATGTTCTCACTTATAAGTGAGAGCTAAATGAGGGATATAAGTAGTCATAAAGTGGTATAATGGTCTTTGAAAACTAAGAAGGATTAGGGTGGGAGGGGGTTGAGTATTAAAAATCTACCTATCAAGTACAATGTACACTATTCTTGTGACAAGTACACTAAAAGCCCTCAGTTCAGCATTATAAAATTCATTCACATAACAAAAAATCTTGTTGTATACCCTAAATCTATTAAAATTAAAAAAGAAGAACTTACTGCTGGGAATAGAGGATTACAAATAAGTAAATATTATAATACAATGTGATTAAATGATGTTACGGCAAAAGCAGCACATATTATGGTAGCAGGTTGGAGAGATATGACCTTTACCAAGGGAAGAAGTAAAGTCCCAACCAAGTTTTGAAGGATGATTAGGAGTTTTACAAGTGAAAGTAAGAAGGAAGTGGCAACAATGAAAATTTCCTGGGAGAAGGGGAAATGTATGCAAAGAACTGGATGCAAGAGAGTTGGTATCTATTATGGTGGACTAAAAATTTGAAAAAAATTAGATGACCAAAGTGTGTTGTGTAGTACAAGATGGCAGGAGAGGGCAAAGGTGGGGTGGTAGGAGATGAGAATGGGAAGGTTTGTGTGTATAAGAGAAGGTAGGAACTTATAGGCCTCATGAATGGGGAGGCTTTTCCTCAAGAATATTGAGTATTCACCAGGAGTTTTAAGCAGGGAGAGTCCTGATAAAAGCTGCTTTTTAAAAAGATGATGACTTTCTGTGAAGAATGGTTTGTGTGGGACAAAATTAGACCAGTTAGGTGTCTTTTTCAGTAATCCAGGCAATAGTTAATAGTATGTAAATTCAAAAGAGAGTTAGCATATATCGCAATAGAACTTAGGAACTGGCAGGATGAGGGCGAAGGATAGAAAAAAATAACAAGAGCCAAGTGTTTAGCCTGGTAATAAGATGCCATTCATAAAATAAGCAAAACGGGCTTGCTTTTGACATCTAAAATTTGAGATGCTAAAGGATAGTCAAGAAGAGAGATCCAGGAAGTAGATGGACAGAGGTGTCTAAAGCTCTAGACAGATACCTGGCTTCATTTACAGATGTGTGAATCATTACTGTTGAATTAACATATTTTTATGAAATCACATGGAATGGGCTGGGAGTGTGTGATCCAAACCTGGCATGGGTTCATGTTGGGTCCTACTCACCGGGTCCTTGTCCAGACTCAGTTTCTCAGCTACACTAGACTGTGAACTCTATAGGAGAAGGGGCCAAATCTGCCTTGTTCATTTTTGTATACCCCGTTCCCAGAACAGTGCCAGGTACATGGTGGACACAGAACAAATATTTGTTAAATGAACGAGTAAGTAGTACCAATTAAAGAATGAGGAGAAGACTCCATACAAGAGACTAAGGAAGAGCCAAAATTTAATGAAATATAACAATTTTTCAGTGTCATGAACTACAGGAAAGAAAAGAGAAAGTTTAAAGGAAGGAGTGTCAACTGAGTCACCTGTTAACAGAGAACTCAGATAAGATTATGTCCAAAACTCATCAACTGAATTGACCAAGAATGAACATTGTTGTTTACCTTGACATAATTTCAGTCTGGATATTAATTATGCTATTTCAATTCCACCTTCTGTTAGAGAGGCACAAACTTCATCTCAGCTTTCTTGGAGGCTCCTCCCATCTTCAAGATCTAGTCAAGTTTCTGGGGAGGTTTGGCACTTGGGGATGTTGAGAGAGGGTGGTGCTCAATCATTGATACATACAGGATGGATGCCTTTTAGATATCCTCTGT
>NW_012144966.1:12736370-12742735 GCF_000956105.1 Propithecus coquereli
TCCTGCCTGGTACTAACCAACTCTGATTGAGGAGGAAGTATAGTGGGAATTTCATCCACCATGTGGTGTGGCTTTGTGCTAATTTTGTTGCTAGAGGCCTGGCATCCTCTCTGCTCACAATATTTCCTTGGTCATCCCCTTCATGGTGGCTAATTCCTATGATCTGTCCCTCTGAATACCCAGTTTCTTACTGGGGTCCTGCATTGAAGATATTGACTGCTGTAGCCTAGTATTACTTGATCTAATGTATCACTGGAGCCTGGAAACTCCTTGGCCGATAGTAGAAACCTTTTGGATATTGACACAGCCACAGGCTCAGGTTAGGAGTAAGATCACTATATTATTAATATCTTGGACATGTTCTCTGCATAGCATAGCATCTGCTCAAAGCAAGGTCAGTTTTCCCAAGCCTGGTTCCATGTGTTTCTGACTTCTTCCCCTTTCACACTAGACCTAACCACTGGAATTTCATAGTCCTTTTGGCTAAATCTAGCTGAGTATGACAAGTTTCCCTTAACAAGGGAAACTTAGAGTTATTGACAAAGACAGAAATGTCAGAACCAGACCTTAGGTGAAATGGGTTAGATTGAGGAAGGCAGAACCAGGGAATTTAAGCAAACTAGGAAACTTTGAGAAAAGAAGTTGTGTATCAGAATAGTATAGCAAAGGAGAGTCCCTCAATTTGAGGGATGTCTATGGAGAAATATGAGTTGGAATATAGACTCAGAAGAAGAAAGTCAGCTTATGGGGAAAGGGAGCAGCCAGATGCCGGTGTCATAATGTAAAAGTCCAAACTGAATTCAAAGCCAAAGTGTCCACTAGGCCAGAGTGGCTTGGTCTTTGGCAGTAATTGGTGGGATCAAGATATATAGTGTTGGGGAGATCTAGAATCAGATATCAGAGGTGTTGTCTTAAGAATCCTGAGGTCCAAGAGTGGAAGCATCACAGTGAATGGAACTTGGGGTCATGAAGCAGGGACTCAGCTCTGGGAGCTCAGATAGCAAGGTCCATGTGGTGATGTCTGCAGGATGGGTGAGATGGGATGCTTCATACCTCCCTGGTGCCATATTGGAGTTTGGGACAAAACCCAAGGTGAAATTTGAGTGGTCCAGGTAGGAAGGTTTAGGCTACAAGAAGCAGCCCATTTCTGATAACTATATAAAAGTTAGGCCTGTAAAGACAAGCATGAGAATGCAAATTCAATAAATTGGTTGAGCGCTTAACTCAGCCAGCTTTATAAAAAATCCCAAATTGGAAATCTTTAGATAAATTTATGGCACTCTATTGGGAATATGAGGATCACATGAGAGGACAGTGTTGTTATCAGTGGTACTTTTCCTAGAGCTTCAGCTTTTCATCTGTAAAATGGATTCAATACATCTGTTTCACAAGTTTGTTATGAGTAGCAAATGAAATTATGTCTATGAAAATCCTTACCATCCACAGGTAGGGTATTATTGTCATGATTTTTACATGTAATGAATGAAGGAGAAAACATGTGGATATTGTGGAATGTCCTTTTCCTGAAATGTAAGGAATAGTGAGGTGGAGCTGAGCCAGCTGGACTGGACAATTTATCCTGAGGCAATAGGCGATTTGCAAGAGTGCTAGTTATCAAGGATGGCACCCAGGGCTAGAAGCCACTTCAGGCACAAGGACAAGGATCAAGGCAAGTCTATACACAGGAAAACTATCCAAGAGTCTAGAGCTGGTATTAGAAATAAATTACAAAGCAAACACAAGATAAGTCCTGGTTAAGATGGAACCTGAGAACATCTTGAGGGTATAAGAGACCAATTATTTTGTGGTGCCAGCTTTGTGGTTTGGGGCAGGTCTGCTAGATTTATGAGGCCTTAGATATTCAGACATGCAATATAATGAACATCATCCTGATTGTTCCAAGATAGTACTGGTTTACACTTGGTTCCAGTATAATTATGAATAAGACCCATTTTCACTTTGAAATGTCTTCTGGGAAGTTGGGAATGGTTGTAAAATTGGAGATCAGAGGTAGAAGAGAACACCAGAAATGATTGCAAAGGAAGCAAGAAATGTAGGTGTAGCAGGAAAAACCCCAACCCATTGCTTTGGATTTAAGAAATGTTAGATGATGTTTTAGGCCTCAGTGGTAATATCTGTCCTACAGTCAGTATATATTTTCCAGAGTGGGCACATATTTTCTTCTCATTTCCCCTGATGTTCTTCCTGCTATTGGAAATTTCCTAGTCAACACAAAACAGGGGGCTAAAAGGTTTGAGAATAGGCACCAATTTAATATAATTTAAAAAGTTAAAATAGGTTTTTTTTTAGTAGCCATGCCCTTCATTTCATGTTGGCTATTTAGAGGCACCATGCTAAATAGCTTGTTCCTACAGCTAGAGACTGGCAAGTATTTGTCTGCAATGCTGGCTTCTTCTAAAGGCATTCAATCAAGGATTTGCACTGTGAGGAGGTCACGGAAAACAAGAACAATAAAAGCAGAGGATGGATTGGGTTAGGAAGCAAGGTTAGGGAAATTGAATTCATAATGGAAGCAAAAGAGTCCAGGATATGAAAACAGGCTGAAGATCTATACTGGGTTGACACAGAAGGTGATGCAGAAATGATTAAACATGAATCAAATGCAAATAGATGCTGTAAGCCACAGTGTGTCCCATAGTGTGTGGTTCTGCACTCTGCTCAATAATTTATTTCTCATTTGGATGAGGGCACAGATATCCAAGCCATGTATCTTTTTTTCCCTAATCCTATCCCAATCCTCTGCATGTGCTTGGCTTTGTATAATTCAGACTGACTTTACTAATGTGGTCACTGAGGTTCACCCTGTCCACTTCCTGGCCCCTGTGGAATCCACGACCTTGTCCTGTCACGACCTCAGAGACTGGGGCTCCTGAGGGCCTCTACCTCTATTCCTTCCAGGCCTGACCTCTATCTATTTCATACAGCCAGAGCATCCAAGGTAAATGCATGTGATCTTAGCCACTGCATGTGAGGATATTTACAATTGATACTTGGTAAGAAAATTCCTTCATTCCTTCTAGTGACATAGTTATTTATTTAATCTTTCATTTAATTTGTGCTGAGTCATGTATTACTCTGACCAATTGTTTCTTAAATTAGGAATAACCCTCAGGCACAGTCTCGGCATCCAAAAATCCCTGTGGTATGAGGACAAAGCATTTGTGTGCAATGCTGGGCAGCAGTGTATGAACAGGATACACCTGGGCTCAGAGAAACTCTTCTTCTTTCTTATCATTTCTAACTCACTTTGCTAAGCTACCTAGAGATTTAGAAAGAGATCCATGATGAGAAGATTGGACTCTTTATCTTTTTTATTTAATTTATATTATTATTAATATTATTTAATTTTAAATTTTTGAAGTCTGAACTCTGTAAACTCAGCTCCTAGGTCTTCCACAAACCAGGGTGTTCCAACCAGGGATGGACATTAGGGCTTCCTGGAATGCTTTTTAAATGGAGATGTTTCATCCACACTGCACGCCTCCTAAATCTAAACTCTGAGCGAGAGGCCTGGCCATGCGTACATTTACAGAGCACCCCAGGTGACTGATGGGTGCCAGGGTTAAGAACCACTGAACTATACCATATTGCCATAACAAAAGAAAAATCAGTTGAGATGACTACATGGGGTTAATTTTCTATTTTCTAAGATTAAAGATCGTTATGACAAGAACAGTTTCTCTTCTCTCAGATATAGCATATTTAAGCTTAAGTTTCCAGAATAACAAATATAAATGCATTCTATTCTCAAAATAGATCTCAGAAAGGCTGAATCTTGGGCCTATTGGGGGAAAGTACTTCTAGAAAATTGAACTTAGATTCACCTACTCGTATAGTCAATACCAGGAATGAGCTGGTGTGTTACTTGAACCTGATAGGTTGGCTGGCTTATATCCCGGAGGGTGTCTTGCAATAGAAGTTTTTAATTTGCTTTGGAGGGCCTTTATTGTTTCAATCCACCACAATCAAACCAAATTTCTAAAATATATCACCCCTCACAGTTCTCCCATAAATGAAGGGGAAAATAAGAGATAATATACTGGATGAAATGCAACAGGACATATATATATATATAATATTTCTACTTGCTTAATATCTTTGCCCATACTTGATGCTGTCAGTCTTTTTAACTTTAGCCCTACTGGTAGGTGTTCAGGGGTTTCTCATTATAATTTTTATTGTAATTTTCTCTATGCTTAAAGACCTTCAGCACTTTTTAATATATTTCTTGGCTATTTAGATATCCTCTTGTGGAGTTCCTAATCAGACATTTTTGTCCATTGTTCTATTACGTTATTGGTCTTTTCTTATTGAATTGTAAGAGTTCTTTATATTTTTGAATATGACCTTTTTCACTTTTTGGTCCTATCTTTTTTTTTTTTTTTTTTTTTTTTTTGAGACAGAGTCTCACTCTCTTGCCTGGGGTGAGTGCCGTGGCGTCAGCCTAGCTCACAGCAACCTCAAACTCCTGGGCTCAAGCGATCCTACTGTCTCAGCCTCCCGAGTAGCTGAGACCACAGGCACACGCCACCATGCCCGGCTAATTTTTTCTATGTATATTTTTAGCTGTCCATTTAATTTCTTTCCATTTTTTGGTAGAGACGGGGTCTTGCTCTTGCTCAGGCTGGTCTCGAACTCCTGAGCTCAGAACGATCCACCCGCCTCGGCCTCCCAGAGTGCTAGGATTACAGGCGTGAGCCACTGTGCCCGGCCGGTCCTATCTTTTGAAGAATAAAGTTTCTAATTTTAATCTGGTCCAATATATAACATTTTCCTGTATAGTTGGTGCTTATTATGTCCTGTTTAAGAATGCTTTCTCTCCACAACATATGTAGACTTTGGAGGCAAGGGCCAGGGTTTGAATCTTAACAGTGATACTAGGTGAAGTGTAGCTTGAGCGTATTATTTAACCTCTATATGCTTCAATTTTCTCAGATAATGGTAGCTCTTAATTCATGGGGTTGTTACAGGAATTAAATAAATTGATATACATAAAGTGCTAAGAAGAGAGTGCCTAGCACAGGATAAGGACTATGTTTGGCATTTGCTAGAACTTGCCTTTCCTAGTGCATAATCTCATAGACTCTCTGTCACATTCTACCTTCCACCATGGGAGTTTTGGTTATTTCTATCTGACTAGATGATTACATGTCTGATTTCAACATAAAGATACATGAACTTGTCACCTTAATTCCAATCATCTCCCCAACTCAGCTGGAGAAAACCAATCAGAGAAATAAAGATAGTCCCCAAAGTAGCAGCCCGTCTGCCAAGGACAGTGACCACATCAAATTGGTTTTCCCTCCCTTCATCCTGCCTGTCAATGACATTAGACATTAAGTTTAAAGTCTTGATTTCAGTGTTTAGGTAATTAAAAGGCACAATCTCAGATTCCTTTGAGATTATTATACTCCTAACTTCTCATTAATGCTCTTGACTTTTGGTAAGGACACAGGGAGAACTTTGTAGCTTGCCACATCAACAGTTTTATTTCACTGCCATTGTATTAATTTCTGTTATAACTTAGGAATGGCAGATTAAGCACTTTTAAATGTAGTTCATTCCACATGCTACCAGGGTGAGTTCCTTTAGAGAAGAAACTGGGTCTTATGGTAGGTATGATTTACCTGTCACTCAGTAAGTAGCTCATCATGAGTTGATGATATTTATTTAATAAATATTATATATATACTTGTGGTGAGAACATTCAAAATATTCCCTTCTAACTATTTGTAAAAATACAATACAACATTGTTAAACATAGTCACTCTACTGTGCAATAAAACACCAGAAATTATTCCTTGATGATATGATACATCAGTATGTATAACATACATACTTTATTGATGGTAAAGTATGGATAAATAAGCAAATACCTCACTTTTCTAATTTACATCTTGATTAGGGCTCAGCCCATTGTGGGGGTGTTGGAACCATGGATTATATAATATGTAGCAGGCTTCAAGTTCCTTTGATTCTAATGTGATTTCAGCCCCGATTTATCCATCTGATTATTAAAAAAATAGTCACATAAAATGTGTAAGGTATTATATTAAATGCTGTGGGAGCACAGAAGAAAACAAAAAGATGTATTTTCCAGCAGTTAGAGGAATGTTGATCCAGTGGAATGACACCTGCAAGCCAGTATTTATCAAACTTTGGTTTTACAGAAACTGTCTGGAAAATGTTTTTTTTTTTCCTTTTATTTCAGCATATTATGGGGGTTACAGATGTTTAGGTTACGTATGTTGCCCTTGGTCCCCCCCCACAAGTCCGAGTTTCAAATATGTCCATCCTTCGGGTGGTGCGCATTGCACTCCTTGTGTATACAAATACCCGTCCCC
>NW_012144966.1:12742799-12750996 GCF_000956105.1 Propithecus coquereli
TTTGATGGTGAGTACATGTGGTGCTTGTCTTTCCATTCTTGGGATACCTCACTTAAGAGAAATTTTAAAAAAATACAAATCACATGATTCCACAAGGAAACTTTAGAACACCAAAAAAGTGAGGGGGGGGGATTTTAAAAGCACTTACACAGAAGGAATTAATAATATAACTGGAGCAAATTTTTCAACAGCAATAAAAGAAGACATAAAGACAATATAATAACACCCTCTTGGTATTAAGGGAGAATAAATTTCAACTTAGGATACTCAGCCTAGCTAAACCATCATTCAAAAGTGAGAAAGAAATAAAGGCATTTTTCAAACAAACACACAGAGAGGATTTACCACTAACAGAACTACTGTTAGGAAGAAGGCAGCTGAATTCAGAAGGAGGGAAAGGGATGCAAGAGAATGTTGAAAATAATAACAACAACATAGTACATATATGGATCAATGTGAATAATAATTGACTGAATAAAGAAAAAAGAATTACTAACATGGTGGAGTATTTATAAATAAGATCCAATCAAAATAAAAATAATTTGGACTGTGGAGGGGGTTGGTGATCAAAGTTAAAGAATACAAGTCTTCTATTTTGGAAAAGGATGGAGGTTTTGATTAATTTCAGACCCTGTTAAGTCAAATATTCGTGCTAAGTATTTAAAGATAAGCAGTAAAAAAGAAAATAGATATAGATAATGTAACTTCTAAACTAACAGATGGCCAAAAAGGAGCAATAAAAACTTGTTCTATTCAATAGAAGGTTAAGAATGAATGAAAAAAAGAAAAACTAAACTAATGTACATTTTAGAAACAGAAGAATATGATAAAATAAATCTAAATGTCTGAATAAACACTACAGATATAAACAGACTAAAAACAGCAGTTAAAAGAAACAGCTACTTAAATTTAAAAAAATAAAGTCGGCCATAGGCTGTTTATAAGAAATGCATCTAGAACGAAAAAGAAGCTTGAAAGTAAATGAATAGAAAGTGATATAACGAATGAAAAAGATAAAGAAAACCATTATGTAATATGAAAATAAACAATTCATAAGGAAAACAAAATAACCTAGAACTTGTAGGATCTTAACAACACAGCATCAAAATGTATATAAAGCTGTAAACTAGTACAACCTCTATGGAAAGTATCAATAGTATAGAGATACCTCAAAGAGCTAAAGGCAGAACTACCATTTGATCCAGCAATTCCACTATTGGGTATTTACGCAAAGGAAAAAAAAACATTCTATTAAAAAAGACATCTGTACTCAAATGTTTACAGCAGCACGATTCAAAACTCCAAAGATGTGGAAACAACCCAAGTGCCCATCAATACATGAGTGGATTGAGAAAATGTGGTATATGTATACCATGGAATACTACTCAGCCATCAAGAATGGTGAACTACCTCTTATGTTATCCTGGATGCAGCTAGAGCCCATTCTTCTAAGTGAAGTATCACAGGAATGGAAAACAAGCACCACATGTACTCACCATTAAATTGGTACTAATTGATCAAAACTTAAGTGCATATATGAAAGTAACATTCATCGGGTGTTGGGCAGGGGGGCAGGAGAGCAGGGATGGGTAAACTCACACCTAACGGGTGTGGTGTGATGTCTGGGGGATGGGCATGCTTGTAGCTCTGACTTGGGTAGTGCAAAGGCAATTTATGTAACCAAAGCGTTTGTACTCCATAATATTCTGAAATTTATAAAAAGAAGATAGAGTTACAAAGAGAAATTGACAAATCTCCGATCAGAAAAAAGAATTTCACCTATGTCTTTTGAAAATTGATAATGAAAACTTAATTAGTAGAAGTATTTAAAAAAAATGCCAAGTTTTGAGCCCCCCAGTAAAATTGACTAGGGACATCTGATACTAAAATTCTTACATTTCCTCCTAGAAAAGCCTGCTATTTGTTTGCTTTCTGTAAAAAGTAACACAGGAATGACAAGGGGTTGACATTTTGAAAACAAGAAAATATTAACCAAAAAAACCTTCTTTTCTTATTTCAGGTCAAAAGCCTCTAGACAGATCATTTGACATTGAGAGATGGCATTTGCAGAAATTGGTTATTTTTATATAATTGACCTTGACTACATTCAAATGTCAATTAACTAATCTCCTAATTGTTCCTCACAAGAATAGAAGACAGTACTAAATGTGTTATTGGAATTTAATTCTAAAAATAAAAATGTTACAGGTTCTTTTGACATTGAGAGGCGGCATTTGCAGAAATTGGTTATTTTTATATAACTGACTCTGACTACGTTCAAATGCCAGTTAACTAATCTCCTAATTTTTCCTCACAAGAATAGAAGACAGTACTAAATGTGTTATTGGAATTTAATTCTAAAAATAAAAATGTTACAGGTTCTTTTGAAAAAATAAAATAAAATATAAATAAATAAATAAATAAATAATTACAACATGGCTGAGATAACCAGCTGACCACCAAAAATGTCCTTCCATACATGTGAGTCTTCATTGTGTGGTGGCTGTCCAGGCCATGACTTCATTTCCCAGCCCCTTTGCATATGTAGCATGACCATGTGATTACTTTTGTCCCCAAAGAATGGAAGCAGAAATGATAAATTAAAGCATAATTAAGATATTATCTCCTCCCCATCAGGTTGACAAAATAGTAAGTCATATAACACCAAGTATTGGCCAAAGTATGAAAAAGTAGAATCTATCATGGTTTATGTGAATATAAATACTGATACAACTACTTTGGACTGCAATTTAGCAATACATTGAACAGCTGAAGATGTTAATATTAATGATTCCCAAAAAATCTATGCCTAGGTATCTAGACAACTAGAAAACAAAAAGAATTTTAAGAATTGTAGAAAGATATTAATTACACTATTGTTATAGGAAAAAGTGGAAAGAACCTAACTGTCCATCAGTAGGAAATAAACACACTGTAGTTTATTCATATAATAAATACCATAAAGCAATTATAATAAATTAGCCAGATCTACATGTATCATCCAGAATAAATTATCTTGGCAGGGCATGATGCCTCACGGCTGTAATCTAGCATTTTGGGAGGCCAAGGCGGAAGGATCACTTGAATCCAGGAGTTTGAGACAAGCAAGAGTGAAACCCAATCTCTCCAAAAATCAAAAAATTTGCCAAGCATGGTGGCATGTGCCTGTAGTCCCAGCTACTTGGAACGCTAAGGCAGAAGGATGGCTTTAGCCGAAGACCTTGAGGTTGCAGTGAGCTAGGATGACACCACTGCACATTAGCCTGGGTGACAGAGCAAGAACTTGTCTTAAATAAATAAATAAATAAATTATATCAAAAAAGAAATGAGCAGTGGTAAAATCAAATTCAAAAAGACTGTATCCTATAGGATATTATTTATGAAACTGTGTAAGAACATAAAAAGTATTATGTATTAATGAATACATGCATAAACAGAAAATGTACAAAGCCAAGCATGGAAATATTACATATTATACCAGCACTTATATAGTAACTACCTCTGGAGGGCAGGGAACGGATGGATAGATGAGGCTTTGGCTATGTCTCTAATGTTTTCTTATTTTGCTGGCGAAGTCTGAAGCAAATGTGGTAAAATAATAGCATCTCTTAAATCTGGGTGCTAGGGACGTGGTGTCTATTATACCAGTTTCTGTGCCTTATCATAAGTTTGAAGTATTTCAAAATAAAATACTGCTGGCCTATAGGTGTGAATAAATCAGGTAAATCAGACAATAAACTCATAACTTTTACGCAAGATGAGCTCAGATGCCACAGGTCCAAAGTACCCCAGTTCAGCACAGTCTTGAGTTCTTAATCAGAAAAACCATGTGCATTTTAAAAATCAATAAGCAGGTATGATATAATCACTTTATACTAATCAATCAAATATTTTGTGCTCCTGGTAGCTATTCTGGAATGTCAAATCAGCAAAACAATATAGACAAATCTCCCATAAACTTTTAAATGTTCAGAAATTTTTCCTTTTAAAAAATGTAAAAGGCTTGATAAAACAGAAAAGGACTAAAGCTTTGGGGTAAGACCTACTCAGAGTTGAGATTCCCCTTGTGAAAGCAAGAGAATAATTTACCTATTACCGCCACATGATGTTCTACTTTACCAGTGAGACCAACAATATCCTGAGGTTCTGGGCTGGCAGGGCAAGGAGGTTCACGTTCAGTGTTGTAGATTCTTTATTCATGATCAAAATTATGATCCACTTGATAGAGTGCATAAAGACTATTTCTTTTTATTTCCTTTTTCTCTTTCTCTTTCTTTCTCTGACTTTCTTTCCTTATTCCTCTTCCTCTCCTTCTTCTGCTTGTTGCACTACTTCTTTTTCTTTTACTTCTCCATCAAATGACTTAGCACTACTGAATGAATGCTAGATACCGTGTTTTACAACATGATCTCATTTAACTGTCACAGCAATGAAGTAGATATTTTTATTCTCATTCATTCGGATAATAGAACTGAGTCTTCAAGAAATGAGAAACATGAGCAAATCATGCAGATTGTACTTGGCAAAATCAGGTCTGCCTAAAGTTTTAAACGCATGTTTTTGACTACTGTACAATAAGACCTTCTGAAAAGTTGAACCGGCTGAAGAACCATCTGAACTGAATATCTTTGCTGAGTTTTATTTTTTAAAAAGAGAAGCCTACACACTGAGTGGACCCTTTAACTTGAAATCTAGTAGAATGAACAACTCTAAATCAGGAAATAAAAATTCAGAAAGTTCTGATATCCTCAAGCAAAATTTGGGGATACTACAAACTCAAAAATAACTTTTTTTGAAGAATTACAAACTCAAAATAGCTCCAGTAAAAGAGCTCATTTATTCACTCAAGGTGCCATCTTTTTAATGACTCAAGGTAAAGAATTTTCTTCAGGCTTGGCTGGATTCAGGTTACACAAGGTATCATCCATACTTGATTTCTCTCAATCCTGCCACTTGATGGCTTCCAGCAGAGCCAGGTTCATCCCTTGTGGTAATGGAGGAGCTATAGCAGCCTCTGATTTATTATTTCTCCATTTTAAGTGAAGAAGAAAAGATCAAAAACCTTTTTTTTTTGTAGGTCTCCTGAAAGGAATATTGTTTGAAGTGGTTTAGGTCAGGTGATCAGGGTGGGGAACCTGCGGCCTTGGGGCCACATGTGGCCTTCTGGCCCTTTTGACTGCATCCAAATTTTACGGAACAAATCCTTTTCTAAAGGGATTTGTTCTGTGAAGTTTGGATTCGGTGGAGGGGCCACACTTGGGGATCTGGAGTCAAGAGTATAGGCCTACGCAGATAGGTCAGAAAAGTTAAAGTGTATTTTGGGGAGGCAAATAACCCTATCCACTATACCTAATGAAGTATAGAATCCTGGTGTCCTCTCTCTTCTTCATCTCTCATCTTCCAACCCTTGCCTCATATAATCAATCACCAAGTATTGCAGGTGTTACTTCTTAAACTATCCCATTCTTTACATCCATGTTACAACTGCATTTGTTATCTTGAAACAGTACAATTAGTTCATTTTTTCAATAAGTATTCATTACCTATAATGTGTCAATCAGTGGGCAGAATAACAAGGATATATGGATGAATATATCCATATTCATGGCTCAGCCATTTATTTAAAAATATTTATTGTGCTCCAACTCTGTAGGAAGTGCTAGAAAGAGATAAATGAATAGGACATAATTTCTGTCCTCAAACACCTTCATTTGAGAAATCAGGGATATAAAACAGCCGTAGCAGAAGATAAGAGCCATGCTCATGGTTTATAAAAGCAAAGGGTTAGCACGAAGAGACATAATCAATTTGTCCTGAGAAGATTGGATCACTAAGGGGACAAGGAATCTAATCTAACTTATGAGGCATGTAAACGGTGACGAGCAGCAGTGACCCACAGTAGATGAACGGTATTTGTCTTTATGTGCCAGACAGTCATTAATTTTGCATGTTACAAAAGCAATCTGGCACCCTTTCCAGAGCAGAACATGAAAAGACTTCGGCAGTGCCTTCCCGTACCCCGGCACATCAGAGAGGTTAGAGGTCCCAAGACATAATAAAAAAAACAATTCCAGAGGGAAAATATCTCCCAAGAAATGAAAGAATCTAAATGTGTGACAGCTATTTTAGATGAGGGACAAGACAGAAAGTAAGGGAGAGAAGGAAATTCAGCCATTCATGTACTCATTCAATCAATATTTATTGAGCCCTACTTTATGCAAAGCACTCTAGTAGTATTTTAGTATTTTGAGAATTACAAAAATCAACCATTGACATGAGTCTCTAAAAATACCATCTTGTTAGCAAGCCCTGATGCGGCTTTTCACAACTGACTTCCCCTTCAAGTATAAATGAAAACACAGCAAAATGCGGAATGATTATCTTAAAGCAGGTAGGAAAACAATTTAAACATTCTTTGTTGTCTTTTCTGGCTTAGAGACGTAGAGAGTCTACTCACCCTGAAAACCTGGGCAGTCATTTCTCTGTTGGTCAGATGCTATGTTTTAGGTTTGCCAGAGCAGTGTTTCCACAACCCTCATCTTGTACAGTCAAACAGAGAGAAGGAAAAAAGGGCAGAATGTTATGAGAATAAGGAGTGGAGGTACCAGCAGGGGGCAGGAAGAGGAGCGGAACTTTCCACTCCCAGAGCCGTAGATTCTATCACTAAAAAAAGTGACTGAAACGTCAAAAAGAGCCCCAGGCTTCCCAAGACTTGCTGTATGCTGCAGAGAGTTTTTGTTTGTTTCTTTGGTTTGCTTTGTTTTCAATATATTCTATCTCTTCAATAGGAGAAAGTCCCACCTGAGTTATGGAAAGCTGTACTAGATATAGGACTGCCAGTCTCTAAAGAGTTTGGTGGGAGCTGTCACAACGAGTCTCCTCATTGAGTATCTGAGGATTTCAAGAAGCACCCAGATAGTCAGAGAGTGGAGTCATTGGCAATTCACACCCCCACCTAATGAAAAAAGGCACAATTTGGAGACATTTCGTCTCATTTGAGGAAGATGATTAATATTATCATCAATCATGAGAATTGTAATAGTTAACATTAATTAAGGACTTACTATACACCAGGCACTGCACTAAACACTGTAAATATTTTACCTACTTTCTCATTTGAACACTATGAAATAGAGTCTATTACTCCCCAAACTGAATCTGTTTGAAAATTCCCAGAGGAGAAATTTTATGGTATAAAGTATAATAATTTAATTACAACAATATTTTGTTAACCATGGCGAATTCGCAAATACAAAAATGGATGAGTAATAGAACCAAACTTTTCAAAAAAGAAATACAAATAGTCAACAAGTAATGGAAAATGTTACTCTTCAACTCAATAAAAACAAGTAAAAACAATAGATAACAATGAGCTACTTACAATATTACAATATTATAATATCAAGTGCGTTCTTAAATTCAGCAAAGTGGGCAGGCATGCTGGTAAGGTGATTACATTTTTAGATCTTTACTGAAAGTCAGTTTGGAAATATGTATCAAAAGCTATAAATAATTCATATTCTTTCTCCTGGAAATTCAAATCCTAGAAATTTATTCTAAGGTATTAAAGATGTGCAGAAAATTTATGAAAATGTTATTACGGGTGGGGTGGAAATATTTCTATTAAATTGGTCCATTTCTAATGTTTTTCAGCTGATTCCTCTTATAAAAAATTTATGAAAATGTTATTAAGGGTGGGGTGGAAATATTTCTATTAAATTGGTCCATTTCTAATGTTTTTCAGCTGATTCCTCTTATAAAATGGTTATGAAATCCCTAAACAGGACAAATAGATGAAGAGATACATGATCAAGAAAATATAGTAAAATATTAATTGTAGAATCTAGGTGGTTTTAATTGTATAATTCTTTCATGTTTTTAATATGTTTGGAAATTTTCTTAATAAATCATTGGAAACACAACACCCAAAAATTCTTCTCTTGGCCTTATCAGTGAAAATGTAATAGACATTTGTTTGTCATCAAATGATTATTTATAAGTTTAAATCAAAGTCATCTTGCAGCATCAAATTCTATCTGCTAAGGAAATTCCATACTTCCATTCTGAATCTGAAGAAACATGAATTGAGAGGAAGAATTAACGAATTAGATTATAATATGTAGGAAAAACATCATGGGATAGCAAGAAAATAGTAATCGGAATTATAATTTACATTTTTGTAAAAGACCTGGACAGA
>NW_012144966.1:12751046-12774076 GCF_000956105.1 Propithecus coquereli
TAAATATCTAATAATTTAAAATGCATTTGAAATACATTGTGCATTCGGATAATGGAATATTATGCAATTGTTAATAATCATCACCATTAAGTCCTCCATCTTTGATTTTCTCTTTTTCAAGGTGGCCTGGCATCTCTTTCAAGATGGTTTGCTTTTACATATGAACTTTACAATCAGTTTGTCAACTTCTGCAAAAATACCAGCTGATATTTTGATAAGGATTGTGTTGAATCTGTAGATCAATTTGAAGAATTGATTTAAAGAATTGCCATCTTTACAATGATAAATCTTGTGATTCATATCATGGATCCATTTATGAATTTCCATTTTTTACATCTGCTTTGATTTCCAGGATATTTTGTAGTTTTCAGTATATGAATTTTGCACTGTTTTATTAAATTCATGCAAATGATTTTATTCTTTTAGATGCTATTACAAGTATAATTCTTTTCTTAATTTCATGTTTGGATTGTTAGCTGCAGAAGTATAGAAATACAATTGATTTTACAATTGATTTGATTTCCATAGATTTATGTTATGTTGTATAACATTTATGCACTTTTTTATTAGCTCTAACAGCTTTTAGTGGATTCCTTAAGATTTTCTATACACAAAATCATGTCATCTGCAAACAGAGATGATTTTTACTATATCATTTCTAAACTTGATGGTTTCTGGTTTTTCTTCCTGCTTAATTGCTCTGTCTAGAAACTACATTACAATGTTGAATTCAAGGAGTGGAAGCAGGCATCTTTGTCTTTTTCCTGATCTTTTGGGGAAAGCATTACTCACAGTTATGATATTAGCTGTGTTTTTTTAATAAATGTCCTTTATTCAGTTGAGGAATTTTCCTTCTATCCCAAGTTTGTTAAGTGGTTTTTTTTCATGAAAGGGTGTACTTTGGCTTCTTATCTTCCTTTTGAAAGTTTTTTTTCTTTTCTTTTTCAATGTGATTTATTTTTTAAGTTAAAAAATAAAAATTTTATATGCTTATTGTTTAAAATACAATGTTTTGATATATGTATATATTATGGAATGGCTAAATCAAGCTATTTAACATATGTATTACCTCACATACTTATTTTTTTTGTGTGGTAAGAATACTTAAAAATTTACTGTCAGCAACTTTCAAGTATATGATCATTGTTATTCACTATAATCACTGTGATATACAATAAATCTTTTAAACTTATTCCGCCTAACTAACGGATATGTCCATTGACCAACATCTCCCCAATCTCCCACCCCAGCCTCTGATAGCCATCCTTTTACTCTCTGTTTCTATGAGTTGACTTTTTTAGATTCCACTTTTAAGTGAGATCATGTGATATTTGTCTTTTTTTTACCTGGCTTATTTTGCTTAACCTAATGTCCTCCAGGTTCATCTATGTTGTTGCAAATGACAACCTTTTTAAGGCTGAATAGTATTCCATTGTGTATATATATCATATTTTCTTTATACATTCATTCTTTGATGGACACTTAGGTTGATTCTCTATCCTGATTATTGTGAATAATGCTGCACTGAAAATGGAAGTGCAGATACCTCTTCAACATACTGATTTCAAAGCCTTTGGACATATCCCCAGTAGTGGGATTTCTAGATCATGTATATTTCTATTTTTATTTTATTGAAAAACCTCTGTACTGTTTTCCATAATAGCTATACTAACTTAGAATCCCACCAGCAGTGTACAAGTGTTCTCTTTTCTCCATATCCTCACCAATGTTTGCTATCTTTCATCATCAATAAAGTTTTTTGGCTTAATATTTAATTTACAGGAAGTGTGTTCATAATAGTGGAATAAGGATCCCCAAAAGTAAAGCGCAGCAGCTCATGCCTGTAATTCCAGCACTTTGGGAGACCAAGACAGGAGGATTGTTTGAGGTCAGAGTTTGAGAACAGCTTGGGCAACATAGTGAGACCCTATCTCTACAAGAAAAAAAAAATTAGCTGAGCATGGTGATGCCTACCTGTAGTGTCAGCTACTCAGGAGGTTGTGGCAGGAGGATCATTTGAGCCCAAGAGTTTGAGGTTACAATAAGCTATGATTGCATCACTACATTTTAGCCTGGGCGACAGAGACCCCATCTCTGTAAATAAATAGATAAATAAATAATAAATAAATAAAGGATTGCTGAGAATCTATTCCTCCATACAAATAGTTGATTTGTCTATTTTTCCTTTCAGCTCTATCAGTTTTTGTTTCATAAATTTTGTTTCATAAATGTTCCTTGGTGCATATACATTTAAACCATTATGCCTTCCTGTTGGATTGTTTCTTTTATCATTGTGTAATACCTCTCTTTGTCTCTTAAAATTTTATTTGCTCTGAAATCTACTTTATCTGATATTGCCATAGCCACACTTCCTTTTCTACAAAACTGTTTGCATAAAATATCTTTTTCCATCCTTTTACTTTCAACCTACCTATGTTGTTGAATTTGAAGTTAGTTTCTTCTAAACATCATATTGTTGGGTTTTTTTTTCTTATCTAGTCTATTTTATTTACTCTGTCTTTTCATGATATATTTCTATCATTCACACTATAGCAATTACTGATATTTAGTGCGTATATCTGCCATTTTATTATTTGTCTTCTGTTTATTTCCTCTGATTCTTGTTCCTCTATTTCTTTTTTTATCTTGCCTTCCTGAATGTTAATTGACCTTTTGGAAAAAAGACTTTATTTATTTATGGAGGTTTTGAGTATATCTCCTCATATAGTTTTCTTAGTAGTTGCTCTGAATATTACAAAACACATATATGACTGTATTAGTTAGCTAGGGCTGCCAAAACAATGTATTACAGACTGGTGGATTAAACCACAGAAATTTATTTTCTCATAGCTCTGAAGGTTAAAAGTCTAGATCAAGGTATCAGCAGGTTTGGTTTCTTCTGAGGCCTTTCTCTTTGACTTAAAGATGGTTGCCTTCCTTCTATGTCTAACATGGTCTTGCCTCTGTGTGTACACATGTCTGTAATCTTAATCTCCTCTTTGTATAAAGACACCAGTTATGTTGGATTACGGTCCATATATATGAACTCACTTTACCCTAATTACCCCTTTAAAGACCCTATCTTATGTTTTGAGGTGCTAGGGTTAAAACATATGTTGAATATGAATTTGGGGGGAACATAACTTAGCCTATAACAGTGACTTAATCACAATCTACTGGTTTCAATATTTTACCACTTTGAGTGAAGTGTGGAAATCTCATGTACATTTATTTACCTTCTCTACTTTTAAATATCATTGTCTTGAGTATTGGATGTTGCTATGATTTTTGCTTCGATCATCAAATATGGTTTAGAAAGCTCATGAGGAAAAGGTTACTGTAATGTATGCACCCATGTATATGTTCTCTCTGTTGTTTTTCTTCCTTTCTGATGACCCAAGCTTCCTTCAAATTCTTTTAGCTTTCCTTTGTCTGAGAATATCTTCAATTCCTCTTTATTCCTGAAGAATAGTTTTACTGGTTTTAAACTTCGCAGTTGACAGTTCTTTTCTTGCAGCACATGAAAAATGTGCCATTTCCTTCTGGCCACCATGATTTCAAAAATAAACCCTCCGTCATTCAAATTGGTCTTTCCATATAGGTGTCGTTTCTCTCTGGCTGTCATTTCTCTCTTATCTTTGTCTTTAGTTTTCAGAAATTTAACTATGGTGTATCTTGGTACTAATTTCTTTGGATTTATCTTATTTGTGGTTCATTCAGCTTCTTGAATCTATGGGTTTGTATCTTTCACCAATTTGGAAAAAATTTCAGCCATCATTTATTCAAGTTTTCTTTTTAGTTAAGTTCCTTTTCAACTCTCTTTCCAGGGTTCCAATGGTACAAATGTTGGAGCTTTGGTCATTGTGCTAATAGGTACCTGAGGTTCTGTTTTTGTTTTAGTATATTTTCCCTCTGCTGTTCAGATTGAGTAAATTCTATTGATCTATCTTAAAATTTATTTATTTTATTCTGTTATCTCTATTCTACTATTGAGTCAATCTAGTCAGTTTTAAAGTTTCTGTTATTGTATTTTTTAGTTCTATAGTTTTCATTTGCTTCTTTTTTTTATACTTTCTACTTCTTTGTTGAGATTTTCTATTTTTCATTTGTTCAAGAAAATTAGTAAGTGAATGTTGACACTATATGTATTATGATTGTTTTAGAATTCTTGTTAGATAATTCCAGCATATGATTTACCTAAGTGCTGGTATTCCTTGTTTTTCTTCCCTCAAGCTGTGATTTCCTTGATTCTTGATTATGATGAGTGTTTTTCAATTGCATCCTGAATATTTTGTTTATTATGCTAGTAAACTCTAGCTTCTATTTATATCTTTTATTTTAGCAGGAAGTCACTAGATTTAGGTTTAGCATGCAGATCCTGGCTTACTTCGTGGACTATAGTTCCAATAACAATTTAATTTTCACAACCATTGTAGCGTTACTTTGGTCTGCTTGGTTTATCTGATGCCACTGTTCCTATTATTTGTCTCTGCTGATGCTGTCTGAGAAGATGGAAAGTGTTTCTCCAGGCCAGGCTGCTAGATGTCTTTCATTGCAGAATAGGGAGGGAATGTGTGGGGGCGTGAAGGGTGAGTCTTGTTTATAGTGTAATGAACATGAACCAGGATGGGTGCTTGTTATGATGGTATCTCTTTTGCTAGGGCCCCCTTCAACCCAGGTGTCACCGGGCACGGAAGAGGAGTCTCAGGTCCACAGGGACAATGTCAGGCTGCTTTGATTGAGGGTCCTTTTTGCTGGGCCTCCTCTTGTCCATCAGTCCTTTGGTGACTCTTGGTGGGGGAGAGGAGTCTCGGACCCGTGGGGACAAATAGGTTTCCTGGGCTAATCTGCTTTTGGTGGCAGGATTTCTCTTGCCAGGACACACGGCCATCTCAGTATCTCCCAGCAGGGAGGGTTCTCAGGTTAGGTGGGGAAGAAGAGTGCTTCCCTTGGCCTCTCATTATTGACAGGGCAACCGATTCCACCTACCAGAAGTTCTGGGCTCACCTGGTATTGTGGAGGGACTGGAATTCTACCCAGGGAGAAGAATGAGCTTCCTGGGATGCCTTTTGTTGATAAGTTGGGGATGGGAAATGCCTGATCTGGGTCACTTTCTTCAGTTTGGTGGACATGGGAGGAATAGCTCACCCTGCTGCTGTGTTGTTCCTCTAGTCCTATGGTTTCTAAGCAGTTAGTCATCCTCCTACCTCCTTTCCGAGTTCTCTTTTAGTGGCGCCTTGTTCTATTTTCAGGGTTTATAGTTATATTTATTAGGGAAGAGCAGAGAGTAATGGGTCTATACCATCTTTTCCAGACAGAAAGTCCCTTCTTCCAGGGTGACTTTATAGGGTGATGAAAATGTTCTAAAATCAGAATGTGGTGATGGTTGTATAACTCTGTGAATGTACTAAAAATCGCTGAATTGTATACTTAAATGGATATTTTATGGCATGTAAATTATATCTCCATGAATACATTTTTTAAAAAAGAATTTAAGGTTCTTTTCATAGAAAATGGCTTTGGACTTTGCAAAGAAATTGTATTCCATAGTTCACAAAGCAGAAAGTACATTTACAAGCAGGCTGGAAAAATGCTTTTTCCAGTTCCAGCAACAAGTGACTCTCTGGACACAGTGGCAGTCACGTGAAGCATGATAAGTGTTTCTGACTCCCTGGGCATGTCTCTGAAACATGAAGGAGAGTCTGCTGGGATTTTTACTGACTGGATGATACATACAGAGCAAAGATGGCATCACTTGTGTGATCTTGAAACCCTGAACTACAGGAATTCCATCTAAGTGCAAGAAAGTTTTTCTTTATTTTTCCCGTCAAAATAAGAATACAGCACAATTCACAAATATCATGAAGACTTGTTTTAATATTTTACTCATTGGTTTTATTTAAGAGGATTTCAAACTCCACATGTTTCTTTCAGAGGATAAGATAAATGTCTAGGAAAAAACCTAAAACAACAGCATGGAAGACTTAAGATACAACATGATAGAAGAAAATGCCAATCATTCTCAGAAAATAGTAACAAGTCAAAAATAATTTCTAGAAAAATGAAAGCAATGTACAGGGATATATAGGTGAAAAACTGTAAATCTTAACACCTCCCCCAATATAAACATATAGGTATTGAGAGATTAGGCAGGATATAATTCATTCTTAGAATAGAACAACAGATATTTTCCTTTTCAAAAGAATCAATTTTAATAGTAGAAAAAAATATTGCATGCTAACTAATGCATTTGTAAGGACAAGAACCTGAGAAGGTAGCAAATAGAGAGACTTTGAGTGCAGATAAAAGGAGAACCCGAGAAGATATCCTTTGGGGGATATATCACAAATTTTGCAACTATCACTCTGGGTAGGCAAAAATAGGAATGATGTTTTACTACTGTCCATCATACCAGTACTGAGGGAAGGTTTCAGATCTCCAAGCTTCTGCTGACTGATGTGATTAGGAGTCCCAAACATAGATATTTTAGAAATTGTGTATTAAGGGTGGGAACAAAACAATGAAGAGTGATGTTGTGTACAAAGGAAAACGACACTCCTGTAATATTTTGCAATAGTCCAGCCACATAGAGGGACCTGGATTTATTTCCAGGTTCTAAATCTTATGAGGAAATTTGAAAATTAAAGTATATTTCTATAAGAGTGACAGGAAGATGAGTATAGATATCAAGTCATGTGAGAAATTCTGGCAAACACCATGTCATATGAGGCTTGGAAATAAGACTTAGTGAGACAAGATAGCTACAGATAAATATGTGAAATTTGGCCACAAAAAAGGTAGACTGAAAAAAAAAGATGAGACTCTCAGAGGGAAAAATCTAACAACCATAGTAGTAGAAATAGTTGACTATCCTGGCCTAGCTGGAGAAGAGTTATTAATCTGCATTTTTGTCTCTACTTGGACTTAAAATCAATGAGAATTTAGGCGGGAAGTAGAGTATTGTTAGAAGGATCTGGAAGTTACTCTATGACTCACGGATGAATAGACATAAATAAATGGAATTCTAGAATTAACTGAAGCTCTCTGTCTAATACTTAATCTAGCTACCTAACTCCTTTCTGCACTCGGTTTATTGATCTCTTTTCTTCATCTCCATCTTCATTTGTTTGGATTCTAGCCTTGAATGCTGGCTAGGAGATAAGAAATTTTCATCCCCAGTTCTTGCTGAACTATAGTGTCAGAAAAGACGGTCAATCCTTTCTCAGATTGACGGTAGGACTCAGACATAGACAAGGTGTCATGGCGGGACAGAAGTCTTGACAACACATACCACCCCACGCCTTCAGATGAGATGGCACAAATATTAACAAATGTTAGGAACTGGCATACATCTGTTAAAGTCCCTTTGTTCAAAACAATTTATTCAAAAACATATTTCAGATATTTTAAAAGTACTTATGGCAGGTATAATACTGTATGTTTACTAAACTCTCTTTCCCTTCTGGGAACACAACTAATCTATATTTCTGAGTCTTGCCTGCAGCTAGTTGGGGATATGTAATTCAGTGCTGGCCAGTAGGATACAGGTGGGAGTAGTACAAACTACTTTCTGACTTTCCACACTGTGCTTCTCCCTCTATCCTCTGAAAGCAGAGGAGCATGAACAGATGATGATGGAACTAATGATGTGTGGATCCTGGGTACCTGATGACTGTGTGGAGCAGAGCATCCCACTCACTCACACTGCACGCAATCTGAGTGAGAAATAAACTTTTATTGGGTTAACCACAGAGATTTTGGAGTTATTTGTCATTTAGTTAGCCTATCCTGATAATGCAGAAATTGATTGCTTGAAAGGGTGCTACCACAACAAAACCTAAAATATGTGAAATTGGCCTAGCAGTCACACAGTGGTAGGTAAGGAAAATGATATTGGAGGCCGGAACATTGACAACTCATGAAATAGCAAAAAATTTGGTAAAACTGTCACCTGCAATAAATTAGAAAGCAGATGATATGCTGTTATGGGTTGAATTGTGTTTCAGAAAATACATATGTTGTAGTCCTAATCCCCAGTACTTGTGAATGTGACCTTATTTGGAAATAGGACCTTTATAGATGTAATAAGGTAAAAAGAGGTTTTGGGGTAAGCTCTAATCCAAAATGACTGATGTCTTTATAAGAAGAGAGAAATTTGGATACAGACAGAGATACATATAGACAGAGGGTAGATGGTGTGAAGACACATGGGGAGAACACCATGTGAAGTAAGAAGTAGGGACTAGAGTGATGCATCTACAATCAAAGGAACATCACATATTCTAGTCAAAGGGATATAGGAGGAAGTCATAGACACCTCTTCCAGGTCTACCACCTAAAAAATATTATACATCTTCCACAATTCTTCATGCTTCCTTTCTTTTTCTATCCCCTGGATAAGGGAGAGGAAAATAGAGGCCTAGAATATGGCAGAATTGAATAATGAAAAGAGCCTGGAGCCCTGAATGACTAAGTGGAGCAGAGTCTCCACTGACCCATATTGAACTATAATGTGAATGAGCAATAGATGTTTATTCAATACATGTTTATTGAGTAAAGTCATTGAAATGCTGGTATTATTTGTTAGAGGATTTATCCACCTCTGATGAATACAGCACCAATAGACAATGTATTTGTACATGTGGATGAATAATATGTGGACCTGACCTTCAAGGTGATCACAATACAATGGGACAGAGACATACACACAAACTGATGATGTTAATTAAATGTTATAAGTACAAAAATAATGTACTTGATATTATGGCAGAGACAAGTGACCCAGTATTTGGGAATTAAGGAAGGCTTCAGAGTACAGATAATGCCCAAGCTTGACCTCAAGTCAGGAAAACCCACAGAAAGACAAAGTCTTTAAGGCAATGAGACAACAAAAATAGAGACGCAGAGGCAAGAAATGGCAATGTATTTGCTCCATGGACTCCAAGCAGAAGGCATTGATGAATAGTAATTTTCAGGTAGGGAAAGGCAGAAGAGAGGGTCAGGACCAGATAATGATAATGTGTGTGCTGAGGGAAACAGAGGGTGGCAGAATAGCTCATACACTTTGTAAATCCCTTAAATTTGTGAGATTCATCTCAGATTGCTCAGATACTGCTGATGCCCTGGGAAGAAGTCAGTTTGCCCAAGTCCTCTGCCCTCATGAGCTATTGCTCAGGTCCCAGCTCACACCTCTTCCTTTTCTCCCACCCCACTGTGGCAGATTATGTGAATTGCCGACTTGCTTCATGTGTAGAGAAGGATGAAAAGTTAAAAAGTCTACTTCTAAAGTTCCCTTGGAGGACATTCCTGATATGAATGAGTCCACCAATCAGATGCACTCATGCAGGATTTTGATTTGAAACTTAAGTTATGCGTGGAGAGAGACAGCTGACGGGCATTCCATTTGCTCATGCACATCCTGGCAGAGTTAGCATAGTTCCAGAGCAGGCAGCAGGAACTTTCTGACCCTGAACTGTTGGATCCCGGTGGAGGCAGTAGCCCACGTGACAGCCCAGTTGTGTGGTCTGGTTTGGGGCTTTCCTGGAAACTGAGCTTAGAGTCTATTTCTTCAGACCACCCAATGATTTTGTGCTATTTATGCCTCTTAATAAATCCATCCCAGCTTAGATATGCTAAAGCAGATTCTATCGTCTGTAACTAAAACCCAGGGCCGATATCTTTGCCAAAGATGTTGCCAGCATATATGAAACTGTCACTGTGCTTTGGTGAAAAAAGATTTATTCATTCAATTCTTATTGAGGCCTTACTATATGTTGGAGACTGTATGCCATCCTTCGTACCTTAATAATTTGCTTATCCATTTAATAATAATAAAATAATAATAATAACATAATAATACTAATAACAATATTAACAATATTTAGAACATGGAATTTACTGTATGAGGGTCAAATGAAAAAGAACATATCAAACATCTTTACATGTAAAGTACAGTTATTCAATTGTTAGTTGTGACATTTGCGATATTAAAATGAGTATATATAAACAAAACTTTTTCTGAAAAGGACTGGATTATCAAGAACGTTTTCCAATACTGCAGTTATGCAGAAAGGAATAATAATCTAACACAGATGTTGTATAAGGGATCTCTGCATTGCAATGAAGTTTGATTAAATGATACTCTAAGAATCTCTTCTTATCCAAATAGGGAATCCGTATTTCAGCCCCTGCATCATGCCATCAAAGCAAAGCAACAATAATTTGCACATGGACTCTCTCCAAGATTCTCGATCTTCTTTATACATGCCATTGGAGCTAGTGTGTGGCTCATTTCACTAGACAGATGAGCATAAGGGGTTTCTTCCCCCTTGTTCCTAATTATTCCTGCCCTGATATGGCATTCTGTTTCCTAACATGGCAAACATGTTCTCCCTGGTGCCACCTCCACTTCGCCTACAACAGGGGAGTGTGGGAGAGCAGTGTGCAGCCAATTCGATGTACCAGGAGTGGTCCTCATTTGGACACTCTGTTCTATATTTTCATCTACTCCTCCAGGTGGCTGAACCTATCCTCACTGGTAATTACAATACCAGAATCTAGTTGAAAAAACCCCCCTTGCAAAACTGCGTCTCTGCTCAGACTCCTAATTTTCTATGTCATTAGTTGCAGTTCATTTGTTTGTATTGTGATGGTAGGAATGGTTTGATATGTCTTTCATTGGAAGAAAACTGAGTTTCAGCAAAGAGAGCTACATGTTCATGTGCCTGATATATTTATAAAGTCAGTTTATCTAATGCTAAATAGTTATGGTTTGAACACTTTGATGTCCAGGGACTGCAAAAGGAGGACAAGAGTAAGCACACTGAAGAAACGTTCATGGTGAACCGTGTGTGTGACTCTGTCTAATGGACCATTCATATAATGATCAAGGTTATTTATAAAAGTCCTCTCTTTCCGAAATTGCTGCCCACATGAGAGGCTCACATCTGGTTAGTCCCACTGGCTGGTATCAAGTATTGAAATGTCCCTTGCCTCAAAATGACTTAACAGAGGAAGCGTGAAAACAAACACTAATGTGTGGCCAGGACCTAAAAGAATCTAGCTTAGTCCTAACGAAAACCAGGCAGTGGGCCAACTCCTTTTATATTTGGCTTTCATGAGAATCTGTCTGTGGGGGAGCGCTGAGTGTTTTTAGTGCAATAACAAGCTTGTGTTCTCTGAGCCAATTAGTATGTAATTAGGTGTTGGCTAATGAGGAGGAGGATGAAAGGTGGAGTTGGCACAGAGAGCGGGTGTGGGTGTGACTCGTGTGTATGCGGGTGGCGAAACGGCACATGTTGAGAACTAAATTGAATTTCTAAAACCCAATAATTTGTTACACACTATTAGCAAGTTTTGTGTGTGCTTAGACCTTCAGCAGCTTTCTCACATCTCTATTGAAATGCGCTTCCGTTCCTCTCTGCAAAATAAGATGTGTTTAGCACACATATGTTAATATTTTTCACTGACCGTTTACCAAAAGTTTAAAATTATAGTTAGTTAATGCTGCTAGTATTGAGTTACCTATAAGAAGGACAAAAGAAAATCATTTATTTACTCTTCCACTCAACTTATATTTCTTTTTTTTTTTTTTTATTTCAGCATGTTATGGGGGTACAGATGATTAGGTTATGTATGATGCCCTTACCTTCCCTCCCCGCAAGTCCAAGCTTCAAGTGTGTCCATTCCCCCGGAGGTGCGCATCACACTCATTTTTTGTGCATATGCCTGTCCCCTCCTCCCCCGCCCAACATCCAATACATGTTATTCTTATATGTGCACTTAGCTGTTGATCAGTTAATGCCAGTTTGATGGTGAGTACCTGTGGTGCTTGTTTTTCCATTCTTGGGATACCTCGCTTAGTAGAATGTGTTCCAGCTCTTTCCAGGAGTATATAAGAGGTGCTATATCACCATTGTTTCTTAAAGCTGAAGAGTACTCCATGGTATACATATACTACAGTTTATTAATCCACTCATGTATTGATGGACACTTGGGTTGTTTCCACATCTTTGCAATTGTGAATTGTGCTGCTGTGAACATTCGAGTGCAGGTGTCTTTTTCACAGAGCCACTTTTGCTCTTTTGGGTAGATGCCCAGTAATGGGATTGCTGGGTCAAATGATAGTTCTACTTGTATCTCTTTAAGGTATCTCCATATTGCTTTCCACAAAGGTTGCACTAGTTTGCAGTCCCACCAGCAGTGTATGAGTGCTCCTACCTCTCCGCATCCACGCCAACATTTATTGTTTTGGGTCTTTTTGATAAAGGCCAGTCTCACTGGAGATAGGTGATATCTCATTGTGGTTTTGATTTGCATTTCCCTGATGATTAGAGATGTTGAGCATTTTTTCATATGTTTTTTGGCCATTATTCTGTCTTCTTTTGCAAAGTTTCTGTTCATATCCTTTGCCCACTTTTTGATAGGGCTGTTTGATTTTTTCTTGCTGATTTTTCTGAGTTCTAAACAGATTCTGGTTATCAGCCCTCTGTCAGATTTGTAGCATGCGAAAATTTTCTCCCATTCTGTAGGTTGCCTGTTTGCTCTTGTGACCGTTTCTTTGGCCGTGCAGAAGCTTTTTAATTTGATCAGGTCCCAGTTATTTATTTTGGTTGTTGCTGTGATTGCCTTTGGGGTCTTCTTCATAAATTCTTTGCCTAGGCCAATGTCTAGAAGAGTATTTCCAACTTCTTCCTCTAGAATTCTAATAGTTTCACTCCTTAGGTTTAGATCTGTGACCCAGCGTGAGTTGGTTTTTGTGAGGGGTGAGAGGTGTGGGTCCAGATTCAGTCTTCTACATGTGGCTATCCAGTTTTCCCAGCACCATATATTGAATAAGGATTCCTTTCCCCGGTGTATGTTTTTGTCTGCTTTGTCAAAGATTAGATGGGTATATGAGGATGGTTTTATATCTAGGTTCTCAATTCTGTTCCACTGGTCAATGGCTCTGTTTTTGTGCCAGTACCAGGCTGATTTTAATATTACAGCTTTGTAATAGAGTTTGAAGTCGGTAGATTGATGCCTCCCATTTTGTTTTTATTACCTAGAATTGTTTTTGCTATGCGGGGTCTTCTCTGGTTCCATACGAAGCGTAAAATTAATTTTTCTACATCTGTGAAGAACGATGCTGGTATTTTACTTATATTTCTTTATGTGTTCCTCAGCAAGCTAAACAAAGACCCCCGCTCTCATGGAGTTCAGATTCTCGTGAGGAGAGATTGATCATAAACAACAAACATGAATAGGGGAATTATATACTACTTTACAAGGTGAAGAGAAAAGGTAGAGTGAGGCAGGGGGATCAGCAATCCTTCAAAAATGTCGAGGGAGGTGTGCAAGTTTCGGAAGGGTGGTTGGGGAAGACTTCCTTGGGGAGGTAAGATTTGAGCAGAGACCAGGAGTTATAGAAGGAAAAGGTTGAGGAAATGAGGTAGAAATTGACATAGATAAGTAATGTCACGTGCCCAAGATGACTCAAGACTCAGTAAAAGACTGCGTGAGAGCAAAATTCTTATCATTTTTTGTTCCTTTCACATTTGGTATTTATGAAAGTCTATCTCAGCACTGGGGGTGTTTCTGTGGCATGCAGAAGCTCCTGATCTTTGTGCTCTCAGGTGAATTTTGTTTTTGTTTTTTAAAGGAGGGAAAGCAGGGACAAGAAAGGCCTCCATGAATGGGAAATATTGTAGTTCCAATTGTGTGGATGGGCTGAATAGATTTCTTTCGGGCAGAAAATGTTTTAACTCTGTGAGTCCTTCCTGAGAATGCTGGACGCTGGGGTGTGAAATTTTTAGTGAAAGGACTCTTCACTGTTTATCCTGTTAACTCAAGTCTGGTCTCTGTAAAGCTCCGTAGTTAGGAAGGGAATTTTCTTGGCTGTCTTAACTTTAATGGCCCTTCAGGGAGATATTGTAAGTGAAAGTACCCAACAGAATGTAAAACACTTCAAAATGTGTTAATCTTTGGTGTTAAAAAAAAAAATTCCAAGTGATAATGAACATGCTTGTTCTCCCTCTCCAGGCAAGCAAGATGATAATTTTTTAAGTTAACCTGATGAGTTTTTGTAGTTGTAAAGAGCTCTAAAATTGAGGTAAGCCCCAAATAATGAGAAAGTTCTGATATTACGGTCTATTTTTCACCAGACTAATTCAGTGAGACATCGTCCCCACTTCCCATCCAGGGACTTCTGACACTTGTCCATGCCAAATGATACGCCAATGGCAGAAATCAGAACAAAATCAAATCCCGTTATTCATGGGTTCTCTGCATATTACCACCTCTCTATTATACTCATACATCATCAAGGAAGCCACATTACCGGGAGATGTTTGCTTTTGCTGTGCTATGCCCCTGGCAAGCTGATAATCTGAAACTAATATCCTTTCATTATTTATACAACATTTGGCCGGAGCAGAGTAGGCACCAGTAAAGTGTGTTTATCTTTTGGCTTTGTTTTTAATTTACACTCGAGAGTGCTTCTTTATTGGAAAGGGAACCAATTTACACATCTCCAATTATGTAAGGAATTACATGTGAAAATATGGCTTAACTAACATCATAGATCCAAATTATTCCAGTCATGTTTACTCTTTCTTATAACTAGCTCTGTGGTAGTAGCCTCACTGAACTATTTTTTAAAATCTATTCACCATGAACCTCCTTTCTGGTCTAACTTTGCTCTTTTATAAGTTTCTGCTAATTTATTGACTTCCCTCAGTCATCACAGTTAACTGCAGGTGCACGTTTCAATTTTGAGCAGAGAGACTTAACATTATTATTGAGTTTTGTATATGAAGGTGACCCTCTGACTGACCAGCCTTGGGGCAGATATTTTGATTTTTTCTGCAGTAATGGGTATAGATTTATTCTGGTATACTTGTGCCCTTGTGGGGTAAAGCTGAGGCGGTGAATCAGAGTAAGGCTGATTGGCCTCCATGGAGCATTGACCACATGACCACATGGTTGTTAGCACCATGGGCTAATCTGCTACATTAATGGTTACACATGTTGTGTTTAATATTCAGTCAGAGATGACCTTTGTAAAGCAGAACAGACACTATGCTAAGCACCAAACATAGACCATTTTCTGGACTCTACAACTCAGAAAGATAGATAGTCTTTATCTCTATTTAGAGTGAGAAAATGGAGAATTAAGAGATTAGGTAATTTGTCCAAGGTCACGATGAATCCAGGACTTGAATCTAACTTTACTACAGAGCCCTCATTTTCAACTTCTACACTAAACTGTCTCCTTTACTAATGGTATACACAAATTTTAGGCCATACTCCAAACTCTAATCTAGCCCTATAATAATCAGAAATAAGCCAAACTTCTATAGTAGGAATATACTATGCTACCCTTGACCACAAGAATCCTCAAAGCTTCAGATCCAACTTCTTCCTAAGAGATAGCCATAGAGAATCTAAGCTAACATGTGGTATATTGTCCTGATATTTAAAACATTTCCTTTAAGAAAAGATTAATTAGGAAATTGGTTTGCTAAATGGCCATGAGGGCACCATTGTGTCTAGCACAGCTTCAGTGAGCTAACCAGTTGTCTCCTTACTACTCAGAAGCAGGTTGCTTGCTGACATGTAATTTATTGAGTTCATCAAATCCTGGTTTAGAGTGTATAACCCACAAAAGCAAAATCACCTCAATGTCAAAAGTGAGCTTATAGGGCTTGGACAATTCAGGGAATAGATTGCTCTACTGACAATCAATGAATAAACATGTATTTTGAGATGCTTTTGCAATTTAGGGAAGAAAGGATTTTCTTTAATTAAAAAATTAGAAGGTATATCTGGAATGTAATGTGTTTTACATGAAAAATCAGAAAACAGAATGGATTCAGAAATTGCATTATTTCTTCAGCTTTGAAGGGTTTAAGCTGTTTTAGAAAAAAATGAAAACTTCCTGAACTTCAGAGGGGAAAATTATCCATCAAGAGTCATAAAAGTAAAATATAAAATTAATTTTTGTTTTAATAAGTAAGATATGAAATGTTTCACAAAACTTATTTTTATTTGTGTTTTTTTTTCTTTTTTGTCTTTACTTTGAGCAAAAAACGCAAAGCATCATTAAACAATTAAAGGTGGTAACAAATTTTATAGAAGGTAGGAAACATTGCTCTCCATCTTAGGTCTGAGGTCAAATCTCAACTCTAACACTAACTAGCTGTGTTACTTTATGTGAGTTAGTTAACTCTCAAAATTTCAAAAAAATTTAAATATCAAGTTAGGATACTCTCCCATAGAATTTTGGAAATACCAAATTATATTATACTATGTAGTGAAGGGTTCATCATAGTGCATTCCACATAACAAATGCTCAGTAAGTGTTAATTATAATTTTTTTTTTAAAATCTCAATTCCCTATTTTAGCCAATGGAAGCAAAAGTCAATAGAAAGAAGGAGAAAGTGAAGGAGACAATATCAGAGGGGGAGATAAAGGCAATTTTACCTCAATGGATCTTAGAAAAATAGAAACGACAGCAAGAAAAGTATGATTGTTTACATTAATATAATATTGGTGCTTTCAAAACTTTAAGAAAAAGTTAATTCATTTAATATGATGGTAAAACACTCAAATTTCACAATGGGAGCTAAAAATTCTCAAATTGATACTAAAAGTATTTCAATTGCTACTTAAAGGATGTACAAATAAAACTTCCTGAAGCATCTTTTGAAAAAAAATTTTCCAAGGGAGAAAACCCTAAATTTTGAAGACTGTAACATCTGATTTCACAGGGAACATCATCTACATAACATAATCACTTAAGAGGCTATTGTTAAAGCATTTTAAGCTATGTTTTGTTTTCAAAACTCTAAGAATAAACAAAAATTATCACCTCTTGGAGTTTTCCTGTCCTGTCACTGTGGGTCTGAGTTACAAACGCAGCCATATTTCTAAACGTTGCTCCACTACTGATAAGTTGCTATTCGACCTTAGCAAAAGTGGCTTCATTTTATTTTCTGTGTTTCAGCTTTCTAGCATCATATTGGGGCTTAATAATGTTTTTGGCTTTGGCTTTGGAATTTTTTGATGTGATCCAATAGGAATTTATGTTTCAAAAAACTGGAATAGGAATAGCCTATGGGGGGAAAAATGGAATATGATCAAATTTCTATACCACAAGAGTTTAGAGGAATCGATGTCCTCTCCCTACCTCCAGCCCCCAATCCCTACCTACACGTCCCTTACTTCACCAACAAAAACGGACATGTTTTAAATAGCAAATATGGAAAATTTTCCAAGAACCCTGAATATTTGGACTTTGCTTCTGTGGTCTGGGCAACTGAGCCCTTTCCCAACCTCAGGAGGGCAAGAAAATGACCCTTGTTCCTAAACTTTTGATGCCAAATACATTCTTCCTCCTACTTATGTTAGCACAAACAATATGACTAAGACTGTCAACACCTGAACTGCCTTTTCTTTTAGCTGGGCCACAGCGATGAGTAGTAGCTGAGATCATAGTAACCTAGTCGCATTTTTATGTAGTAAACAGTGCCTTGGGTACCCTGGGGTTATGGAGTAACCTCATATGACTAAATTACAAAGGATTACTCTTGATGAGACATTTACAAGTTGGTGTATTACTTCTACTTCAAAGAGCTACTCTTGACTTAGATCACAATTTTCACAGTAGGGAAATTGCAACCAAATAATTTGAGCTAATGGAAGCAAAGGTTTGGAGTGTACTCTGATCCCATTGTTCTTTTTCCCCCCCTTAAATCGTTTGAAGCTATTATACCATATCATTCTTCTAATCACAAGTAGTGTTGGGATGGGAGAAGAATTATTTCTTTTAAGTGAAATGTTGTAAGTGCTCTATAATAATAACTTCATCAGGTCATATTTAGAAATCACAAAGGAGAGGTATCTAAAATGTCAAATTCAGTGGCAATGGCAGTAAACAATGTGCTCCATTGGGATTTTGGAGAAAATGTAGTGGTCTTTATGCATAGGTGTGGGTGAGGTTAGGGATACCAACAGGTACGTTGAGGCACCCAGGGACCCAGAACCCCTTACCACCCATGAGCATGAGGGGGTAAGGAGAGGATATGATGTCACTAGAGCTCAGTGAGAGCTGGTGCCCAGTAAGAAGGATAGTATGACAAGAGCAGCCACTGCCAGGGCCCTGCGTTGAGGAAGGGAGAGAGCAGGGAAAGAAACTTTCTGACCTCTTTCTACTCCCACTCTCAGATCCCCCTCCCATGTCTTTCAAAGGCAGGTCCAACAAGAAGCCAGAGGGAAAAGGTGCTCACTTTACGTACTCAGTAAGAGTCAAATTCCTAGGGCAAAAGTAAGGTAGAGAAGGGTAGGTAGATCAGGAGTAAAGGGGTAGCACACAATGTGGCATAACCACAACCCCTCAGTGCTGGTGAGCCACAGTGTTCGCTTTTGGTCCTGCTCAACAGTGTAACCACTTGGTTAAAGAAATAGTGCTAGAATGTTAGACCTGCGAAGCTGAAATCTATGAATCAACAAGCCTAGATGCAAAATTATCTTAACGGACAGAAGCCCGCAAAATGAAATTTAACGGAAATATTGGATATGTTTCCCCAGTTAAGATAACTAAAGGTTTTTTTCAAGAGAATGGGAGAGGTGGGAAAAGTGCTTGATGGCAGTTCACATCCTAAAAGACGTGGAATGTCAACTCATGATGGGTCTTGATTGCTCACAAAGCAAATATAATCTGAGGTTGCACTTTCAGTGTCCACTAGACATTGCCAGCTGCCTATCCCACATACTCCTCAAACCCAGCTTGTTGCCACAGCCTGATCCTGTTACCTTCCCGTCTCCCTCCAATACTCTGTAGACTCCTCTGTTCTCTCTTTGGTTAATGGTATACTGTCCATAGAGTATCTCAAGCTAGGAGCCTTAGAATTATCATAGTTTCTCCTTCACTTCCCATGTCTAATGCATCACAAAATCATGTTGATTCTGTCTCAAGACATCACTTGGATACCCTATTTCCTTTCCATACTCCGTTGTCCCTGTCTTTTTTCTGGCCCCACTGTTTCTAGTCTCTAGACTTCTACAACAGCTTTCTTATTTTTCTGACCTCAGTCCATTCTCCATACAGCTGCTGGCATTACCTTCAAATAGACAAATGGTCATTTGTCATTCCTGACTTAGAAAAACTCTCTGTTGTCATTGTGGTATTTAGGATTAAAGGCCGACTCTTTGTTTAGTATAAAGGTACATTCTAGTCTTTTTTCCATGTAGATGATGAAAATCTCTCCTATCACATACACACCTTTACTCCAGCTACAAAGAGCTGCTACTCTGCAGACACCTCAAGCCCTTGTGCTTTTGTATAGTACTTACTTATTCTTTCTGCCTGAAGTGCTTCTACTCTTCTGCTACTCTTAACTTGATACACCCTATTCAGCCTTCTGGTCACCTCCCGTGCATCTACCCGAGTCTCTCCTAGAAAGAATGCACCTACAGTTCTGTGCTCTAGCTTCTGCAGTAACACGTGCCTATTTGTGTGTATCCTTCCATCACTACTTCTAATTTATTTTCACTCCCCTAGCACTCAGTTGCATATCTCTTCTATATGGAAGTTATTCAACTAAATCTTTGTCAAATTATGAATGTATTAATTAATTAAAAAGTATATTATTTAAAATATAGAAGCTAATGGTCTCACTATACTTCATATTGGTCAGGCTACATGCAGAATATTTTGCCTGATTTGGCCATTTTATTTTAAGAGATCCACAGACAAACCAGATTATAATCAGAAGAGGACAGATGGCATAGAGACCACATTGTATTTGGCCTCTCCATTGTTTTTTCTCTGAAATAAGAGTAAGATCATTGATTCTGTAGCCACCTCTCATTCCTAATAATTTAATAATATAAAGGCAAAAATAGTTCTTATGTCATAAAGTTGAAAGACAGTGATGTACCACATAATGACATTCCTGTCAATGATGGACTGCATATATGACAGTGGTCCCATCAGATTATAATGGAGCTGAAGAATTCCAATCACCTAATGATGGTGTAGCTACCATAATGTCATAGAACAAATGCACTACTCACATGTTTGTGGTGGTACCGTACATAATAGTTGATAATGATAATGAACAACTTACTGCTTTATGTACTTACTATACTTTTTATCATTATTTTAGAGTGCACTCCTTTTACTTATCAAAAAAAGTTAACTCTAAAACAGCCTCAGGCAGGTCTCTCAGGAGGTGTTCCAGAAGACGGCATTGTTATCATAGACGACAGCTCCATGTGTGTAACTTCCCTGAAGACCTTCCAATGGCACAAAACATGGAGGTGGAGGACAGTGATATTGATGATTCTGACCCTGTGTAGGCCTAGGCTAATGTGTGTGTTTGTGTCTTAGTTTTTAACAAAAAAGTTTAAAAAGTAAAAAAAAACAATTTAATAGGAAAAGCTCATAGAATAATGATATAAAGTATTTTTGTATAGTTGTACAAGGGTTCTTAAGCTGTATTATTATAAAATAATCAAAAAGTTAAAAAAATATGAAGTTTATGAGGTAAAAAAATTACATATGGTAAGCTAAGGTTAATTTATTATTGAAGAGAAAAATTTTTTTTATAAATTTAGTGTAGCCTAAGTGCACAGAGTTTATAAAGTCTATAGTAGTGAACAGTAGCATCCTAGGCTTTCACACTCACTGCTCACTCACTGACTCAGCCAGCGCAACTTCTAGTCCTGCAAACTCCATTCATAGTAAGTGCCCTATACAGGTATACCATTTCTATTTTGTATACCATATTTTTACTGTACCTTTTCTACATTTAGATACACCAATACCATTGTGTTACAATTGCCTATAGTATTCAGTACGGTAACATGCTGTACAAGTTTGTAGCCGAGGAGCAAGAGGCTGTACCATACAGCTTAGGTGTGTAGTAGGCTAGGTTTGTGTAAATACAGTCTATGGTGTTTTCACAATGATGAAATCACCTAACAACACATTTCTCAGAATGCATTACCATTATTCAGTGACACAGGACTGTAGTAGAGAAAATACGTGCAAACTGACTACATGCTTGACACATAGTAAGCATCCAATAAATGCAGGGCTTTAAAATTATTATGGAGATTTTAGTAGTAGGATATAACACATATTAAAATATTAACTTTTTACTTATAACCTTACCTTTACCAATTTATGAGATAGGAGTCCTATATAAGATAGGTATGTCTATGCATATTGTTGGCTGAGAACAGTATTTTTCAAATAGATCAGGAGCAGGACAGTTCTAATGATATTCATTCCCCCAGCTCTTAGGTTTGATTTCTCCTAAACTACCCCAGATATTATAGTTTACCTATCTCTTGATCAAGCTTCATGTAATTGCAAGCTACAACACTCAGAATAATTAATGCAATAAGTGGAATGTCTTTTGGAAAACACCAGGGCTTTGCCTGGAACCTGAAGTCAGGAAGGAAAGGCAGGTTTCACAAAATTCGTTACTCTCTGCCCTCCATGGCACTATGGTCATTTGTTCTTGTATTTCTGATTGTATCAGCTAATTTTTGTGGACTCCAGAATGGCTTTAGCTACTCCTCAGGGTACATGATGGACAATACCACCCACTTCGGAGAGCTGGATTGCTTCCCAGCCCAGTGTTCCAGGTAACAGGCTGGGCTCTCTGAATTGCAAAGGCACATTTCTAGAATGAAACTGATTGGTCTTGTTTGAGTCAATTGTCCTCCCATAACCAATCTATTTTACTACGGCTAGTGACAGAAAGAGCTAAATGCTCTGCAGGCATCCAACACTGCCTTGAAAGCCACGATTTTCAGAGAAGGGAGTTTGTGGGATGGCTAGCTGTCTCAAATCTTTGTACTCCACAATACAGTTGCCCATGAACCCCAACGCAGGAAACTAAAAGAGGTTTAATCCCATTCTTTAAAAATTTTCATGCATAAAGCCTTTTTTCTTAGTTCTAAATTAAACACTTTCTGTTATTCTTGAATAACCTAAATTCCTTTTCTGTCCATACTGCATATAAAATTGCCTGGTCATGTTAACTCTGCACAATAACCTTTCAAATAAGATTACCAATTTTATTGTAGCAAAAGACTCTTGGAAATTATTTCTATTTCAATTTCCAAATGTGTAAAGACAAAGAAATGTGAATGTTCACTAATTTGACTATTATAAATACCTCTCTGGAGTCCTATGGGCTAGGGAGGTAATTTGCTAATATCTGGGAATAGAGTGGAACTGCAAGAAAATCACCTCTCCATATAGAAGAGGCCATTAGTTATATCCAGGCAGAGCCTAGCTCAGCTATCAAGAAGTGGAAAAGATAAACAGAATTGGATTTTGAACAGGAAGAATGGTATTCTTCTTTCTGGTAATGATTGGAACTGATGCTGTGTGAGGAAATAGAAATGCCAATAGTGAGGGGCAGAAGAATAATGAGGTGTTTGATCCAAAGTTCACTAGAAGGGCATACAGTTAAGGATCCAGGTAGGACTGATACATCAGAAAAACCAGCTTCACATAAAGATAGGCACTGACTTAGTATTCTGGCAATAACCACATTATTAGGACATTGCATCAGAAGAGAAAAGCCAGGATTTGCTCAGAAGAAAAAAAAAAAATGCAAGACTCACAACAGCGAAAAACAGAGCAAAGGAAGAACAGACTCTCCTGTGCCAGGAACAGTATAAGAGCCAGCACAAGGTAAAGGAGGCCTCTGCAAGGTCAGGGCAGGAAGCCAGTGACACATGCATAGGCCAGAGAAAAAGTTTCTGTTATTCACAAGGTCCCAGGAAACAGAGTGTATCCCAAGAGGACAGAACTGGTGGACAAAGTTCAAGCAGCAAGGCCTCATGCATGGGGAAACCTGGGACCATTCCAGTCACTTTGGCGGTGGTGTGGACAAGACAACGGTAGGTATACCAGAAGTGAAGTTGGTATTCTTTTTTTTTTTATTTACTTATTTTTTTATTTCAGCATGTTATGGGGGTACAGATGATTAGGTTACGTATGATGCCCTTACCCTCCCTCCCCCCC
>NW_012144966.1:12774399-12792785 GCF_000956105.1 Propithecus coquereli
TTCTTATTAGACCTACTTCTTTCCAGGCTAAGGCAGAGTCACGGGCTCCCATGAGTAACAAAGTATACAGGAGGGGCAGTCAGCTACTGAGGACAAGACTAGATCCAGATTTTGGAGTGGTGGCAATCAGACAGTAAATCCAGGCTCTTCTGGATAAAAGTACATGAACTTGAATGTTACTGGATATCTATGTGCCTCAATTCTGTCATCTGTAAAATTGGAACAGTAATGATCTCTATCTCATAATGCAGTGAGAATCAAATGATATATAAAGTACATGTTGTTAACACACTATATATGTATAAGCAAATGAGGGGCAAAACTTAGAATCGGTTATAACAAATAGAAGAGAAAAAAACTCAAATACTAAGATTATTTGAAATTATAAAACCTTCTCCATGCATTCTTTCCCATTTACGCAGTATTTAGATGAGATAGAAAAGAAATGTGAATCTCAGAAATTATCTCTAGAGGAACACATTCTTTCAGACATTTTTAGTAGAATGAAAATTGGTATAAATTTTATAATATTTACCAACATTTTAAATGCCCATACATTTTGATTGAGGAATTTAATTTCCAAAATATAATATAGCTATATTCACAAGGAGGCAAAGAAAATACATAAGGATTTTCACTGCAGCATTTTTCTGCAATAACAATGTAAAAATATAGTACAAGTATCAATCAATTCAAACTTTATTAAATAAATTTCAGTACCTCCATCAAATGAAATACTTTGTAAAAGTTAAAAAGAATAGTGTAAACTTATACTTCTGGCCAAGATAGAGTAACAATGACAAGATTTACTCCCCTACCTAAAACAATAAACAAAAGACAAAATATATGAAACAATGGCTTGTAAGACACTATTCACCAGGCAATGAAGAATAGTGATCCCTGGAGGAAGGGAGCAATGAGATGAGCCCTACTATTGCTTCAGCTTACTGCCTTGAGAGAGTTTCCAGGCCGATGTCCAGGCAGAGAAAACTCAGGCAAAGCCTGGTGAACTCTCTAAGTCAAGGAGGTGGAGCTGAGAGTTTGGGAAGACCAAGACAGTGAGAGCTCACAGGACAAAGACTAAAATGAAGAGAGCTTCACAGAGAGAGAGAGAAATCTGGAGATCTGCAAAAGTTCTTTCTAAGGTATTCAGCTGAGTAATGGTCAGTGCATGAACACAAGGAAATGGTCAGTGCATACACCTGAGTCTATGGAAAAAAATTATGTGAAAGGATTAGAGATAACAATACTTTGTGCTCATATAGGGCTGGGAATAGTACCCATTCCCACCAGTCAAACTCTAAGACCTCAAGATTCGAAGGGCACTGGGTAGAGAACACAGGAGCATCTTAGCTCAGAAGTGTGGAATCATTTGCTACAGACTTAGGAACACTCTGAACCCACTTAAATCATAAAAGCAAGAATTGAAATGATAAACTGTTTCCAAGTAACTACATCAAGAGAAAAAATTCATAAGTATTTACAGGAACAAGAAAATATTCAGGCCAGGCGGGGTGGCTCACGCCTGTAATCCTAGCTCTCTGGGAGGCCGAGGCAGGTGGATCGTTTGAGCTCAGGAGTTCGAGACCAGCCTGAGCAAGAGTGAGACCCCGTCTCTACTAAAAATAGAAAGAAAATTAGCTGGACAACTAAAAAATATATAGAAAAAATTAGCCCGGGCATTGTGGCGCATGCCTGTAGTCCCAGCTACTCGGGAGGCTGAGGCAGAAGAATCACTTGAGCCCAGAAGTTTGAGGTTGCTGTGAGCTAGGCTGACACCACAACACTCTAGCCTGGGCAACAGAGTGAGACTCTGTCTCAAAAAAAAAAAAAAATTAAAAATAAAAAAAAAAGAAAATATTCAGCACCCAACAAGGTGAAATTCACAAAGTCTGGAATCTAATCAATAATTACCAGTCATGCAAAAAAGCTAGAAAATCTGTACCATAATGAGTAGATAAACCAATTACTTGAAAATGACCTAGATCTGACACAGATGTTAGAATTAGCAGACAAAAATATAAAAATAGTATTTATAATTATATTCCATATGTTCAAAAGGTAAAAAGAGAGCACAGACTTAGGAAATATCTACAAATCCCAAATTGATCCTCTGTAGATGAAAACTACAATGTGTGAGATTTAAAATGAAGAAATCACTAGAAGGAATTAGCCTCAAACTAGGCAACGTGGAAGAAAAATATTAGTGAACTTGAAGACATAACAATATCGCATTTCCATCCAAAATGAAATACAGAGAGAAAAGTGAATTTTTAAAAACTTGAATAGATCATCAGAAATGGAAGTGTGCTGTTGTAAGGTTCATATACTGTATGTGAAGTTGTATCATATCACTCGAAGTTGGACATTGATAAGTTAAATGTTTATTATAAAACCCTAAATCAACAATAAAATAAGAAAACAGTTATAACTAACAAGCTAATAAAAGAAATGAAATAATAAAAATAAGAGCCAGTTCTTCATAAAAACTAACAAAGTAACTCAAATTTTTACAACCCTATTTAATAAATTTAAAAAAATACAAATAAATGTGGAATATTAAAAAAGAATTGCAGGTATCATAATAAAAATGGAGAAGATTTTAAAAACTGGATACACTTAGTTCTACAATAGAAGTTGACAAATTTTTCCATAAAATTCCATATAGTTAATATTTTAACCTTCATGCACCACACAGAATTTCTGTTGCATATTCTTCTTGTTCCTTTTTATAACCCCTTTACAAATTATAAGAACCATTCTTAGCTCATGAACCATATAAGTACAGTCTGCAGCCCATATTTGACTCAAAACTTAGCCACATTATGACCTCTAAAACAACCACAAAATTTTTTAAATCCTATATAAGAAAGGAGATAAAATAGAATCATAATAAATTTACAATAAATACAAAAAATACAGGAAAAAGGAAAAATAACAGATTGGACAAATAGAAAACAAATAGCAATATGGTAAATTTAAAACTAATGATATAAATACCTTAAATATAAGTGGTTTAGATTCCTCATTTAAAAGGCAAAGATTGTCAAATTGGATGAAATGCAAGACCCAACAATATGCTACCTATAAGAAATGCACTTAAGATATAAAAATTCAAATAGGCTAAAATAAAAGGAACAAAAAAGATATACAATATTAGTACTTGTCAAAAGCAGCTAGTGATTTATAGGTTCAATGCAATCCCATCAAAATTGCAAAGTTATTTTGTAGCAATCAACCAACTGAAACTAAAATTTATGTAGAAAGGCAGAAGATCTAGAACAGGTAGCATAATACTGAAGAAGAAAGTAGAAAGACTGGCACCTCCTGACTTTAAGACTTACTCTAAAGCTGCAGTAATCATGACAAGATGGTGTTAGTGAAAGAATAGACAAAGTGATCAACGGAACAGAATGGAAACCCCGAAACAGACTCACACAAACTGATCTTTAACAAAGGAATAAAGTCAATTCAATAAAAAAATGATAATCTTTTCAACAAATGGTGCTGGAACAATTAGGTGTCCATATGCAAAAAAAAGTGAATCCAGACATGGTCTTTATGCCTTTCACAAAAAATTAATTCAAAATGGATTTTAGGCTTAAATTTAAAGCAAAACTATAAAGCCTTCAGAAGATAACAGGAGAAAATCCAGGTGACCTTAGTTTTGGTAATGAGTTTTTAGATATAACACCAAAAGCAACAATCCATGAAAGAAAAAAATTGACAAGTCAGACTCTACTAAAATTAAAAACTTCTCCTCTGTGAAAAACACTGTTAGAGAACAAAGAGATAAACCACAGATTGGGAGAAAATATTTGCAAACATATATCCGATAAAACACGTGCATCCAAAATATACAAAAACCCTTAGAACCCAGCAATAAGAAAACAATCAACCAAATTAAACATTGGGCAAAAGATCTGAGCAGACTCCTCACCAAAGAAGGTATAGATGCAGATAAGCATACGTAAAGATGCTCATCATCATATGCCATTAGGGAATTGCAAAGTAAAATAACAATCAGATACCCTATATACCTATTACAATGGCCAAAATCCAAAAATCTGATCACAAATGGTGGTAAGGATGTGGAAAAACAGGAACACTCATTCATTGCTGGTAGGAATGCAAAATGATGCAGCCACTTTGGTTGTTTGGTAATTTTTTACAAAGCTAACCATAGCCTTACATATTATCCAACAATTATGCTTCTAGGTGTTTACCCAAGTGATTTGAAAATTTATGTCCACATAAAAACTAGCACATAAATCTTCATAGCAGCTTTATTCATAGTTGCCAGAAATTGGAAGCAGCCAAGATGTTTTTCAGTAGATCAATGGACAAACTGTGGTATATGCATAAGATGGGAGTTTATTCAGTGATAAAAGGAAATGAGCTATCAAGCCACAAAAAGACACAGAAGAACTTGAAATGCATATTGCTAAGAAAGTAATCAGTCTGAAAAGACCATGTACTGTATATGATTCCAGCTACATGACATTTCAAAAAAAGCACAACTATAGAAACAGAAAAAAGAAATCAGTGGCTGCCATGGACTCGGATAAGGGGGGAAGGGATGAATGGGTGGAGGATGGGGGATATTTAAGGCAGTAAAAGTATTCTGTATAAAAACTATAAAGGTGGGTACATGTCATTATACACTTCCCAAATGCCCTAGAACTATAAAACACAGAGCAAATCTTAATGTAAACTACAGTTTAAAATAATGTGTCAATATTAATTCATTAATTTTAACAAATGTATCATACTCATGCAAAACTCATATTCTCATTCATATATGGGAGCTAAAAATTTAAAAAATTGAACTCATGGAGATAAAGAGTAGAATGATAGTTATCCGAGGTTGGGGAGGGTAGAAGGGAGGGAGAGAGAAAACAGGCATGGTTAATTGATACAAAACTACAGTTAGAATGAATACGATCTAGTATTCAGTAGCACAACGGGGTGCCTATAGCTAACAATAATTTATCATATATTTTAACATAACTAAAAGAATGAATTTGCAATGTTCCTAATGAATGAATGAGGTGATGGATACTCCAATCAGCCTGATTTGATTGTTACACATTGTATGTCTTTATCAAAACATCACATGCACCCCATAAATTAATATAACTATTATGTGCCCACAATAATTAAAAATAAATAATTCAAAAAAATAGAGGAAACTGTGTATAAGATAAGGGCTGAGTATAAGGAGCTCTATGTACTGCTGCTCAATTATTCCGTAAATCTAAAACTGTACTTTAAAATCTATTAATTATTTTTAAAAGGGGAAGGTGAAGACACGTATCTATTTTCATATTGCAATAGACTTTCTGGATACAAGAATGTGGAAATAATGATTATCCCTGGAGAGGGGAGGACTGGAAAGCTAGGGTGGGGAGGACAGGAATGTACTTTTCACTGTAACTCCTCTTTACTATTTGAATTTTTAAAGTAAAATATGTGCATCACTTTTTCAATTAAACAAACGGGACCCTATCATGATCCATTCCATTAGTTCCATTGACAATGGGATGGACTAAAGATATTTTGGGGGGTTAGAGATTTGAAATCCAGTGAATTTAGTAGAAGAGAACAGTTTGCACCTGCAGAACATGCAAAGTGAGTAGTGACCAGTCAAGGAGAGCCACTAGTCAGCGTTTGTGCTGCCCTGCACTTTCCAGAGACGGTCTTTAGTATCCTTCCCTGATCATTGCTGTTAGAATCAGACTGCAAGAGCCTCAGTGGCAGGGCCATGTTTTCCATTTCTTTTCCACTCTTCCTATGACGGCTCTGTACTCAGTAGTGACAGAGGCCATCTGCAGTCAGCATGTGGCCGTGTACCACTCTGGTATTCAAGAAAAACTTGTTGACTGTTTTCAAAAACGATTGCAACTCTGTTATCAATTCCAAACCTGTGGAGCTTTTAAGATGCAGAACAAAAGAATGAATGAATCAGAAATGATGAATGCCTGTAAAGCTTCCTGGCTCAAGGGAAGTCTAAGAAGCTGAGTTGATTGAACCTGAAGAAAAAGGATGACTCAATGCTTATTTTAGAATAGCAGAGCTAATAGGTGTTCTGTATTTGGATCCATTTGGTAAGGGTGAAAAGGGGCAGAAAGAGATGAAAAATGGACCTTTTGGATTTAGAAAATGCTTGTTCCACGTAAGAACATAGTGTTTCTCAGCAGTCTATGATCTCTCAATCTCAGTACCATGAATATTGTCCTTCATATACATTTTATTCATCAAACTTTCAAATGTTAGGGCTGGAGCTTGATTAGTAACATACTCATCTCAAGGTGTTCGCTTCCACTTGCATTCTTCTAAAACCCGTCTGTCTCTGGTTTCCAAGACTTTTTTTAAAAGTTTTGTATGTTCACTGTCATGAGCATCTTAAAAAGACTATTTTCCTTGTTTTTTTTTTTTTTTTAAATCTCTTCCTTTCATAAAAAGCAGTAGAAAACTTTATGCTCCTTAAATGACCTTTTCTTCCTTTTTTAGTTAGATAGAATGAGCTATATGCAACCTAAAGAGCAATACTTATGAATTGGTATAGATCAAAGTTATGTACAGGTTATTCTTATTCCTATTTTAATATTTCAGCATGGTATTTTAAGATATTTCATAGATTTAGGCCTTTATTAGTAACCAAAAGAAGACACATGATATTACTTGATTTTAATATAATGAAATGCTTCCCTTCACATATTTATATATCTGATTTCTTAGAAATATTTTATAAGGTCATGAGGTCTTCCTTCTTGTAGTCAAAATAACATCATAAATCACAAGTTTTCTCATAGCTCTCTTGAAAGCGTGAAAGCTCTTCGTGCCACTTCTTGTGTACTTTAAATATCATGCTGCCTTCCTTACTGCTATTTATTCAAAGGATTATGCCCCAGATTTTCCCTGGCTCGCTCTTTTCTGCAATGTGAGTTTTATTTCCTTTGCTTCTTTAGTGGCCACTTGCCATCTTGACCAAATCATGTGCTCCCACAGACACATAAAACAACGCCAGAGAGATGCAAACCCACGAATGTAAGCTCTGCTCAAAAGTGCCCATGCTAACAGGTGTTGACCCACACTCCCTTGCAGACGTTTACAGACACCAGAGCTTATAGGCGCAGTGTCCTCTCCGTCCCTTTCTTCTTTCACATAAAGCTCTCTATTCCCATTTTGATCTGCTGGCAACCTACTTTAAATGACCCACTTATTTTTATATTGTAAATGAGCACATTGTTGTCTAGCAGTTAATAGTCCACTTGGAGCAAACTTAGCTTATGAATGTTTCCAATATGTGTTGGCGCTTTTGCACAGGGCCTAAATCTCCCTTCTGAGGTTTGCACACTGTAACCTGAAGAGATATACCAAGATCTCTCATTGCCACCTTCTTCGGAAGGCCATATAGTGAAGCATGTGGCCAACCAAGCATAAAATCTCATTTGCTGAGATTGAAACCTAACTTACTTTATCTGGTTATACCTATGTTATCTCACTCCACATGCCACAGTTTGAGGAAGATTTGCATTTCCCTTCCTAAGTAGTTCAATAGTTTTCCATTGGCCTCATCGTCAAACAATTTATGCAAATACAATTCCTATGATCAACTAATAGCTGATTTATTTGATTATCAAATCCTGGGACAGGAAGAGACTCTAATAGGTCAACTCAAAATGCGATTCCATCTTGTGTTCGAAGTCCCTAAAATGTTTTGGCTCCTATGTAGATTCCTTGAGCTTTGCTAGGCATATTCATAGTAAAAAAAATAGGTGAGAATTAACTTTTAAATATATAACATGATACACTTTTGACAATAGAACTTCTTGAGAAAGTCATAGTTTGCGGAAGTCTGAAACATATCCCAGAATATAAAATCCTTCTCTGCAGCCTACGGAACAGCTCATTTAAGTGTAGTCTTTACAAAAACTTCAGTTACAATTAACGTTACTAATAAAGGATCTTGGTATTGGAATATATTATTAACAAAAATTGGAAGTTGTTACTATTCATTAAGCAATGCTGTTCATAAGTATTCCTTTTAAGAAGATGGATATGCATGGAAGCATACAGCTTGGTTTTTTAATGAAAAACTCTGTCGCTTCTCCTACTCTACACATAATAACACACGCTAAGTTTATATTTTGTAAAAGATGCAACTAAAGCTCAGTCCAGTGTAAAGAATGCCAGCTGGGAATTCAGAGACTTCAGAAGACTGGACAGGGTTAAGGGATATTGTCCAGGAGCCTAAGATTTATAAAACCTTTGGAGTCAGACAGAACCCACTTTAAATCCTGCTTTCACACCAATTAGCTCTAGGACTTTTGGGAACTATTTTAATCCTTGATTTTTCTTATCTGTAAAATTGAAATGACATTACCTATCAATAAAATTGCATATTGGATTACATTGGATAACATACTTTAACAGTTTGTCACAGATTTGAGCACATAGTAAATGTTCAAAAAGTGATAGATATTTTTTATTATTATTATTTCCTAAGAGCTTCAGTGCATGATCCTGAAGGGAGTAATATGGGGTATATAGACTTTGCCAGAAACCAGATTCAAGGCCCAGAATCAGGAAATCTCTTGCATGTTGCTAACACGTCCATACCACCCCCACCAAGCCCATGGCAGACATCACTAAATGAGCATGATGCTCTTCTCCACTGAGCCCTGAAAGCTTCCCAGGGCTTTTCAACACTACAGTCTAGGTATCCACTGCCAATCAGTCAGAATGAACCCATGTGCTGGGAGTGAGGATCCAGGTTTCAGAAGGTGGGTCTAAAATTAGAGAAACTAAAAGTGATGGTTGAAAATATGAGGCAATCTCTGCAGTGAAGATGGAAGTAGCAACCATCTAGTACATTCTTATAGGAGATGTGGCTGTGGGTTTGGGACAGGAAAGTATTGTTAAAGGCACCAGTCTGACCTGACTGTGGAATTGGAGTAAAGATAAACGTTTGAAAATGTAGAAATAACTATATAAATGTAAGATGCAATGTTACTCGGATTCATCTTACTTGGTTAATGTTATGGGTTGAATTGTGTTCCCCTCAAAAAAAGAATGTTGAAGTCTAAACCCCCTATGCTTCAGAATATGATCTTATTTGGAAAGAGAGTCTTTACAAATGTAATTAGCTAAAATGAGGTTGTACTGGAGTAGGATGGGCTTCTGATCCAATATAACTGGTGTCCTTACAAGAAGACAGCCCTGTGAAGACAAGAAGACAGCCCTGTGAAGACACGAAAACACGGGGAGGACACTATGTGAAGATGGAGGTAGAGATTAGTTATTCTTTCACAATCTAAGGAACACCTGGGGCTACTAGAAGCTGAAAATCAAGGATGAATCCTTCCCCAGAGGCTTCAGAGAGAGCACTGCCTAACTCATACCTTCAGCTCAGCTGTCTAGCCTCCAGAACTGTGAGAAAATAGGTTTCTGTCATAAGGCATTCAGTTTGTGGTACTTTATTGCCTCTCTAGGAAACTAAAATAGTTAGTAAGCAGCAAGATTATTATTACAGACTGAATCATAATTAGCAGGGGTTTTTTGTTTGTTTGTTTTTGTTTTTGAGACAGGGGTCTTACTCTTGCTCTGGCTGGTCTTGAACTCCTGAGCTCAAGAGATCAGCTCGCCTTGACCTCCCAAAGTGCTAGGATTACAGGCAAGAGAATTAGCCCTTTTTATGCCTGCAACAGGCATAAGAAAAGATACCCTCAAATCTCCCATCAACTGAGCCCTCACCTTGGGAAGTCAGGCAGGCAAGGAAAGCTTCCTCTGAACAAGAGGCTTCACTTCATTTCCCTGGTGCCTACACTGAAGGTGCCACGGTGTCTCTAGGAGATGAGGGCAGAAATTCCACGGCCCTTTTCCTGAAAGGCAAATGAAGACACCCAGACACAGGACCCCACTGTATGTTCATAGAAAATATCTCACATGATACAAGGTGGGGAGCTAGGGTGTGGCTGAACCTCTCCTGTAGCTCCTCCAGGCTGGGTAACTCATGCCATCTGTGATAGGCAGAATCATGACTCCCCCAAATGTTCACTTCCTAACCCGCCAAATCTGTGAAAATCGTACCTTATATGGCAAAGGGGACTTGGCAAATGTGATAAAATTAGTGACATTGAGAGGGGGAGATGATCCTGGGTGATCCAGGTGGGCCCAATCTAATCATATAGGTCCTTAGAGCAAAAAGCCTTTCCTGGCTGTGGTCAGAGGGAGATTTAACAATTGAAGGAGGGTCAGAGAGAAGCAACTTGCTGCCTTTGAAGATGGAGGAAGAGGCAGTGAACCAAGGAGCGTGGGCAGCCTCTAGAAGCTGAGAAAGGCAAGGAAACAGATGCACCCCTAGAGCCTTGGAAGGAACGCAGCTCTGCCAACACCTCAGTTTGAGCCCAGCGAGACTCATGTTGAACTTCTAAACTGCAGAACCGTAAGACAATAAATTCTTGTTGTTTGTGCTGATAAGTTTGTGTTAATTTGGCAAGTGGATGGGTGTGCTGACAGGCTTTGGGGAATCTCTGTAGGCATGTTCCCTCTGTGGTAGAATATTATGCCAGAATCCTCTGTCATCTTCACACTGTCCCCACTCTCCCAGCAGGTGTCTGAGCAGCCCTTGAAGTCCTCTTCGTCTGTCCCCCCACCTCTGAATTTCCACTTCTTCCGAGTTCCTGGGACATCTCCCTTCACACCCCCAACCATCTCCTCCTTCAGATACTGGAAATCTTTGGCCTCCCAACTATTCTTCCCCCACTCATTTCCATTCTGAGAAAAGGAACTTTTTGAAATGTAGAGAGCAGAAATCTTCTAAAATGAATTTTTACCATGTTTATAAATCCTAAATTCGGGAGCCCTGAGAACAAAGTCCCAATTGCTCTTCCCTTGCTAAGGCACCCATTGTACGTCTGATATATTCATTTTAACCAACTCTGCTACACTGCAGCCAAATCAATCTTGTAGCAATTTGCACAAACCATTAAAATGCTCAAAAAGGACCAATAAGGGTTCATTTATTTCAGAAGAGTAGAAATGGTTCCTGAGTTGCCATCAGCCCCAAATTGCTTTATTTTCTATTTGAAAGAACTGTATTAAAATGTTTTTGTGGGTGATGATGCTACTCAAATGGAAAAAAAATATAACTTAAATGATTTAAGATTTCCAAGCAACTGCTAGGTACTTAGAACAGCTAAAAGAAGAGCATTTTTGAGTGGACATGAATGAGAATTCTAATTTATAAGGGGGCAGGATGAGCTGTGAAGTGACAGTTGAGAGGACGCCTTCCCTTTCTGTGGGTTCTTTCCCATCTGGAGGCTAAACCTAATGCTTTCCAATGCTGTAGAGAGGGCTCACTTGACGGCAAAGATCCTGACCCTAAATTACTACATCTAGAGAAGCACCATTCTTGACATGAAATAAAAAGACTGGGGATAGTTTTCACTTTGCCCAGACACTTCCATAGGAAAAAAACATTTAATTGAGTGATGGGGTGGGTAGGTGGGCCAGGGAAGGGGACAGTGACAATTCCAAGGACAAAACAGTATAAGTATAAAGTGTGAGAAAATGAATGGACTTTGTGCCCATTGACCTGTTAGAGCAGAATCCTAAGGGGGCAGGGGTGGGAGAAGTGGGGAGAGAGGGAACAAAACACAAGAAAGTCCCTCATGAAGTTTACAGGGCATTTGAAAGAAGAAGGATCAGAATTGTTTCCTGTCTGCACCTTTAGAGAGATAACACTGCAAGTTGGTTTCACACAACCGGTTTGGGGGAAGCCAGATAGAAGATGGTATGACACAAATAGTCATAAGATGGGCCCCAAACTCTGCTCCCTCCACAGAAGGATGAATGGTGGTCCCTCAAAAGATATGTCCCCATTTTAAACCCTAGAACCTACAAATGGGACCTTATTTAGAAAAAAAGCTCTTTGCAATGTAATTAATGATTTCAAGATTAGACTATCTTGGATTATCTGGATGAGCCCTAAACCCAATGACAAGTGTCTTTATAAGAGACAGAAGAGAAGGCACGGACACAGGAAAAGAGAAGGCCATGTGAAGAAGGAGGCAGAGACAAGTTATGCAGCCACGAGCCAAGGCACAGCTGGAGACACCAGCAGCTGGGAGAGGAAAGAAGTATTCTCCCCTAGAGTCTTAGAGAGGCCCCGCCAACATGTTGACCTTGGACTTCCAGCCTCCAGAACTGTGAGTGGACACGTTTCTGTTGTTTTATGCCACCACGTGTGTGCTAATTTGTTAAGGCAGCTCTAAGAAACTAAGGTACATCCCCTCTGTAGTGACTGAGGACCCAAGAGAAGGGTGGTGGGGATTCACAAGCTTCCTATGCATCAGAGTGAGGAAGTAACTCAAGGCCAGCTCCATAAAGGGTGTGCTGCCAGGGCAGGTAGAAGTAGCTGGATCACCAACAAGGGATGGGAGAAGAAGAGAAGCTCCATCACTATGGGATTTTCTATCTCCCACACTGTTTGGCTGCACTGGAGCCAAACACGCACACTACCAAAGCCACCGCTAGGTATTATCCACACATGAATGCAGACCACAAAAACATTGGTTGCTAACCATAGTGTGGGAACTCGAGGAGGTCCAAAAAGTGCATAGTACTCCTCCCCTCACAGCAGTCTGTGGCTATGTGGAGTTCCTAGTGAATTCCTTAGTACCAATAAAAGCAGGAGAAGAACTCACCTGAACCTAAGTAATAATTCCAGATTTGATCAAGAAATCACTGAATTTGGACTGAATTTACATATAACCAAAGATATAAAGTTAAAGCAAGAGGCAAACTTGGTACTTGAAAACAGAATGAACAGATAGTTCTAGAAATAAAATTCCAAACCTCACCTGAATTTTGTAGACTGTCATAAACAAGAATGTATCTTCCACTTAACTACAAAACAAATTATTCAAATTATTTAATGGACTATAAATAACCTAAATAGTACATAAATACCTTTTAATAGAACATAATATATTAAATCTTATGAAATGTTGGAAGGGGTTATCCAGCAACAGGAAAAGTATCAAGTAGGGCCAGAATTGTGTTTTAAAGAGAAAAATGGATAATATTAAAGAGTCGAGTCATTTTCAAAAAAAATTCCCAAATATTCCTCATTCCTTGGCTGGCAGAGACCCAGCTTTTTCAGATGTTATCCTTCCTTGTTGGGTACGCAGGCCCAGGAAAGGTGATCGCATTCGCAACCCCCCAGCAGTAGATGGTGGTTTTTCAAAGTCAATCATGATCATTTGATTCTCTTTTCAGTGAATCATATTTTGGAGACAGGTGACCTGGCCCTGCTTAATGACACAAGAGGAAGTCTTCTAGGACAGGGGTCACCAACCTATGGTGAGTTGTATAATTATTTCATCATACATTACAATGTAATAATAATAGAAATAAAGTGTACAATAAATGTAATGTGCTTGAATTATCCCAAAACCATCACCCACTCCCCAGTCCATAGAAAAATTATCTTCCATGAAAATAGTCCCTGGTCCCAAAAAGGTTACAGACCACTGTCTAGGAGGTTGTTGCGAATGATCCTTGGTAATAAATACATGCATGGAAAAAATTTTCCCTCTTTATTTATTGCATGTTGTAGTGACTGCACATGATGTTGGGAGCTGTGTCGTGCATCTTGTGACCATAAGAGTCAAGGATGACAAGCAGATGATGGCAGAGAAGAAAGAGGTTTTTGAACTCCTGAATTACCATCCCTGGACCACCCTATCTCCAGACATCTTGTTCTGTGAGATAATCAATCTCCACTTCTGTCCCATGTGGCTAAGAACATTGTAACTAATTAAAAATAAAATAAATTATTAAATCCGGGTATAAACCTCTTAAACAAAAATTTAATTGAAGACAAAGTAAAGAGATTCTCTAAAAGTAACTTCAAGTTAAATACGGAAAATCAGTGAATACTAATAAATAAAATGCAGGCCAAAGTATGAAATAAATTTAAATGAATTCTTTTCTGGTACTGGAGGTAAAGCAAATACGTCAATAAAACTTGATGAAAAGCAAAGGATGAAATGCAATAAGTTCGAATGAATTCCTTTACAGGTATCTATCATATATACAGGTAAATATTTCCATTAAAAATTGAGGGAATGTTAAAGGCATCCTTGTGTATACAATAAAAAACAAATTTTTTTTCTGAATATTACTACACAGCAAGCAAAAGGAAAGAAATTGAATTTTAATAGAAATTAGCCTCAACCAAAAAAAATAGAACATGGTATTTCTCTTGAGTCATGGATTATTGTAGGATGTTAATATATTTAAGTCTGAAGTGTGAAGGTACTAATCCAGAATCTGTGTGGATGCTGGATTACATATTAATTAAGAAAATGACCCAGGCTGAGAAGCTTCCTCTTAGTTCAATGATAGTTTGAATTTCCATGCTTCAGTACCAGCAAATCACATCATCTTTATTTTCTTATCCCACGTTACCCTTTGCCTTTGGCATGTGATGCGTGTATGAATATTTGTTGAAATTTAGGGTGAGGATTTTGTTAGACATGTACACAAAAAGTGAAACCTCTCAGGGCTTGTAGGAGTTAATGCATCTGTAAATGCTTTAGAAATTGTAAAGTGCTATGCAGAAGTGCATGTAATTAATTATCTTATTTCAATAAAGAATTAGGCCTTGAACCATGTGATAATTCTTAAAAGGTATGTTAGAAGATATGGTTTTGAGTACACAGCTATTGAACATTTACATAACAAAATAACAGCTTAGTGTTTAATATTTTCAGTGGTTACATAATAGATAAAGACCATTAATGGGATATTCAGTGGTAGCTCTGATTTGAGGGGTGGCAGCCACACCTTGGGAAAAAGAGTCAGTGTTACAAATGACCTAGGAGGATTAATAAGTGACCCAGAAGAAGCTGAAGAGGCTCAATAAGAGAATCTTCAAGACATTGCCCTAGAGAAGGAAAATCCAATGTTGGGGAAAGAATGGAAACCCCATTCAAGTCATACCTCCTCCATAGTTGAAGATTTTTCTTAACTATGCCTTCCAGCTTGGTCATTCAGCATGCTTACCGCACTACATGAGTACTAGTCAGAATTAAATCCAGTTAAACCTTATAGGCATCATGTATGACCCAAGTAATTTTATACTTAGTTATCTCATATTTAGAACATGTTTCAATATCATATCAAGAATCTGATTGAGAATATCTGAAATATTTTCCGTATGCAGTATTTCTTGCTCACCAATTAGGCTATGAATTCACAGGGCAGGGATCATGTTTTATTATTTCTGGGTTTTTTTCTTTCCAATAGCCTATTGTTAAATACGTAGAACATACTGAATAAATACTTCATCATTGGTTTGTGGAGTTAAGAGCACAAGCTTAGGAATTTGCCAGGTGACATTTCAAATCTGCCTTGGCACTTATTTCCGTATGAACTTGAACAAGCCATTTAACTTTTCTGGGCATCACTTTCCTTATTACAGATCATGTGAAATAATTTATGTAAAGCTCCAGGTAGGAGGAAGTGCCCCAAAAAGAGAGATTTTTATTGTTACCATATTAAGACAAAGAGGAATGATATGTGCAGGCAAACAAGTTAGGAAAAAGACCACAGTTACTAAAGGGCTAGAAAAGTCAATCTCTGTGAAACAAGTAAAAGATGTGGACTCAGAGCAAAGGACGTGAAGGACCAATGACACAATGACTTGACTACTTCAAAGATGATTACCTGTTCTTAGTGTCAATCTAATATACAAAAGAAGGAAAGGCAATTATAAAAAAAAATGAAAGATTTTGGCTAGATATAAAGAAGGACTTCCCAAAGGGTGTCATAATATTAGAATAGATTACAGATAAAGCTTATAAAATTTCTTGAGATAATTTGCAGGTTAAGCCCAAAAAATGCTTGCGTGAATTTTTATGGACCCCCAAAAAGTCTAAAATGGAATAATTAAAGAAATGTAAACTTAAGAAAACAGACTCATCAAACACGATGTTATGGTGAGAAATAATATCACAGCTGAGAAAAAGAAAAAGATATAGTTAAAGTAATTTACAATGTCAATTGAGATGAAGAAAATGTGACTATGGCACATACAAGAAAGAGTGATAGCTTAAGTATAGAGCTCATTAAAGCACAGCTCAGCTTCCATATCATACCTAAAATGCTGTTATTTTAGCAAGTGTCAGTGATATGCCTTGTAAAACCTATCATCCTCGGGCTTGATTTACAGTTTCTTCAATGTAGCTTGAATACGGTTTCTAGTTTGTCATTAAAAATCAACTTGCCCTCAGCAAATTGACTTACTAAACTTACTAAACTTACTTGTGTATGCCTTTTACTACACTACACTTTCTTTCTCAGCTAGAGTCTAATTTTGCCTCTGTCAAGTCGTCTACTCTTTCAAACTCATTTCAAGGCCTATCTCCTTTGGGAAATGGTCCTAATATTTCAAGAAAATTACACAATATCCACTGTTTCAAACATCTGACTCATAAACAGACCTTCGCATCTATTCACAATCCAACACTTGAAACTTTTTAAAAAAAGTCAATAATTTAAAAATAAACCATGAATGAAACTCTTGGTTATAGGATGGAATTTAGTATAAGGGTCACTCTTGAATCCCATTTATTATTAAACAGGATGAAACCTTGTATTATTGCTCAAATTTGATTATAAAATATCCCAAAATGTGAGCTAATGATTTTTTAGCAACCCGAAAGCCTCTCACTATATAGAAATGTTGAAGAATTTTCTTCATAAAATTTTGTTCACCAGCAAGCTATAAAACATCAGTAAGTTCAAGTCATTGCTGGCAACATCAACTGCCCTCCTTATATAAACATTTCAGGGAATGCCTAGACAGCAGTTGCTACCTGAAAATTTGGTGAGGGGGAAACTTGTTCTGTGCTTTAATAGGAAATGAACAATTTTCTTTTATCTGGTTCAAAAAACTGGTCACATTTTCATCAACAACATGATGCAACATGAATGTTTCTTATACTTTTCCTGATAAGTGGAAGGAATAAATAAGAGCTCTAGTGATATTGAAATCTTTAGAGCTTAAAAGGCAGTTTCAAGTCGAAAGCAGTTATAAGAATGATTCCTTGAGAAAATAAACTTGATGGGAAAGCCATGGGGATTCACAGTGACTTTGATGGCTAGAAGTCTTAAAAGAAGGATCTGATAGCAAATTGAGAACACAAGTGTGTCAGAAAGAAGCATTCTAGTTATGGTACCACAAAACTTGGTTATATTAATTATAAGTCATAGCATCTGAGGACTAATAAATTGCAGGTACTTTTGTCCCTACATGTGCCTCTCTTTTATTTTCCCCTCTGAGGGACTTCTGTTTAATATTTTGCATTGGTATTAACAAATATTTCAAATTACCAAAATTTGGGAAAATATAGTGAATTTAGTGTATATTCATTTTAAACAATGAATTTTATTTTTCTCATTTCTCCTGGACTTCTATTAAGATCACGTAATGTGACTGGTGCATAGTCCAACACTAGAAAAATTAAACTACATTAATATAAAGAAAGAATGTAAACATGAAAACCAGGCAATCAGAGAAGATATTTATACTCTTACCCTGAAAATAAATCAATAAGGCAAAGGAAAACAACTTAATAGGAAAATGGGCAAAAGACTTGAACTGAGGTTTCACAAAGAGCACATCTTCATGACTCATACATATGTGAAAAGCTGCTGAACCTCATTAGCTATCAGGGAAAGGCAAATTAAAAACACAAAGCATTAGTGCTATATACCCACCAGATTGGCTAAATTAAAAATATAGAAGACTGACAACACCAAGTGATGATGGAGATATGGAGCAACTGGAACTCTCATTTCTTTCTGGGAGTATAAGTTGGTTCAACTTTGGAAAACCCCTCAGCAATATTGTGTACAACTATAATTTTCTTTTAAGTACTTTAGCATAAATACCTGTGTGTATGTATAGGTAATATATAGCCTAGATGCAGTTAGTTAACATTTGAAGGATTCTAACTAGAAGCTCACACTCTAATAGCAGCTAGTTAGCATTTGAAAGATTCTTATCAGGAGTCTCCTCTCCTAGGGCTAGCAAGCCCTTCAAAGAATGAAAGTGGGAAAGGACATGAACAGAAACTTTTCAAAAGAAGACAGAATAATGGCCAAGAAACATACGAAAAAATGCTCAACATCTCTAATCATCAGGGAAATGCAAATCAAAACTACAATGAGACATCACTTATCTCCAGTGGGAATGGCCTTTATCAAAAAGTCCCAAAACAATAAATGTTGGGGTGGATGTGGAGAGATAGGAACACTCACGCACTGCTCGTGGGACTGCAAACTAGTGCAACCTCTGTGGAAAGCAA
>NW_012144966.1:12792965-12806255 GCF_000956105.1 Propithecus coquereli
CAAGGGCAACATACATAACCTAAACATCTGTACCCCCATAATATGCTGAAATAAAAGAAAAAAAAAAGAGATACAAGTAGATCTACCATTTGATCCAGCAATCCCATTCCTGGGCATCTACCCCAGAGAACAAAAGACATTCTATAAAAAAGACATCTGCACCCGAATGTTTATAGTGGCACAATTCACAATTGCAAAGATGTGGAAACAACCCAAGTGCCCATGAATGCATGAGTGGATTAATAAAATGTGGTATATGTATACCATGGAGTACTATTCAGCTATAAGAAACAATGGTAATATAGCACCTCTTGTATTTTCCTGGATAGAGCTGGAACCCATTCTACTAAGTGAAGTATCCCAAGAATGGAAAAATAAGCAACACATGTACTCACCAGCAAATTGGTTTCACTGATCAACACCTAAGTGCACATATAGGAATAACATTTATTGGGCATCGGGCAGGTGGGAGGGGGGAGAAGGGGATGGGTATATACATACATAATGAGTGCGATGCACGCCATCTGGGGAATGGACACACTTGAAGCTCTCCGACTGGAGGGGGGACAAGGGCAATATAACTTATACATTTGTACCCCCATAATAGGCAGAAATAAAAAAGAAAGAGCTTTCTAGAGGCTTTCTAACTGGCAAAAAGAGTATCATGAATAATTTTGCATTGGTAAAATAAGGGCGTTCAAAAACTATGGTTGCTTAGATTGTTCTAGAGGCATCTCCACATTTCCAGGTATAAAGTAAAATAATCTGGTGAGCCCAGCAACAGAACATCTTCAAGTTATGTCTTTGAACCAGAACTCAGACCCTAGTTCTCTTGCTTGTGGGGGATTTTATACAGCTGATTCAGCTGGAAGTTCAGCTTTTCCTACCATCAGCATGAGCTTTTCATTCAAGGTGCTGGTGGACCCAAAACGACAAAGAGAGACGTCAGAAGCCAGCAGAACAGGTTGCATGACTGCTGACAAGTGTTCATCCGTGTATCAGACTTTCATCTGAGAGCTGTCTTCTTTGTAATATACCACACACATATGGCACGGTTGTGGGAGACCAGACTTACTGTCCTCACCCACCTCTAGTCGTCTGAAGCTGTTGATATCTTCTAAAAACAACTGGACAATTCTAAAGGCTAACTGGCTTAGGTCAGTTCAGAACAAGTGGAGACTAGAACTTCTGAAAGCTGAATCTGTAAGTATCATCAGTAGACAATGGCAAATAAATCCATTAAGGTACTTATATTTACAAAACAAACTCTTAATTTCGATCTCTTAATTAAAATCACAGACATATCCCAGCACAAACATGAAAAGTAACCTGATAAATAAGTACAATCAGGAGTTAGAGTTCTTTCTACAAATACTTATTAACCACCTAATATATTTCAGGCACAATGCTCAATGCTTCAGGAGAATATAATGTTAAATCAGTCAGGCTCTGATCCCAAATTGCTAACAGTTTGATGAGGAAGACAGATGCATCAATTGCAATCAATGTAGGAGCTAAGATAATGGATATACGCAGTGCTATGGGTGCCCAGAGAGGGAGAGACTTAATTTGAGTCACAGTAAAGGTGCAGTTTTATTATATTGATACTTCGTACGAGAGCGGGGGAGAGAGAGTATCATCTTTAAAATTTTTAAAAACTTCCGATCATGATTAAATCAGGAATGTAGGAGTCAAGGGTGTCTCAAGCCTAGAACATAGGAGGGGATGGGGTAGGGCAACACAGAGTACATTCAAACCTCTCCAGCTTAACACCCCAATTGCTCTATTTCCTAGCTATTTCACCCAGCAACATTAACTAAGCTCTCTGTACTGCAGCTTCCTCATCCACACACAGAACATAAAAGTAGTACTGCCTCAGTTGTGATGACTAAACTAGATAGAGATCATGGCACATAGTAAGCATCTGAAAACCATCATTTTTTTTACAGTAATAGTTTACTAGGGCTACTATAACAGTACCATGGACTGGGTGGCTTAAATAGATTTATCAGTATTTCCTCACAGTTCAAGAAGTCAGAGATCAAGGTATTGGCATGGTCGGCTTGTTCTGAGGCTGGTAGGTGGCCGTCTTCTCTGTGTGTCTTCACATGGTCTTCCCTCTGTACATGTCTGTGTCCTAATTTCCTCTTCTTATTAGGACACCAGTCATTTTAGATTAGGTCCCACCCTAATGACCTCATTTTACATTAATCACCTCTTTCAAGACCCTGTCGCCAAATGCAGTCACCTTCTGAGGTACTTGGGATAAGGACTTCAACATATGAATTTTGGCGGAACATAACAAGCACACCAGTGATACTAGCAGGGTATGTATCTTTTCAGTGGAAAAGATTTAAAGCCTTTTTTGTTTTGGTTTGGTTTTATTTGTTTTGCTTTTAATAATACACCCTAAATTCAAGTCCCAATGACTCTTCCAGTCAACCTCTCCTCCCACATGAGTGGCTACACCTCCTTGAGGCTGAAGACAAGAGGTAAGTGGATGGAGGAGCAGAGAAGTCGGGTGGTAGAGAAGAGTTTAGGAATTAGATAAGCCAAGGGACCATGGAGAGATTTCGAAGAGAAAAGTCCCAAGCAAAATTTGTCCTTTTCCTTCTCAGCCTCAATTTGCACTTCCAAAGCTACAACCCTCATCTTGACTGTGCAAGTTGGACTTTTAGATTGCTTGAGTGTGCGGAATAGGAGGCTGGTAAAGCAATCTGGCCACGATCATTTCATTATCATTTTTGAAAATACTGTATTGCTGTGGATAGACAGGAGCTCTGTTTGAAAGAGCTTGCCAGATATCTTGAGTTTACATTTTTATCTTGTGAATGATTGAAAGCTGACAGGTCTTTCTAGATAGAGAATTAATATGGTCGAACATTTGAGAATTGTAATCTTGCAAAAAAGGAAGAGAAAATACCTGGAAGAGAGAAAGATTGATGGCAGAAAGGCCAAACGAGGCATGTGGCACACGTACAATCAAGCAAAGGCAGTGGAGGGAAGAAAAGCAGCTGGATTAAAAAGACGAACTCTAATCTCAAATGGGCAGGGTTTGGGTGAGTGAAAAGCAGCAGGTACTGGTTGTGGATTGCAAGTTAGGAAATGCTATCGTTAACCAAGGTGAAGAATGCAGACAGAGAAGCAAGCCTGGGGACAGAGCCTGTCCAGTAGGCTGTGGAGTCAGGTTTAGACATGTTGAGTTTCAGAAGCCTGTGGGACAACCAGATGCTGACAGCCAGAGGTCAGCTGGAAATAGGTTTGGAGCTCAAGGTAGAGACATATATTTGGAAGTTTATTACTTTTGATTACTAATTTTAGAATTGATGATACCAACCAGAAAGAGGAAGTAGCGTGTTAAGAAAAGACAACTATGGAAATTGGCATCTAGAAAGAGGCAAAGGCAGTGAGCAAGATGAGGAACACAGGAGAGAGGGGGTACTGCCCAAAGGCTACTCAGGAAGGCTGGGTAAGAAACAACTCACACTCATGAAGAGAAGCAAGTTCACCACACACTCAACTACAGCTTATTGTCCTTCACACTCCACCCCAAGACAAACACACATCTTGTTTTCTTTCAGGCTCCTGATGTAGTTTGGGTAGTTGTTAAACTACATGGGATTTGGAGCCAGACTATTGAAGTTCAAAAATCCATCTCTACTGCTTACTAGATATGTGACCTAGGACTAATGACAGGACCTCTTCCACCTTCAGCTTCCTCATTGATGAAATGAAAGTAATAGAAGTGTCCGTAGGATGGGGTTGTTCATAAGAAATGGGAAACTGTATGTACAAGTCTTAACACTCAGTGTTTGGTCATTAATGTGGACCAAAGGTACCGTGTTATAAGATGGTTTCAGTTTACAGTATGCCTTACAATGAGACCCGAGAGAGTCCACCAGATTAATATGCAAGCAAATAAATGCATCTTATTCCTTTCAAATTCAAGTCTTTTCTAAAAAGAAATCTAGCCCTGGAGTTTTACTCAGCGTCTTCTATCACATTGCTGCCATTCAATTAACCCAGTGTAGGAAAATAACTAAACAAGAAACTTGAAGCAAGATATTCACATACACAAATTCCTACTTACATACCTTATAATAATTAGGAGCGAGGGGACTCTTCTGGGTATCTGGTTAGACAATTTAAATGGCTTCATCTCTATAGAAGTACGAATGTTAAGCAAACTTCTATCAACATTATCATGAAATGTTCCCATCATTCATCAATTATTGATGCCCAGGGCATATGCAGGGTAGAATATTTATTTCTGTGTGGACTTTCCACTCCTATACAGTAAGCAGGTAAGAGTCAAAACCCACAAGGAGACAGTGGTTTCGGTACGGCCCCTCAGGGATATATAGTACTTCTGCGTTGACTACAGCCCCCTTTATGGTTTATGCAGGCTTAGTTTTCTGATTTACTTTTCAGCATTTCCTCTCAGACATTTCAGAGAAAATGAAGAGCTCATGTGTTTTCTCTTTTTTCACATACATGAGACAAGAGCACTGAGAGCCGGAAATGATTGAAATCTGGGCACAGCAGGGCGAGAGTGGGGCTCAGGTTGACCTTGGCCATTAGTCTTCCCACCTGAGCATTTCAGCCCAGGGTGTTATTGCCAGGCGAGTAAATCCAGTTTTCTATTGGCAACGTACACACTTCCTCATGCCCTCTCTGCAGTGGGAACTTGCTGTGTGAGCCCTCTGCCAGTGCCTGCCACTTCCTTTCCTTCTGTGGATCCTTGTTCCCCTCCTTATCTCTCCTCACTCCAGTCATTACATTTTATTCCAGTTTCTTTCTTTTTAATATTAAACTCTGATATCAATAGAGCCCAGGTCTCAAACTTGAGCTGGATTCCTCAGGACATTCAGCCTTCCCCAGAGTTATAGAGAGTGGGATGAAGCGGACTGGGCTGAACAAGGATCAGTCAAACTGCAACACGCTGACCTCTGTCAGCGTCTGAATCAGTTTCCAAGTGGGGATGACAATGTTTCCTGATGTGGGTAGGATTAAAACAGTATATAAGAAAGAGCAAAATTTATGAGTCTGTGGTAAATACCAGGAGGAGAATGAGTCATAATGTTCTCTCAGAAACCATTGTGTGAACTCAGCAGGGGTCAGGTAGAAAGAGTTTTTCTGGTAAACAGCTGCTCCTATTTACCTCTAGCTCCACTTTTCCAATCATTTGAACATCTTGTGGAAAGGATTAAAATTTATGAACTGAATCTAAGGGATCAAACTGCTAATAACATCTGCATGAAATCCAGAGGTCATCATTTGCTCTAGATTGAGGACATCACTTGAACTTCGATGTCAAGCTATTGCAAGTCCTCCATGGTCTATAGTTTAATGATGATCTTTAATTCATGAGCTGATCTGATTAAAAAGTCATATTTTCTCAATTAAAAGTGTTCAGGCATTACTTTAACTTAGATCATATTTTTATCTTATCTAGTAGTTTTTGAAAGATCTGATTGTTTTTAAAAAATACCTTTATTACCAAATCTAATAGGTTGTCCTCCACATCCAGTAGATGAGAAAAGATAATCAAAGTCCATAAAATATGACTGAGGACTTTAATCATCCACTCCTGTTATTTTGTTACAATTAAATACGTAAAAAAATCCTCAGAGTTAGAGAGCATATATTTACAATCCTCTCTTCTCATCCTACAAACAACCATACCCATAATACTAGACCTGGAGGGTACTTTAATATAACAAATAATTACCATTTCCTAAGTTGGAGCAAACGATAGAAGTATACACAAGCTACAGAGGTTGTAAAGAACAGTCACTAATTTAGGGTGGAGGTGTAGAGATGGGAAGTCTCATAGAAGAAGAAGGAATGGATGGAAGAATTAACAAACCCTTTTCTCACCGTATGAGAATCCAACCTTTGGTTACCCTCCTATGTTACTTGGAAGCCAGATAAGATGTTATATATTAACTATATTGCTAAGCAACCTTACTTGTGGTAGAATGACCCCTCATGGACAAATTGCATTTAAACCGGGAGAACGAAAAATGAACAACAAATAACCAGATGGGGGAGCCATAGCTTTGAGCTTCTCTTGAGTACAGTGACCTCTGCAAGTAGCGTCTCTGGAATCTTTACAAGATGTATTGACCCTATGAGGCAGGTGGCTTCTCCAGTACCTGCACCTGCCCAGATGTGGATTTCCTTGTCCCTGAACTGTGCCCTGGGGAGATGGCATCACCTGCTGCATGGGCTCATTCACTGAGACACCACTTGGTGCTGCCCTGCTGGCAAGCTGTGGTTCTTGTGTGGCAGCTTCTTAGTAGGTTGGTGTCAACAGTGGCCTAGACTAGCCTTGTGAGCCTGCAGATTTAGTAGGGCCTTAGAACATCCCTTGATGGGCATAGCAGAAAGGGTGCCAAAGATTCTGGAAAATCAGATAAAGCAGAAACGGGTATTCCAGGAATAGAAACAATCTCCCAGGGAGGAAAAAATTGGAAAACTAATCAGTGTTGCTGGAAGGGGAAGAACGGGGGGGGGGGGGGGGGGGGGGGTGGATAAAGCAGCAGAGGTGGGCAGGAGCCAGATCAAAGTTCCCGAAGCTGTGCTAACATTGGTGGGAAGCTATTGATGGATTCTAAGAAAGAAAGGGACATAATTTGCATTTTAGAAAGATGGGGGCGGGGGTGGGGGGCGAGGGCAGGGGATGGCTGGCAGGGAGACCACAGAAGAATCTATTGCAATAGTCCAGGGAGCAGATGATGAGGACTGAACTAGGGCAGTAGGAAAAAAAGGAACTGATTTGAAAGCTACTTTTAAGAGAGAGGATTTAATGACTGATTGATTACATGGAAAATGAGGAAGAGCAAGAAGTCTAGATGATTCTCAGGTGGGGCTTGAGGGACATCTTGAGTAACAGTAAGGATCCCATTATCCAGAACTTTGGCAGACACATTTTATTCTTTTACAATAAAATATTAAATACGATTCTCAGCATTTCTGTTTATCATTATGCGCATGGCATTTTATTTCAGAGAATGTGCAAATCCTGCTGCCTTGCCATTTCCTAATTAATAAAAGCTATTTTTAGTTCATTCCATTCTATAAAAAACAGTTTATTGAATGGGCCAACTCAGTTATGCCAATCAGAAAAATCTTTAGTTTTCTCTTCATGAAAGTCCTTCACATCTACTCTAGCTAATGTCCCTTCTAATCTCTCTTCCCTGCCTCTAACAATATCTCTGGCAGATCCCAATTTTAAGCAATAGAACAATTTCATTTTCAGGTATTAATACATCAAGTCAAATCTAAATCATAACTTCAACTCCCATCTAATGGAAAGATTCTCCCCTGCAGTGGAGGGGGCAGCAGGTAATTTATGGCTCCTGCTCCTTTTCCCACCTCTTACCCACTGGCTCCACTGCCTCTGGCTATTCCAGAATGGGGAAGAGGAGAATGAGATGAAAGACCTCACTTGATGGGTACTTTTGTTCTCCAGAATCCTCCTGTGGGTAGTAGATGGGACCTTTCTGTGAGTTCTTCCAAGACCTCATACAGCCCATGGTGTTGGCCACGTTGCCTGCCCCGAGCAATTTCCCCTCCACTGACTTTTTGGTAACCCCTCAACAATTGCTTCAAAAGCACAACCCACTTTGCCCTGGCAGGCAGTCCTCTCCTACAGCATACTCCCAGAATGGCTCGAGCCCAGCTGCTTGTCCATTCCGGCCATTAGGAAGCAAAATGTATCTCTGCCCTTCCTAACTTTGAATGTACACACTCCTTCCTCTGGCCTTGCCCATCTCTCTGCTTCACAGTCATCCCCACCAAAGCACTTTAGGTTCAGGCCTTTCCAGGGAGAGTCAAACACCACAGTCTCTGAGACATACCACCACACACTCCAGTGGACATAAGGCTAGTTCTCCTAAGAATTCCAAGGTAACCTAAATTTTCTTTCACTTATCCTATCCATTTTTTTTTTTTTTTTTTTGAGATAAGATCTCACTCTATTCCCTAGGTTGGAGTGCAGTGGCATGATCATAGCTCACAGCAACCTCAAACTCCCGGGTCAAGCAATCCTCCTGCCTCAGCCTTCCACGTAGCTGGAACTACTGGTACATGCCAACGCGCCCAGCTAATATTTTAATTTTTTGTAGAGACAGAATCTCGTTATGTTTTCTAGGTTGATCTCAAATGCCTGGCCTCAAGCAATCCTCCTGCCTTGGCCTCCCAAGCCTTGAGTCACCACACCCGGCCCTTGTCAATTATTTTCAAACTTTCATTGCTTATGTAGGATGGAAGCACCACAGAAGCAGTTTATGTCTTACTAAGTCCAGAAGTTGATGAATCTAACAACTCTCTTCAGAAGTTATTGCATTTAACATCTATTACCTCAACTTTGGGGCCCTCAGCTAAACTCTAAAAGAACAGAAAAGGTACCGTTTATCATCCAGTTACATGTGTTAATTATATGTCGATGCAAGTAAGTGGAACACTTTTACATTTGCCACCAGAATCACAAGGGTAATTGATGGTACAATGGATCTTGCATGACCAGGCAGATAGAAATGAGGGTCCACCTCAGGGAGGGGAGTGCAGTGACTTTTTTGTCTCCATGTTTTGTATTTACCTGGCTACAAGGGTATTATTTACATGTTTATTGCCAGTGTGCTAAACGGCCCTTTGATGGCCTGTCAGGAAGGTCTGTCAGAATTTCCTGCTGATGGATGCTTTTAGGCTTCAAGTTTTGTTTTCTTTTAGTACCAACAAATAACTAGTAAAAACAAACAAAAAAAAAAGAGCTATGCAGTTCATGTAGAGTAGAGCAATTACCTTACTAGTGTGAAATTTTATTTTTGCTTTTTGCTTTGGAAAAACCATCAATTAACTTTTACTGACAGTCAATAAGTAGAACAATGGTCTATTTTAAAATGTTTAATTCTACATCTTGGGTATATATTCACTATTATGACATTTTCTTGTGATGTTAACTCAGTTTGGACACCAGTTCAAAAGGTTATACAAAGGTGCGGGTGTTGAAAGAATTGAGGTGGGGATGGTGGTTAGGAAGAGTTATTTTGCTTTCATACAAGCTATTGGTTCACATTTGTTAAATCTTGATGGATTGAGTCCTGTAACAGCTTTTATACAATAGATTTGTTCCTTTAAAGTTATGTGTAAATCAATTTTTTATAAATTTGATTCATATTCTGAATGCATCAAAAGCTTACTATTTAAAACAACCCTACTCTAAATCCTCTTGTAGCATAAAGAATTTATTTTGTGAAATAGGTAATTGAGGAGAGAGAGAGAGAGAGAGAGAGAGAGAGAGAGAGAGAGAGAGAGAGAGAGAGAATAGCTTTATTTAAAGACATGCCTATGTAACTAGTTGTAAGACATCATCTGAAAAAATATATAAATGTATGTCTTATTTTTAAAGCAGCCTAGCATTAGGGTCACAGCAACTCTAATGGCTGAGAGCTTTGTGACAAAATTGTCTTCCCCAAACCCTGTAAAGAAGTCTTTACACTACAGTGCATGTCCAGAGGGCTCTTGTTCTCATTTCTGCTTTTATCTGAGCACCTTACATTGGTGGGTAGAAAGGGAATCAACGAGATCACTTTTTTGTTCCCTAGCGGCAGGCATGAAAATGACCAGAAGGTTCAGAATGTTACTGGAGATGCTGGGCAAAACTAGCCTGAGTCCTCAGAACCATTCTATGCTCTACAAACTGCCATTACTCTCATTTTACAGATGGGGAAACTGAGGCAATGAAAGGTTAAGTAAATGCCCAAGGGCACTTCATTAATAGTTGGCAGAGTTAAGGTTTGGACATCAGTAGTTTGACTCCAAAGCTCAGACTCTAATAACCACACCACACGGCCTTGTAGGTATATGTGTGTTGATGGATGGATAGGTGGGTGGACAGATAATTAGGGATAACAATATAAAATCTTTAGGTACTAATAAATGATATAAAATTATATGAATAGTACGTAACTAACATTTTTAGTGTTAAATGAAATAGCCACTGTCGAAATGATTTTGGTTTCATTCTCAGCAGCTCTGAGAGACTGTGTGCGTTTGTATCGGTAACTCAGTTCTGCCTAAAAGTTACATACCTGTAATGAAAAGACGTCTCCTTTCTTAGGTGTGTTTCACTACAATCTATACCAACTGCTTTCTTTCTCAAAGTGCTGTAATCCTGTAAATTGCCCCATGTCTAGCAGCTTTCTCGGAGAGACTGTATGTGTTTGTATCAGCAACTCCATTTGGCCAAAAAGTTACATACCTGTAATGAAAAGACTTCTCCTTTCTTAGGTGTTTTTCACTACAAACTTTACCCACTGCTTTCATTGTTCAGGAGGCCAAACATTTGCTACATTTATACCATATAAAAATACTATATATATACTATATATATATACTATACAAAAACTTTACAAAGGATATCAATGGTGACCCCGAAGCCTAGATCCCTTCCCAGTCATGCTTGTAGCACATAAGATTTTTTCATTGGGAAACTTTATATCAAATTTTAGCATTCTAGATTCTCTTACAAAATTGAATATTTGGCAATACTAGCTCACATTTTTATAGGGAGACAATCAGTTTGGGACTAGCTATGTTCTTCAGTTTGCCTCAGTTGCTATAATGCCGTACAGTCTTCCTCGTGGCCTTCCTTACACATTTACTTTACTCTTGCCCTCCATAGGTAAGGCAGTTTTTGAATCTTGGACCAAATATGCAAACAAACAAAAAACCTTATTATCAGAGGGTTCAAGGTAAACTTCTGTATATCATATAACTCATCTATTGCATGTAAAAAATACATAGTTCTGCAAATCAGGAAGGACTTTCAAAAAAAATCCAAAAAAATAAAATAAAATAAACCCTGCACATACTAGTTACAACACAATTAAGTATTTGTTTAATTAATATTAAAACTTTCTACTGCAAGGCAGCACTTGATGTCTTGGTTTTACCAGATTTGTTTTAAGGACTTAAGGCTCTGAAGATGAATTCATGAAAAGGTGAAGTTGTAGAGGGAAGATCAAGTCCTCTAGTAGCCCTTACTCCCAGGAAGGAAAAGGAGTTTAAATTGTTTTGTGTATGTTCCAAATATAAGCAAAAATAAGGTAGCAAAAAGGATGTCTGTATATACATAGACCAGAAACCAATAAAAAAAGTATGAAGCAAAAAGAAAAACAGACTTATTTCCATACATTCCTAAATTCCAAACTAGATGGAAATTATCACTTGAAAGTAATTAGTGTCTTAGTAAACATATATTTAAAAATTCTATCATACAATAGAAATATTAGCTGGCTTTGCCTTTTTGTCTTATTTTATTTGTATTCCATTCTATCTGAAATTAGGTTCTGATGGTCTCCGTAGGAGATTAAGGCAATATTTGTAGGAATTATAGTACTTTAAAGGAATTCTATGAAAATAACTGTGTGCTGTTATATTTCTTTTCACAACTCTCCAAACACCATTAATGAGGAATCAAAAGTGCCCTGCAATCAGAACAGTAATATAAATACCCACTCACCCTCCTGCGTAGCCAGCACAAACAATGAATGCAAGTTTCCTGACTACACAAATATGCTCCCTACTTCCTGTTCTATTGGGGGGAAGATGTCTAACGTAGGAGGCAGCCATGAATTTGGTCCACTGAAACAGCCTCTTTCAATGTGCTGCTAGTCATATTTTAAAGAACATTTTGTAATCGTCCTTGACAACTGCCTTCCAGAAGGGATACACTGAAACATTTAAAAACACAAGCATTTGGAAGCAAACTGAAACAGCATAACACTTGTGAAGAGGTTTGGGATCCTTGGATATCTACCACCAAGTGAACAAAAGGGGAAAAAAAACAGCTCAGTTGAGGACAAAATATTTTATAAACTCCTTCACAAAAACCAGGACTTGTTTCTGTGAGCATGGGCAGGACCATATGTTTAAAATGTCCTTCAGACAGTGTATGAAATCCTTGATAATCCCTTCTTCTACACCCAACACGAATGCTTTTATCTGTAGTGTTCCTTTCTGTGAATGCCTTGGCTGAACTGGTATTCAGTATTTATTAAACTTCACTTTACATTTACTCAAGCTGTTCACTCCACCAGAAATACCCTCCCTTCTCTGCTTTGCTTAGCTGCATATTGCCAAGTCCAGAAGCATCCATGGATTACAACAGCCACCAATGATCCAGTCTCCAGTCTCTACCTTGTGTATTCTTACAGTAACACTTCAACTTCTAATACATTCATTCATGTGTTGTTTTGCTTTGTATTTCAACTGTAAATGTGTATGTGTCTTCCTTGCTTAGTCTGATTTTGGTTTTCTGGGGGCTGGAGACTATATATTATGCCTCTTGGTACTCTCCACAACATCCAGTAATATATTCCTAAACATCAAGTAAAATAGGGAGAATGATCATTCTTCCAGTTAGTACAGGACATACACAGAATTCTGTGCAACATCATTATGAAGCTCCATCATCCTCAAATGAACTAAACAACTCAAAATCTAAAACCTCAATATTTAGCGCTTTTCTTTTTCTAAAGTTATTTTATTTGTGGGACAAAAAACAACAAATTGGTACATAGGAAGATAAATTTAAATGTATATTTACAAGCTGGAAAAAATACTAATGTGTTGATAAGAATTTCTCACATTGAGGTATTATCTTTTACATGAGCATGTGGAAGTATGTATTTTTCTTACACACTATATTATAGAAATCTCTTACTATGCCCATGAAATTTGGAAGGATTTCTAATACTGGCAGCTTTTATATGAATACACTGAGAAAGAGTTTGTTACATGCTCAAGTTTTAACTTCTCTCCCAGAGCTTTTTCCACTAGATCTTCTTTTATTCCTTATTTGATATTTTAGGTCCATAAACCTGGAAAAGAACAAAAGACTTACTATCATTTGAAAATCTGAAGAATGGATATCCATTTAGCTGCTGGATTGGGAGCTGAGAAAGGGATAGCTGGTTGGTAAGTCTATGGAGGGCTATTGTTCCTATGTTTGCTAGTGGAAGAGGGATTACTGTTGGGATCACTTCAAAGCTGGCAGTCAGAAAGAAGGTTGGTTGCAGAACAAAGAGAACAAGGACAGCTGGACATCTGATTCTGTCTCTCACCACATTTACCCACTTAGACCTTTAGTGAGCAGTGGCTGCTTGCATAGGACTGTCTTCCAAATCCTGCATGCATTTCTCTCTAGGACAGAACTGAAGCTACAGGAAAGGGGATTCTGGTAAATGTAGGTCCAACTTTGCCCTCTTCCTCCTTAAATCA
>NW_012144966.1:12808070-12816943 GCF_000956105.1 Propithecus coquereli
TTCTCAAAAATCTTTTGCTATTATTCAAGGAACACATGGAGGACATAAGATATGGCTTCTATGTGCTTATGGTTAGATTAGCAATCCATCCCAAGTTTGCCTCCATTGATGGATCATGTAGTCTTCCTGAATTAGAGTCCTGATCATAGGACCTCTCCTTAAAAGCCTCTAATGGCTCCATTATCCACTTCCCTTTATCTTTTACCACATGTTAAATTAACAGTTCTCTAGGAATAACCCCGGAAATAGATCTGCTAATTTTACCAACCCTGTATTTAACAAAATTGGAAAATCCACCCTGAGTCTTAAATCACAAAAGATGAAGAAGATATACGAGGTCTAGATAATGATCTTCTGTGTTGCTGTAGTCCCTTTCAGATGGACTGAGTTTACACATTTCCAGGTCTTTACTTTCCTACTTTCTTTCCCAGACTTTGTCTGGGGTCTTCTATCCTGGCATGTTGTTTTTGTTTCCCTTATACTCTAGGACTATTTCAAAGGAAACCTTGACCAGATATAGTGCACCCAGGGGCTTATGTCAGAGAGTTGTTTTAAAAAATGCTACAGAAAAGATACAAAGAGGGCTCTAAGAGAATATCAAGTGTGGGAGAAAGAGGAGATTGAAAAAGTGACATTCACCCAGTATTCACGCAGTATAACTAAAAATCTGTTCATAATACCATCCAATTGAAAGAATAATTTTTATTTTTTCATATGTTTATATTCTGCATCCCCAATAAGGTCATAAACAAAAAGCAGTGATTTCTTATATCTCCCTCGTTAATTTCTTAGTATTATACTTATACCAACACTACCAAAATGACTCGCACCTATTAGAAACTCAACATTTTAGATATTTTAGATAAGATTTAAATAATTTAGATATGTTGTATATTCAATGACAGAAAAGGAAGAGAAAATGAAAATGTAAAAAATAATCAATCATTAATGGGATTAGTGAAGAGACCTATTCCCTATGGCTAAATGCTAAAATAAAATAAATAAAATAGTTAAAATCAATTAGGTGTATAGTACAGAAACATTGATAACAATGTATACTGTTGTTTACATTAGCTCCTAACAGTGACCCAGTAATTGCATCTACAGCAAAAACAACATGTGAATTTATCTAGTTAGCACTGAAAATATTAATTAACATGATTCTGTTAAAGCTTATTTTTGTAAAGAATACATTCTGATTCAATGAAATTTAGTTCATATTAACTTTCTATTCTCATCCATTTTTATTTGATGTCTTGATAATTGCAAAATTTTATTGAACACATTAGTCATCCTTTCCTCCAAGCCTCCATTTTCTTCAGGCAAATTTTCAATATTCAAGTCCTTAATTTGCATTTGATTATTTGCGTGTTACAAATAATAAATTATTGAATTTCCTGACTTGGTAGCTATGTAACAAGGGCTTTGTGGTCTCCATGATGTAGATTACATTGAACAGGTATTTTCTCCTTTTACATTAATGTCTGGAATCCTACATGTATGATGAATTCACCAGAAGGTTCACAAGGTAAGAGTTGATCATAAAACAATTACTCTAATGATTCACTTTACTGACAATCAGAGGGACCTTTTATCAAACTGGCTTATTTCAGAATCATAACCACTGTGAATTTTGACAAGATGAATCTTGAAGAAAGCAATTTTTCATTTTACAGTGTAAATGATTTACTAGTTTATAAAAATCAGGACTCTGTGAGCATTATGTAGATGCTTTAAGCTGGCATTGTGAGGGTGAACAGTTTTTCATTTATAGATACAGTCAAGAAGAACCAAGGGCTCATGAATTATCTCAAATTCTTTTTTCCACAACCTCTGTGGTATACCACTGGATCACCTTTGCCAAGCATCAATTAAACAATATAAAGATCCAATAAGGAATTTGCTGACACGTCAGAGTATTCTGAATATTACTATGTACGCATGCTTTAGTACAGAGTGCACAACAAGTCCTGGATCTGAGGCCTGGCTCTGTCATGCAATGTCTGTGAAACTTTGGGTAAGCCACTCCACCTCCCTGAGCTTCTGCTTTTTCATCTTCCCAACCTAACCCCCAAGATTGCTTTGGGACCAAATAAATTAGTGTGTGAGAGTTCTATGACCTGTCAAACAAATGTAAACTAGTTGTATTAGTTTTCTACTGCTGCTGCAAAAAATTGCTTCAGTCCTGAAGATCAGAAGTCTGACACAAGTCAATCAGCGTAAGGGCTGTGTTTCATTCTGAAGACTGTAGGGGAGAATCTGTTTCCTTGCTTTTTTCCTGCTTCTAGAGGCTGCTAGCACTCCTTGGCTCACAGCCCTTTCCTCCATATTCAAAGTCAACAATATTAAATTTTTCCCTGACCCTTCTGCAGGTATCACATCTCTCTCTCTGATTGCACCTGGAGAAAATGTTCTGTTTGCCCACCCAAGTAATCCAGGATAATCTCCCCATGTCAAATTCCTTAACTTTAATCACATCAGCAAAGTATCTTTTGGGATGTAAGGTAATATATTCACAGGTCCTGGGAATTAGGACCTGGACATCTTTGGGGGGCTCATTATTCAGCTTGCACGCTAGATATTACTCTTATTTATCCAAAGCTTAGATAATTTAGCTTTCCCGAATAACTCTACTACACTGAGACTTTGTGTAAATATTTATGCATATGGATAGATCCATATTAACATATATTTGTTCATAAGTTGCTTTATATTTGCATCATTAAGCCTAAAGCTTCATCACACATTTACTTCTTCTCTCCCAATTAGTAATCAAGTTCTTCTAGCGTATAAAATTTATTCTATAATATCTAGACAATGTCAATTATTAAATGTAGATTAATTGAATAATAGAGGAAGTTTTAAGAAACTGAAGGTCTGCTAACTCACATACACATGTTTTAGATAGGTCACAGGCATGTGAGCGGGATGGCAAGTGGGTAAGTGGGTGGTCTTTGACACCAGACTGCCTAAGTTCAAGTGCCCGATTTTTCTCTTGGCTGTGCGATCATGGTCTAATTACTTAAACTCATGCCTCAGTTTTCTTAACTATGAAGTAGTGATAATAATAGTCAATAACTTTGGCGGTTTATGAGGATATAAGAAATACAAATAAAACTCTTGGAAAGAGTATCTGGCATACAGTAGGTACTCAAATGTTGACTATGAGCTGCAGACTTCTCCTGTCATATATGTTTCTGACTCTTCATCTTACATTTACTTTTTCCAGTGTTTCGATAATAGCTTTTCACAGAAAAATGTATGCAGATTTTTCTCTTTGGATCTGAAAGATATGTGGCAATCTTTTCCACTTCTAAATTATCCAGAGATTTGCAGTTTCTATTTGTGAATTATTTGGCTCCATGTCTACTCTTTACTACTACTGTCTGAATTTAAGTTCTTAAATGCTCCGCTATTATCAGCTGCAATCAAGAGTGGGCAAGAAGGGGAGGAGAAGGGAACAGAAACCCACATCAGCTCATTTGGGTTTCTACTGAACCATTGGAAGTTTAAACCTCTTGGCCACCAGAAAGTTTTGTAATTATCTATGGATTTAATATTTCTGTATTTTTCTTGTCCTTAAAGTACAAGGGAGAATTGAAATTTTAGATTTTATCTTTTTATTCCCACTCAATGGCATAAAACCTAGAGATCCACAACACAGGCATGTTTCTGAGACATTCTGAAACTTTTAATTGCATGAGTCTGACAGAAACCACTCCATGTCTATCCACACAACAGAATAAAACTTCAGGCTCTGGAGACTTTAAGTATAAGTGATCCTCTTGAAAGAGAAGCTGTTATAATGCTTTTTCAGATCCATTTATGTGTAAGGGCTCTACAGACAAGCACACTGTGGGTTCTTGAGAAGTCCATGATTATTTCAGTGATTTCAATTCTTTGTGAGCCATCTATATCTTCTCTTCCTTTTTATGGGAGCAAAGTTGAAGCTGTCTCTAATAATGTCTGTTCTTCTGCTCTATTAACTCTTCCCAAAGCAGAAATATCTCAGGCCCTGTCAGGTTCTCCATTATAAATTCTAGTTTTCAACAGTTTACAAATCATCTATAAATATTCACTTGTGGTAGGAAGAGACTTGACAGGATTTTCACAGTGATCATTTGAGAAATTATAGAACAAGAAATTATATCTTAGTTGACATCTAAGAAGAGAGAAGAAAAGAAGGGGACCATGTGGATGGAGCGAAATGAACTATTGGGAATTCACAAGTTTTAAGCCGTATTTTCACAATACAAATTAATTGCTCACGATCTTAGAATCAAAGCAAATGCAAAACTGCATTTGGTGCAACAACTACAAAAATAGATAAGTGAGAGGGTATAAATTTTCTGTCTATGTTATTGAATTCAATCTCTTCCATTTAGGGAGGGCTCACTTTGTTTATCTTGGGGTTAGAAAACCATCTATAAGTCAAAGCAGAGGGATTCTTTTGTTGCAAATTGGCTGTCGCCTAGTTTCCTCAACATATTTTGGCAAGACTTGTGATAGCATACACACAAAGAAACCAAAACATTAATTGGAAGTCGGAAAAATAAATACATAAAACACTGAACTTGCAAGAACAGAAAAATAACAAAGCTCTCAGGGAGCATCAGTATGGTTCCTTGTCCGCCAAACACCCATTTTATTTTTATGATAACATCCTGACACTGTTATTAGTATTTTGGTTTTTAAAGAAAGAACTAAAGGCTAAAACAACCCTTTAAGTGAATCTCTTTTGAAGAAGAAGAAACAGAAGAAGAAGGATTAAAAAAAAAGTGACAACAACAGCAAACACAAACCAGTAAGCACTATGTGATTACTGATTTGGGTGGAAAGGAAGGCTTTTCAGGCAGCAAATATATTTTCTTTAATTAAATGAACAGAAGGAAGAACAGAGTAAAAGCCAGCTATGTTCAGAGAAGCTCAGATAAAGCTGTATACTTCAAAAGGCAATATTTCTTTAAATGGGATAAAATGGCATTAGAACAAAATACAATAGTACAACATCTTAGCACCGTGCAATTCTAAATCTCGGGGTACTGCAAACCATCTGTTTAAGTATTTATTTATACCCATGAGCTAAGTCACTGTGGTCACTTTCATGTTACAGAAAAGCAAAATAAAACATGGAGAACACACATGTCAGGACAAAGGTCAGGCATAATAATAATTTAGGGGCAGACTCTGAACTGAGAATCACAGGGTTCAAGATGTTGGTTATTTCATTCATACCCCTTTCATATAGACTATACAAACACATCTTTTTTAACTTGTTACTTATGTTCAGGTAGAAAATTTAATCTAGTTTTCATTTTTTATTAATAAGTGATATCTGGAACAGAATCATTAGCATGTAGTAGAAAAGAAATTAAAAGTATATGACATACAAGCAAGTAGCTTTAAGAATATAAATAAAGAAAACTAGATAAACATAGAAGTATATGAACATACAAAAAAAAATCACAATGAACATCTTTAAAATAGCATTTCCATCTGAAACCTATTCCTTCCTTAAATGGAAATACCAGGATTACCTTCTCTCTAGGTATATTTAATGATCTCATTTTTTAGTCATTTATTCAACAAATATTTATTGACTATCTCTTCATACCAAGTATTGTACTAAATACATAAAGTACAAAGATAAATATGGCTCAATTTCTGCCTTCAAGGCGCTTACAGGTGAGGAAGATAAACATACAACTGCAATGCAGCGTGGTAAGACCCATCAGTACCCATCATTGCTCTTTCTAGTCACTGTTACTGACACAAACACTGAAGGCACCCACTCTACTCTTTCTACTTCTAAGAAAGTGGTTCTCAAATTTTAATACTCATAATAATCACCTCAGAAGTTTAGTAAAAAATAAAAAGTTAAAACCCTGGACCCACACAAACACTGCTAAATTAAAATTCAGTAGGTGTGGCTATGCCCAGGTGACACTGAGTCAGGTGGGCCACTTTGATATGAAGTGCCCTTGAGCCATGAGGAGATGTGATTCCCCAGGGGAGTCTGAGTGGTGTGAAAAGAGGGCCAACTGCAGAAACCTAAGGGCCAATATTTAAGCAATGAGCAACACTAGGAACCAAATGATCCTTATATTGCTTTTGTCTCTTAGGCTTTAAGAGCCAATATGTCCAATTTTCATTGCAATCCTTCCCACATTTGGCCTCTCTGAAACCTCTGCTCTTGATCATAGACAACTTACTCAGTGCCTTGGACCTGAGGAGGTTCCAGCCAGTGGTGGCATGGGCGGAGAAAGGCTTTGATACTAGAGGGAATTCTAATGCCATTTTCAGGAATTCAAGTATATTTGGAATCCCAAATTGGAATTCTGAGCATACTTCCCCATGGAAATGTCATATTCTTAGTGGTTAAATTCTATAAGACTATTGGTTATGTTCTTCAACTATCTTATATATAATGGATTTTGTTAGCCTTGCATGACACCAGACCAATTCTCTACAATTTCATTTCTGTGATGAGAGATTTTCTCAGGTGTGAGGGTGCACTCTGTTGGAGATTGAGCTTGGTTTTTGTTTCATTCTTGGGTAAGGGTGACTTTGCTATGGCATGGAAAGTATTTCACTTTTATGCAGGGGACAAGTTTTTTGTGTATGGAGGTATGTTGTGGGCACCATGAAAACAATATATAAATGTGTCTTCAACATTTGAAATTACTAGTTCACACTGAAGACAATCAATTTTTATTTTTTAGAAAAGAGGATCAAATCAACCTTTTGTGCTCCAAGATTTAAAAGTAAAAGCCATGGAATCCCAGTGGAAGACTACCTTTCCTGGGCAGCCTACCATCAACTAGTAGATTCTGACCCATATTAGTTAGCACTGATCTTCTGTGTGCATTGAATTCCTACTCACAATTAATAGACCTCATTGAACATGTAACAGAGACAAGTGGTAAAAGGAAGTTTAATTGGAAAGTGCTGCTTTACCAGACATGTGATGAGAACCTTAATACCCATATTGGGTCAGGTATGGTACACTGAGCTGGGGACAGAGAGATATGGACATCACTATTGCAAGAATACAAATAAAAATGAATGTGGACTCCCACTTGACTTGTACTGTCATTTGATCATTCCAAAACTTAATTATAGTTTGTTTTTTTGCGTAAAGGATAGTCTTAATCACTTATTGAGTTCTCTGTTCCAAGTGTTTTATGGTTTTTTTTTTTAAAGGGATTTATGAGAAAAATTAGGGAACATGAACTAGAATATCTTTGATGAAGATCTTTCTAGCTAATGGATACAACTTCAACTCTGAGGTCTGGGCCCTTGGAGCATTTGGGTAGTCCTGGTATTCAATCATAGAGGATGGGGATGTCCCACATGTATTAACTTTTTTCTCCACTCTAGTTTGGCTGCAAATTGAGGGGCTGCCAATGTCATGGCAGAGTAACTGTTACTCTAGTATGATTTTTTAGAATCTTGTCATTCATATGATGACAAGTTTCCCATCAGTGAACCTACATTAAAAGGTAAAATTAATAAAAGTTCTCATTACTTAGACTAGTGATTACAGAGGGCAAATTTCAATGGGATTTCTTGTTCCTTGTCTATATGAAGGAGAAAGGGTAACCGGGCTTGCAATGAATGGCATAAGGATGAGAGTTCTACGAAATGACATTGAACTCAATCATGAACAATCACATAAATCCATCAATGATAGTTTATGTCGAGAGATTGCTTCATAAGCCTGTTTCTTTTGCTGAGAGGAATAGTTCACATTTCAACCACCAGGTAATTAAAAATTGTTCATCTCTTTGGATACTCAGGAAAATCCATGATCAGAAACATTTCCCCACAGGGATCTGCTGTACAAAAGGGTAAAGGAAAAATATATGAATGAAATTTAAAATCACAATCAGAAAATACCATAGTTGGTTTTGGGTGATGATGTGGGGAAAACAGATTATCGCTCAAAAAGTTTGCTGTTTTGATATTCCTGTGGAACATGTCACTATAAGTTTTTAATGCCAGCTTCTTGTAATGCATATTTATCCCAGAAGAAACCTTACAACCATATTACATTTAAGTTAAATTCACTGAAACATAATTCACTTTACATGGAAAAGACTTGGGAAAGGAAGGTGTTGATCAAGAGTAAGGATTTTTCAACAACTCAGGTTGGAGCCCAGGGATGCTATCAGTAACAAAAATAGAAAGTTAAACTCATCCTCAACTTCTCTTGCTCTCTTACCTTTCATTTCCAGTTGCTTCCTATTTATTTAACTCTTTAATTCTTTCACCTCACCCTTTATCACCATTTCTATAGTCTTCATTATCTCTTATCTACTTCCAGTCATCCCATCTTCTCTCTTCATCCCTTCACTCTTGTCTGAACTCTGTAACTACTTTTCTTGGTATCATTTTATCAAGATGTAATTCACATATCGTTTAATTCAGCCATTATACATGTACAATTCAATGGTTTTGAGCATGTTCAGAGTTGTGCAACCATTACCACAGCCCATTCTAGAACATTTCATTACTCCAAAAAAGAAAAATCCTATACCCATTAGCATTTACCCCCATTTCTCCACAATCCCTCTCACCAGCCCTAAGCAATCACTAATCTACTTTCTATTTTTCTGTATTTGTCTAATCTGGACATTTTGTATAAATGGAATTCTATAACGTGTGGGTCTTTTTGACTGGCTTCTTTGACTTAGCATAACATTTTAAAAGTTCATTCATACTGTGGCATGCATCAATACTTCATTCTTTTTTATTGCCAAATAGTATTTCTTTGTATGGGTATACCACATTTTTTTTAATTTTTTTTTTATTTCAGCATATTATGGGGGTACAGATGTTTAGGTTACGTGTGTTGCCCTTGGTTCCCCCCC
>NW_012144966.1:12826782-12828724 GCF_000956105.1 Propithecus coquereli
ATCTGCACCCTTCCCCTCTGCTAAGACAAAATTGTATGGATGCCGACATCACTAGAAGAGTGTCCCTGTCCCCAGAAAAATTTTGACAGGATGTTTAAGCATTCATGCCGATCATTTCTTTACAGTCTCAATAAACCCTACATGGACTTTATAATCCAGCCCCACACGCCTCCCCTTCCCTCAATTTAACTTCTAATTAAGGCTCATTCACACCCCAAACCAAAATCAAGCACTTTTTACTTTGCCTTTCCACTGACTCATAAGTAAATATTGTTATTTGAGCATAGTTCTACCAATACAGGTGCCATCTGTGTACTTAGAGTCCTAAAACCTTATTGGGAGATGCTTTTCCAGTGCCCACACTGGCCAATAAGTACTTGCATTTCAAGCTATCCAGCAGTTAAGTCTTCACTAAGAAGGCTGCATTATCAATAATGGGCCTTGGATGAAGGTCCTTTTTTTTTAAGTATAATTTCCATTTTATTTTTTCCAAAGGATAGTTTTTCTTCAGTCCTCAAGGACTCAACTCCTTACATGGGCTTTGGTGGAGGTCTTGGGGCAGCACCTGCAGGTCTAAATCAGGGTGGGGGATGATGTTTGAAACGTTTTAATTTTTAAAATTTATATTTAACTCTTCAAAATACTCAATTTAAAATACTGTGTGTCATCTTGACCTGCATTGCCCTGTAGCCACCAAGTATAATCCTGTAGTGTCTTCTCTGTGCCAGGGGTTTAGAGCACTGCCATTATCCCCACAGTGGGATTTGTGGATGTGCAACCAGTACTGTTGTACCAGGAAGAGCCCCGGCACTGAGAAGAGCCCTCACTTGGGGTTTAGTGTTCTACAGTGGCCTTCTTGAAATGCTCAATAATTTTATTTTGAATTTGTGTTTTGTAAGTGAAGTCTATGGCACAATGGGGCATGGGAACCATGGGGCCTCAGTTCACATGGAGTCCCACCTCTGGCCATCTTCCCTCCACCCTAGAATAGGTTCCCAGCCTTACACTTCCCCACTGCTGGCAGGGCACGACTCAATCACTGCTGACAGCCTCCACCCCTAGCTGGGATCTGAGCCCACACACAAGAAAGGGAAGAGTCAGGCACATACTCCCTGGTGTCTCTGGGTAGGAGATGGCAGAAGCCTTTCCTGCCCCAGGCTGCTAGTGCCATGGCACACTCAGTGGGTGACCCCTGAACATTTGTCCACCCCAGTTCCAGGTACTGAGCACATCTTGGCAGCCAGGTGGCAATCCCTTAGGGATAACCAGTCTATCTTGACTTGGGGCAGGAGGTCCAGAGGAAGGGAATGTCCCAGAAGGGGTCAATCCTCATAGACAGAAACTGTGGTTGGGTGAATCCCCATGCCAGAGAGTACAACTTAGCAAATAAAGAACACTGCAACCAGTGGAGAGAAAAATTAGGAAGAAAGGAAAAAAATTTCTACTTTTAGTATCTTTAACAGCATTTTTTTCTTGCCTTTTGAACAAAAGACCCTATATTTTCATTTTACACTGGGCCCCACAAATTATATAGCCAGTCCTATTTAATCCTCATCACTGTCCTTCGAGGCTGGTATTTGGGTACTCATTTGACCAACATTTGACCAACAAAGAGACTAAGGCTCAAAAAGTAAAAAAAAAAAAGAGCCCAGAGTCACAGAACTTGTAAACAGTGGGGCTAAAATTCAAACCTAGAGGGAGCAAGCTCAAAGCCCAGGCTCTAATGCCTCCAGCCTTTCCTACTGGAGCCTGCCCCTCAAGTCTGTTGGCCTTAGCAGTCTGTGAGTTCCTTTGAATTTTTTGGTGTACAAGTCAGAGGTACCGTCTTTGGGAGTTCCATGCCCCTGTCATCAGCCAGTGTGGAGGTGTCTATATGAAGAGAGCTCAAATGAAAACAAATAGGTCCTAAATCCTCCATTTCATTCTAATTTCTGACACATAT
>NW_012144966.1:12828774-12833793 GCF_000956105.1 Propithecus coquereli
AAATGGGGACAGACGAGACCACATTTTATTTATCCATTCATCAGTTGATGAATATTTGGACGATCCCAACTTTTTGGCTAGTATGAGTAATGCTGCTGTGAATATCCATGTACAAGTTTTGTGTGGACATGTTTTCACTTTTCTTGAATGTATGCCTAGAAGTGGAATTTCTTGTTCATAGGAAAACTATATGTTCAATTGCTTAAGAAATGGCCAGACGATTTGGTGGCTCCATTTTAAACTCCCATCCACAGCCTATGAGGAATTCTCCACATCTTAGACAACACTTGTTATTTTTCTTTTTGATTATTGCCATACTAGTGGGTGTGAGTAGTATCTCATGGTTTTGATTTTCATTTCCCTGATGGCTGATGATGTTGAGCATCTTTTCATAAGCTGATCAGACATTTGTATATCTTCTTTGGAGATGTCATTCACATCCTTTGCCTATTCTTTAATTGGGTAATTTGCCTTTTTATTATTGCATTATAAAGATTCTTCATATATTCTATATAAAAGTCTCTTTTTCGATATATGATTTGTAAAACTTTTCTCCCATTCTGAGGATTGTTTCTTATTTTTGTGATGATGTCCTTTGAGTTTTCAGAAAAGGTTAAAATAAATTAATAAAATATCTAAATGTTATACCATAAAATTATTTAACATGACAGCAAAGCTGACACAGTAGTGGCAATATGGAGGTGTGATTTGAAGACACAATCTGAAAAACTCAGGTTAAAGGGAGAAGAAGTTTTCCTGTATTTGGTAATGACAGAAACAATAAAGTAAGTGTGCTTCTTCATGTATCTTCAAAAATAAACAAGTGAAGTTCAGCCCAGGTGAAATGGAATAAGGTTGAGTAGGAGTTACATATTTAAGTATTTATGTACCTATACTTCAACTATTTACAAAGTACGTTGTAAGAACATTCCAATATTAGCACCATTATAATTAAATCCAAAATACAAGATAAAAGGCCAAAAGAAAGTAAATAGAATGAGACAGAAGCAGGAAAGCTATGTTAAAATATTCTAACTCAGGAAATCTATACCTTAGCTCTTAGCTTCAGAGCAACTAGATCAAAAAGAGAACCACCAACTTAACTCCCATACTCTGACAATAGAATGACCTCTCCACTCAGTAAGAGAAGCTATTTCCTTTCCTCTCAGAGCCCTTTGAGTAACTCACATTCTGTAGTTTTTTTTTTCTTTGTTCTCTATCAAGTTACAGTTTCTTAATAAATGTGAGAAAGTTTTCTTAGGCTTCCACCAATAGGAATCCAAATAACTCTTAAGATTTACAAGATGTCTTTTATTAACCTAAATGGCATTTTGAAACCTGAAAAGGTTTTGCCAACATTCAAAGCATTCAGTGATGGAAAATGTAGGTTGCTAATAAGCAGGAGGTCCCAGATGGAATGGTTTTCTCACAAAACTCCAATGAGAAAAGCAAATGAAAAGCCTTAGTGTGTGCATTTTACAGATTGGAAAAAGAATAACAAAATCAAAAACATCTGCTCAGGACCCAAACCTATCCTCTTTGTATCAAGCAGTTCCTAACATGCTCAATATGAAGTTATTGTTATTCAGAAGATGGATGCTGTTCCCTATCTCTCCAGAGGATAGAATGAAAGTTAATGGATTTAACCATCTCCAGCGAAAAAGGGTTGGTTTAGACTGCACAGGAAGGACCATTTTTCAGTGGAGAGGGTATCAGAGGGTTGAATTTCCTGCCTTGGAAATCTTTTGTAATAAGAGCTCTTCTTATCTGTGTGCGGTAATGGAGATGGCATTGTAACTGCCGCAGGAAGGGAGCTGGATTATAATGAACTCTCACAGTCGACCCTATAATTCAAATGCCAGACCTTTATAGCAAAAATAATAAGGAACAACACTGACTTTCCATCCTCTCAAAAGCTAGGTGAATGTGCATCTTGACAAACTTCTGACATTAAGAGTTCCATTTGGTCCTCAATGAACAAGGGAAAAGCTACTCAGGTACCCTCCTTCAAGTAAATTGTCTGTTTGGTTGATTTACTCATGAATGCTTTCATTTGTACTACTTATTTTTGGAAAGTTTTTTCTGAACTTATCTAGAACCAGAAACGGTTAACACACAAGTTTAGAATAAATGCAAATTTAACTGATGAACTTTTTTTCTTTATATTAGCTAGGGCTCTCCAAGAGTAGTGATGGGGTCCTTATACAGTAATCAGTTATAACGAACAAGTCAAAAGTTCTTATTGACAACACTCACTCATGCCTAATAAGGCAATAAAGGCTATTCAAAGTTTCTATGGCTATTAAGATTTTATGGTTTTTAGCTAGAGTTAGATTAACATTGTAATTGGCAATTATATATGCCTTTGATGATTAGTTTTTATAAAATAAGAAAATGAACTATTTGTCAGTAATCCCTTGTGTGCCTGAACCCAGGCAATCTGGCCCTAAAGTTTGTGCCTATACTCACTATGCTCACTGCTTCCAAAGTATAAAAATGATTATATATAATATGTGGTAGTGCTATGATGTAGATACGCATGGAGGTCTATAGGAACTAACGGAGGGGTGTGGGCAAGGCTTCATGAAGACTGTGGCTCCACTGGGAATAGAAGTGGTCCAGTAAGGATATCTAGGGGTGGGAATGTTGGTAGGCATTGGTTTATCTTAGACCAAAGGAAATTAACAAAGACACAGAGGAGAAATGAAGACAAGTTTTCCAAGAAACCACAAATATTTTTTCAGAGTTTGCATTGACAATGCAATGGGTGAGATGTGAGAAAGGGGGCCTATACTGTCCATCATGTGGAGTTTGGGATTTTGAATAGAATAGAGATTTTGAATTCAGTTCCTCAATAACACTAGACACATTCCAGGTGTACAATAACCACATGTGGCTAGTGACTATTGTGTTAGACAGGGCAGATAGTAGAAATTTCTATCATTGCAGAAATTTCTATCAGCCAGTGCTGCTCTAGACAGTACATAAACGTCTCTCTTATTCACAGCTGAATTCCTAGTATCACAAACAGGGTCTGGTACATTGTGAGTGATCGCTAAACATTTATTGAATGAATAAAGGAAAAAGAGTCAGATTATTATGTGAGCTGTCTATTTCCAGCCTTTACATAGAAACTCAATAGCATTTCAGTGTAATAGGCCTTTGATGGAAGTCTCCAGAACTTACCCAAACAGACATGATATAATGTGGATGGATGTCTTCAAACTTGTACCATGATTTCTGAAGGACAATGCACATAATCCTAGATGCTGATACATAGTCTCATTTCATCATAGTAGTTTTCCATGTCACCCCTACTGTTAATTTCTTATACAGATATTTGAGGTTAAAACTGTCTGACACTATGGGGAGACTTTCATCTTGTTACTGCCCTGTCCCAGGCCTGACAAAACCTTCTGAAAGACAGTCACGTAGGTTGAAACTCTTTGCCTAATCAGAGTCAACCTAACGTCTTCACTCTTTTGTCACTCCTCCAAACCCCCACCCGGGTGTGCCATTCCAGTTACACATGTCCATGTGAAAGCCACATCTATTTGAAACAGTTCTTTAAGTCTGCCATCACCTATATAGCTTGAGTGACAGCCCAGCTCCAGAAAAGGACTGTTTCTACAGCCACATCACATACTTCACTGTTACTTTACCCGAATACAGTGCTAACCACATAGATAATCTGCTTTAATGATGTGTAGACACTGAGCTTCTTTATACTCCTTAGGCTATAGGAAAAGAGCATTTATCACTTCATTTATCCTACGCATAGTTACTGAGTGCCTACTATGTGTCAAATTCTAGAGGGTGAAGTTGGGAAGATGGTCGTGATGGATGTGATCCGTACTCCCCTGTAGTACATATAAGGCAACATGAAAAGTGCTCTGATAGACTTACATGGCACCAATAGAGCACAGAGGAGGAGCAACTACCCTACCTAGAATAAGAGAAGTCTCCATCCTTGAGGAAGTGATGGTTAGGTTATGAACTAAAAAAGGCTTATGAGAACTTATTGAGGAAGGAGAGCATGGTGGAAGAGAAAATGTTCCTGAGAAAAGCAGCAGGAGTCAAGAGGTGAGAGGAAGTTCAGCAAAGAATACAGAGCATGGAATGAAGGAGGAAGCAGACCAAACCAGATTATGAAGGGCCTTGTAATTTAAGGGGTTTAGATTATTGTCAGGCAACCAGAAGCCAATAGATTTCAAACAGGGTAGTGATGTCATGAGATTTATGTTAGGAGGCTTTGTAGTAATCCAAATATTCCCCAAGAGCATCACCAGCTATGACATTAGTTGCCATCTCTCCGGTGGCGGAGCATATATGCATTATTCCAGAGCCAGCTGTTAACAATCTGCACCCTTCCCCTCTGCTAAGACAAAATTGTATGGATGCCGACATCACTAGAAGAGTGTCCCTGTCCCCAGAAAAATTTTGACAGGATGTTTAAGCATTCATGCCGATCATTTCTTTACAGTCTCAATAAACCCTACATGGACTTTATAATCCAGCCCCACATGCCTCCCCTTCCCTCAATTTAACTTCTAATTAAGGCTCATTCACACCCCAAACCAAAATCAAGCACTTTTTACTTTGCCTTTCCACTGACTCATAAGTAAATATTGTTATTTGAGCATAGTTCTACCAATACAGGTGCCATCTGTGTACTTAGAGTCCTAAAACCTTATTGGGAGATGCTTTTCCGGTGCCCACACTGGCCAATAAGTACTTGCATTTCAAGCTATCCAGCAGTTAAGTCTTCACTAAGAAGGCTGCATTATCAATAATGGGCCTTGGATGAAGGTCCTTTTTTTTTAAGTATAATTTCCATTTTATTTTTTCCAAAGGATAGTTTTTCTTCAGTCCTCAAGGACTCAACTCCTTACATGGGCTTTGGTGGAGGTCTTGGGGCAGCACCTGCAGGTCTAAATCAGGGTGGGGGATGATGTTTGAAACGTTTTAATTTTTAAAATTTATATTTAACTCTTCAAAATACTCAATTTAAAATACTGT
>NW_012144966.1:12844303-12846610 GCF_000956105.1 Propithecus coquereli
AGGCCCTCCAAAATATTATGTACAACATCCAAAGCAATTAAACACACACACACACACACACACACACACACACACACACACACACCAATCTACAAATAATAAAAAGAGAATGGTTTTGGTATTTGCTCTAATCCCCTTTAAGTAGCCAGGTAGAGCTGTCCCAGTTCTGACTGTATTCTGATTCCCCTCCACTTCCACTCACCTCTTCCCCCTCCTCTTCTTCCTCCTCACTCCTCCTCCTCTTCCCTCACTCCTCCTTCTTCCATTTTCCTTCCTATCCACTTCCCCTTTTTTTCCCTCCTTCTCTTTTTCCTACTTCTTTTTCCCTCATGCTCCTCCACACCACGCAGGGTCTGCATCAGCCCCTAGATTATAAACTTTTAGTTCCTCAGTATGTAGTTTCTCCAAGGTCAGACATGAATAGAATCATTATCAGCTATTTTTCTAAAGCTCTGATTGTTGCTAATACAAACATACTGGTGTTCAATGCAGCTGTTTCTAAAATCTACAGTGCCAAAAATACCTGGCCACCACTTATAGTACCCTGAACTTTTCCTCCCTCTCCCAGATGGCAGTAATTTTATGCTTGCTTAATCATTTGATATTAATTTTCATTTCCTCTACTGACTGTAAGCTTCATTTGGGCAGGAAAGGCATTGATTTGGTTCTTCCTGCCGCTGCATCAGAGCAGGTGCTCAGTAAATTATGTGCGTGTATGTGTGTGTGTGTGTGTGTGTGTGTGTGTAAATGGATAAGGATTGATTCTCTCTCTGTCTGCTATAGTGTGTTGGCACAAAGGGTTTTGATGGATCCCGCACACACCCATACACACACACACACACACACACACACACACACACACACACACACAGCCTTACATCTACAAGGAAAGGAACATCTCCCCGGAACACGTCGTATCCTCTTCCTTCCCTGAGACCACTTGAAGTTGCTTAACTGTTTCATGAACCCCACAGTTAGCTGTCCCGTTCACTTAACATTTTGCATTCTTAACCATTACTTTTTATATTTACAATACTTTAATTCAAGGAAATGATCTTAAGTGTAAGAATTTTAGGACCATGAAAACATTTTCAATATAGGAACATTTCTGAAAGTGCCTCAAATTATCCTACACATAACTGCCTTCTCTCCCCAGATACAGAACTCCTCCTCCAAAAACCTCTGGAAAGTTTCTATAAACCCATTGTGGCAGATTTAGATTTGTGACAGGCTTGTAGTTTCTGGGAGGAACCAACACTGACCGGACATTCACGATGTGCCAATCATTCTGTATATTTTATTTCTTTAATTAGTGTAGCATTCCATGAGAAAGATAATGTTAACTAGATTTTTAGATGAGGAACTTCATTCTGCAAGTTAAGAACTTGCCAAACTTAACTGCTAAGAAAGAGAACTTGGATTCAATCTTGACTTCATGTCATTCCCAAACTTTAAGTTCTTTCTCTGGACTTACATCCTCCCTGGAAGATATCCTCCCTTATATCCTCCCTTTGCTTAGCCTCTAGGTCCGGAAGTGTGAAGGAAGCAAATGAACCATCTTCTCTTAGAAGTCACTTTTTCTGGAAGATGAAAGTTTAAAAAGCCATGTGATATGCCAGAAGGCCCTTCAACAGCCCAATAAGTATGATGAGAAACATAATTTTAAATCATTGTCCACCCTGTCCAGGGAGGCAGTGAATGAATACAGACAGCAACTACAATAAACAGCAAAATCTTCCCCCCATCGCCACCATACACCTATCTTTCTCTCTTCACAGTTACTTTTCCTCGATGCCTTAGTTTCATATCGCAAATATGAGTGCAGTGGACCCCTTCCCTGGGAACACATTACTAAGACTCAGTAAATGCAAGATAATAATGACAACCCTGTCAGGGGAAATTTCATTCTGGCAGGAACTTGTGATTGACTTACAGCCTGACAGCTATAAGAACCTCTGGCAGTCTTTTTTACTTTTACCAGACTGAAAAGACTCTTTTCTTTCAACACTGTTAATAACCTATTTATTGACATGTGCTCTGGTGCCTTCTTCCGTTTTTTAATTGTGAGTTTAATTTAACTGTGACTTTAATTATCAGTATCCTCTTACCAATTAAATTTTTTTAAAAAATCAATAATCATAGCTTGGTATGGATTGAATCATTCCTGATCATGTGTGCACTGTTTTTAACTGTAAGCTCTAGGGAACTGTAGTGAGTTCTCTACTAAACTGAGGTGATCTGTAGATACACTGATTTTTTTTCAATGTCACTCAGAGCCAATTGTTCAAATAAATCAGGAAAATCTTT
>NW_012144966.1:12846660-12849315 GCF_000956105.1 Propithecus coquereli
CAATAGTATATAGGAAACAGAAATTAAACTACATGAAACTCTGGCTTGGGGCAAAATTGAAGCGAAGGAACTTTCTTCTTTGAGTCTGGACAATTCTGCTTTCTTCTTTTTTTCTGAATTCAGTGATATTTCTCTTCTGTTTGAGGTCGTCAGTGTCCTCGTAGACTCCTGGAATCTCAAGGCTGGAAATGTCCTCCGAGGACCATCTGTTTCTTATGCCGTTCCCGGAGGCTGCAGAGAGAAATAACGTCCTAGGGTTTGATCTTCTGGGAATGCTAATTCATCTACTCAGTAAATATTAACTGAGGTCCTACACTACTCCTGGATGCTTTGGATACAATGGAGTGTGTGAGTCAATCTTTGCTCTCAGTAAATTTACATCTCTAGTAGACAGAGACTGTCCAGTAAATAAGCAACTAAAATATGGTGAGAAGACTGAAATAACACCACTTTTTCAGGGTGCACATCGTGGGGAATCTGATCCAGCCCTCAGGGTCAGGTATAGCTTTGGAGAGGGGTCAATGTCTAAACCAGACCTCAAGGACAACTGGGAGTAAATCGGGAGAAGGGAGAAGGGCCGTCTTAACAGAGGCTGTGGCTTGTGCAAAGACCCGCGGGTGACAGGAAAGGTGGATCTCTTGTGGTCTGCACACAGTTCAAAGGGGCTGGGGTAGAAAGAACCAGGAAGGGGAATGAGGGGGAATAGGTCCTCAGGGCCTAGATCCTGAAAGGCCTTGCATGTCATGCCAGGGAGTTAGATGGGAAGATACTGAAATGTTTTAAATAAGAATGTGACAAAATTAGATCTTCAATTTGAAGGAGCTCTTTGGGTACAATTTAAAGAATAAATTGGAGGAGGCACCAACAAGAAATCCATTAGCCTAACTGAGAGGCTGTGATGGAGGTAATGGTAGATAAGCGCATGTGCTCAGGGAATATGTGGAAACAGAATCAACAGGACTAAGGGATGGATTGGGTGCAGTGACTAGCATGGGGAAACTAAGGAAAACCGAGAAACCAAGGAAGATGCCTGGGTTGCTGTCTCAGGCCATGCTAGGGGCCTCGCTGCTGCTGCCCACGATGGGGAGCTCTGATGGAGAGGTCAGTTTGTAAACCTTTCTGCAGGTGACCACTGAGAACCAGAGAAACCTGCTCAGTGCTTTGACTGAATCATGTGACACCAAAACACATTAGGAGATTCAAAGCATTTCTCTCTTTTGAAGATACAGAATCTCTTCACTACATAGCTTTTTACAATTCTCTGCCACCTCGCATCAAAAACTTTCCTTAGAATGGTATCTAATAAACTCATTCATCCTAGCAAAAGTAGAAGCTTATTAAGACTCTGCAAGGTGACAGGATAGCTAATCTAGCTCCATCCTTATATGTAGTTTAGGGGGCTCATGTCATAACTAGCCCTCCTGCCTTCACATACAGCCCATCCAAAGAGAAGCAGGCCTAAAGCAGACACCATCGTACACACTCCTTCTTCTCTGATCTGCCAACTCAGAGAAATTCCCTCCTCTAGCCTAGGCCTGTTTGGAAGGATCTTTTAAAGTATAAATGTAGTAGAAGTTTCTAGACACCAAGTAACCTAGAGTTCAGTAAGTTATTCTGATAGTTTTAAAAAGTTTCTTTTCAAAACAAGATTAACCCACTTTCAAGGGTCAACACATTGATGCCAGCCATACATGGGCAGTAATCCTTCTTTTCTCTTACATCAGAGATAATCTGAAGGTCCATCCTCCTCAGGGCAGGACCCAAAACGTTTTCCCTAGGACCGAGGGAAGGATTCCTTTTATCACGTGCTTCAGATGTGAAATGGCTTTTGGTGATCACATCCAGTTGTAATTCCATCACCTCTTTTGAAGTGGGTCTAACAGACAAGCCCTCTCCCTTCCTCAGGTGAAGCAGCCAGCAGCCAGCAGGCCCAGCTTTCAGACAAATAGTCTCCTAACAACTTTGAAAGCATTTCTTACTCCATTTGTTGCAATGATGGGGATTTTATCTTTCTGAGAAAATTGTACATATGTCCAGAAGAGACTTGCTTTAAAACAGTATTTAACACACACAATTTATGTCCATCTCTTTTCCTAAGAGAGAGTACAAACTCACTATTTAGATGATGAGTGATAACTGGGCTTCTGGTATGTGAAGAAAAATTTGACTTGGGGCCTCCTGCAATATCAGCACCCTCAAATCTTTATTTAAGAAGAGATACTCAGAGCCATTTAGGACAGACACTTATTTTTAATATCACCAAAAAGGGTTACTTTAATTTAGCCATTTATGTAGCTACTGTGCAGTGTGACAGGTGCTGGGGTATGCAGATGAACACCAAAGTTTATGATGACCACGGAAAGGTTAATTGAGATCGGACTTATTATGGAAAACGCTCAGAAAAATTCCCTATCAGGTCTTGGTTCTTCATATGCTACTAGGTTAATATTTTCCTTTCTCAGAGAAGCAGGTCGATTTAATACACTGTGACTACTGTCCATTGTTCTTAAACCAGGACCGAGCAATTCTTCTCACAGAGACGGCAACATGGCCACAACCCAGAAAGAAAGTGTGTAACATTGGCTTATGATCCTTTCATCACAATCATGAAAACTTGCTTCTTATGATTTTATTTTTAACTTCTTTAATGAAAAG
>NW_012144966.1:12852385-12854452 GCF_000956105.1 Propithecus coquereli
GGTATCTCCATATTGCTTTCCACAGAGGTTGCACTAGTTTGCAGTCCCACCAGCAGTGTATGAGTGTTCCTATCTCTCCGCATCCATGCCAACATTTATTGTTTTGAGACTTTTTGATAAAGGCCATTATCACTGGAGATAAGTGATATCTCATTGTGGTTTTGCTTTGCATTTCCCTGATGATTAGAGATGTTGAGCACTTTTTTATATGTTTGTTGGCCATTAGTCTATCTTCTTTTGAAAAGTTTCTGTTCATGTCCTTTGCTCACTTTTTGATAGGATTGTTTGATTTTTTTCTTGCTGATTTTCCTGAGTTCTATGTAAATTCTAGTTATCAGCCCTTTATCTTATGTGTAGCATGCGAATATTTTCTCCCATTCTGTAGGTTGTCTGTTTGCTCTCATGATAGTTTCCTTGGCTGTGCAAAAGCTTTGTAATTTGATCAGGTCCCATTTATTTATTTTTGTTTTTGCTGTGATTGCCTTTAGGGTCTTCTTCATAAATTCTTTGCTTAGGCCAATGTCTGTAAGAGTTTTTCCAACATTTTCTTCTGGAATTCTTATAGTTTCACACACAGAGGCCCAATTCTTAATTGTGCTTTATACTTTCTTTCCTGTTTCTCAGTTGTGCCATCCACTGAAAAGCAGCAGCCTGGAAAGTGCAGCAGTACTTAGTACCAGCTAAGGGAGGTACATATGGGCCCAGCTTTCATTCCTAGCCACAATCTCCTCGAAGCTCCTATTTGAAGATAAAACGAAAGGTTGGTGTATACAGGTACAAAAAATAGAGGAAGGTTGAGTTTGTCCATTGTTGCTGTAGGATTTTCTTCATTTCAGTTATGAAAATTCAGAATCCAGCCATAAGTGACTAATCAGATAGGGTTTCATTCTATAACTACTGTCATCTTAATTGGCATCATAAATTTCGGCTTCAATAAGATTTCGATAAGATCCCTATTGTGTATTTTAATCACTGTATATAGTTAGATAGATACATAGATAGATTTTTCTTTTATCTCAAATAAAAAATCAACATATAAGTTTTAATCCAGTATACAAGGCTGCCCTATTTTAATTTTTCAGTATTATGTTTCTAATCTTTCAAATTTTTGTATTTTCTACATAACATGACAGTTTGTCTTAGAGGCAGGGGAGAAGAGGAGTGTGGAGAGAAGTGAAATGGCCAATGTGCACGCGCACACACACACACACACACACACACACACACAGAAGTTAACAAGGAAGGTGAGGAATTTGACAATAGCCATGACTTTTCCATCAATGGCAGCTCCATTGGATAACCAGAATTCACCTCCATGCTAGCTTCTGATGTAGGAAGACTGGAGGATTTGACCATTATCGAAAAAGTTTAAGGAAAAGGTCCAGGATACATGGGCAGAAATGTATTGATAATTGGGAAAGTCTTGCTTTTCTAAAACACACCAGAGAATCCTCACAAGAAGGAAAAGGAGGAAGAGGAACAGGAGGAGGGAGAGGGAAAGAAATAGAGAAAAAAGGAAGTTTGTATTTATTAACACCCTTTCCCTTCTTGTCTTGATACCTTTTCATTGACACTCTTTCCCTAGGGCTTAATTTCTGTAGGTTTACTCCTTAATCTGACATCCTTGGTAAAGAGAATACAAAGGCTTAGTGCAAAGTCTCTGAGACAGGAGACTGGCTGACTTTTCAAGAGATAGTAGGGAGACCAATATGGATGGATAAGTGAATAGGTGTAGAGCAGGGAAGTGCAGTGTCAAGGAGAGGAAAGGGGGCCAGAGAGGTTGGGTTCTAGAGGCTGAAATGGTAACTGTCATTTTTTGCAAGGGTTTGATCAGAAGTGTGACATGATTTGACCAGCATTTTAAGGGTCCCACTCTGGCTTCTATGTTAAGAATAGTTTAAAAAACTCATTGGAAATCAATCAGGGGGGAGGCAGAAGGAGGGGAAGGGCAAAAACATACCTAATGGGTACCATGAACACTATTTGGGTGACAGGCACACCTTTAGCCGGGACTCAAGCAATACAAAAGTGATCCATGTAACCTAAAATATTTGTACCCCCTTAATA
>NW_012144966.1:12854502-12875337 GCF_000956105.1 Propithecus coquereli
CCTTTAGCCGGGACTCAAGCAATACAAAAGTGATCCATGTAACCTAAAATATTTGTACCCCCTTAATATTTTGAATTTTTTTAAAAAAGGAATAAATTAAAAGGAGACAAAGTGGAAGCAGAGAAATCCTACAAGACATGAGGGTGGCTTAATCAGGATGGTAGCAGTGAAGGTAGTAAGAAGTGGTCCAATTATGGATACAGTTTTTTTTTGGATTGAGCTGGCAAGATTTGCTGTTGAATTGTTTGTAGAGTATGAGAAACAGACCAGGTGAAGAATGACTCCAGGTGTTGGATCTGAGCTACTGAAAGGAGTCATTCTTTCATTCACTTGGAAAATAGTTATTGACTTCTTGCTATCTACTGAGCACTGTCTGGGTATTTGAAACATATCAGTGAATAAAAGAGATTTTCTTTCTCAAGGAGATTATATTATAAACAGGGAAAATAGAAAATAAGCTACAGTCATATTAAATATATAAATTGCCCAATATGTTAGAAGTTGATATTTTTTATGGAAAAAAAATGAGAGTATAGTAAGAGGGATCAGGAGGGCTGTGGTGGGGGAGCAGGTAAGGATAGTTTTCATTGAGTAGTTCATATTTGAACAAGAACTTGGAACATGGAGACATTATCCTCATGGATATGCCGAGAAAGAATATTTCAAACAGAGGGAAGAGCAAGTGCCAAGGCCTTAATGTAGGAGGCTGCTTGAGGAGTTCAGGGAACACTTAGGAAGCTCATGTGACTGAAGGGATGTGGGTTGGGGAAAGCAGAGATGATGTTAAAGGGAATGTGGATCTGGACAATGTAGAACCACATGGGCCACAGTACAGGCTTTGGCTTTTACTCAGGTTGAAATGGAGACCATTGCTAAGTTTTGAAGACAGGATAGACATGATCTGACTTAAGATTCAACAGGATCACTCTAGCTGCTATATTGAAATCAGACTGTAAATAAATAATTAAGAACAGTTATCTGGTAGTAGTGGCTCAGCCAGGAGTATGAGCAGCGGTGTTAGTGAGAAGCAGTCAGAGGCTGGATACATTTTGAAGGTAAATGCAGTACGATTTGCTGACGAACTGGATGATGTGTGATAGGAGAAAAGATGACTTCCAGTTTTTTGTTTTGTTTGTTTTTTGGCCTGAACAATAGGAAGAATGGAGTTATCACCCAAGATGGAGAAAGCTGTACATTGAGATACTAAGTTTGAGATGTCTGTTAAATGTCCATGTGAAGATGTTTAGTGCGCAGTTTGCTATATGAATCTGGAGGTAGAATGAGACACTTGAGATGAAATTATAAATTAGGGTGTCATTTTTATAGAGGTAACTTAAATCCATGAGACTAAATGAGATCGCCAAGGCAATGATTGTATATAGAAAAGAAAGGAAGATCTTTGACTGAGTCCTGGGATATTCCACATTATGAGGTTGAAGAGGAGAGGATTTGTCCTCAGGAAGGACTGGGAAGGAATAACCAGGAAGGTAAGATGCAAACCAAAGTAGCTTTGAGGCTGAATAAGAGAAAATATAAGGAGGAGAAAATCAACAGTGTGAAATAAGGTAGTGAGACAAGAACTGAGAATGGATCATTAGCGTTAACAAAGACATCGGTGAGTTTGGCAAGAGAAATTCTTGTGGAATGGTCAAGCTGAAAACCCAGTGGGAAAGAGTTTAAGAGGCAATGAGAGGAGAGGAATCAGACATAGCCTGAATTGGAGGAGTTTTGCTGCAAAGTGGGGCAAAAAATGGCACAGTGGTAATGGGAGAATAGAAATAGAGTCAAAAGATGATTTTTTGTTATTTTTTAAGATGAAAATAAATTTTCATCATATTTATATGCTAATGTGAATGATTAATCCAGCAGACAGTGAAACCTTGCTAAGGTAAGAGAAAAAAAAAGGGAATTGCTGGAACAATGTTGTTAATTGGCATGAGGGGATAGAATCCAGTGCATGAGGGAAGGATTTGCTTTAGATTGAAGTATAGATAATTCATTTTGTGTAACCAGCAGGAAAACAAAAGATCTTGGTACAAATGCTGATAGTTGACCAGAGATGGCAGTGGGAGTCTATGGAAGTTCTTTTCTAATGGTTTGAATTTTCTTAGTGAAGCAAAGTTCCCCAGCTGAGAAGGGGAATGGAGAGGAGATGTCGGGAATTTGAGGAGAGAGGAATAGGTTAGAAATAGTCATCTCAAGGAGTGTGAGAATGTGTGATTACCTGTCAGCATTTAAGTCTCATGTGGGGTTCATTCATGAATTCACAGTGAGTCTGCATGGTTGTGTGGTAGACAGATGGATTTACTCAGGGTTGTAGTTTTAGTGAGTATAAAATGAGAGGGGGCAAGGAGGGATATAGGTGAGGAAGTGTTTGAGCACTTAAGCTGATAAGCAATGGGAGAACACATCAGATGGATGAGGCACAGTCAAAAGTGGTTAACCAACTTTGGACTAAAGCATTGATAGGTTTGGGAAATCATATATGAAATGAACTATATAGGTTGGAGGTGTGGTCAGAGAGAGTGGAGTGCAGGAAATTGAGATTATGGAGAATTACAGTTATTGGTAATGACAATATCTCAGTAATGCTTTGGAAGTGAGTGAATAGAGTTGCCATCATCCAAGATGGGGATGATTACGAAAGGGCCAAGTTTGGGGAAGATGGTCAGGAGTTTTATTTTGAACTCATTAGTTTTGAGATATCTATTAGAAACCCTGGTGATGATACAAATCTGGGTTCAGAGAGAAGGTATAAATTTGGGAGTAATCGACATATAATAAGAAAGTATCTGATTCCATGAGCCTGGATAAGCTCTCACAAACTTACTATAAAAGAAGTTAGTATCTGCTGTTACCCACATACTATGGTGTTTTCGAGTGGCCTTGGAGTTCAGAGTGTCTGAGTTGAAATCCTGGCTCCTTCCTACCCTTCCTACCTGAAATATCTTGGACAAGTTTTTAACCTCCTTGTGACACAGGGAGATGATATCTGTCTTACAGGGGTGTTGTGAGAGTAGAATAAGGTGGTCCATGCAAAGAATTTAGTATATTACGATGTTTAGTTTAGTTTATTATGATGAGCTCGTAATAAACATTGGAAAATACAGTGGTGATTGAGATACAGGCAAGATTAAGAAGAATACAGAATAAGACCACTGTTTTTTCTAGATAAGATGGAAAGGTTGCAACAAATGAGATGATTTTTGAAGTGAGTCTTGGAGCACGATCTGGAGTTTTACAGAAGGGAATGACTGAAGGAAATGGCACAGTCAGAGAAAATAACAAATGCCAATTTTCAGAGCTGGGTGAGGAAAGGTCTGGAATCCACAGTGCAGATATAAATTAATCTGTGACTAGTACACATGAACAGACCTCCTTTTGAGGAACCAAAATATGGCTAGTGAGAAATATTGTCTAAATGTTCCTCCTCTGGGCAAACAGGTAGCATCCTTAAAGAATAGGATGCTTTGGAAAGGTAGGTTTTAGCAATCTGATAAGAAATTTACACTTAGATCTCTTAAAAATATAAGTTGGGTATTTTCTCCAGATTATGATGTCACTTTTTAAATGTTTAAATACATGTAAAATTCTACAACTTTTAATAGTCCAATCCTTACGTTATGGAACAAATTTTAATATTGAAAAATGGAATTCTGGGATACCTGTGCATCAAAAGTCATAATTACTAAAATGACCTATTTTTAACATCTGAATCCATTAATGGGAGATGTTTTGCATGAATATTACAACACATCTGTTTCTCTGGTACTTATTGACATTTAATGAGTAAAGGAAATTGAACTTTTTAATTATGAGACTCTCCTGAGGGTACTGGGCATGAAAGTATATCTAAAGTGTCCATTTACTTATATTTCTTCATGAGCCAGAGATGTGAGCTATAAATAAAACCCTCTGGGATGTGAAAAAAAAATGTTGCCATTGCAAAAGGCCTCTCTAAATCTCTTTAGAAACCTCAGTCATAAAATGCTTAAAAGAGGTTTTCAGTAACTCCCTGGTTGATAGTGAAAGCTACACATTTTTAGAGACTTTTTTTTATAACTCTTGTCAACAAAATGAGTATATGATAACACAGAAGTGATATGATTCAAGAGTTGGAAAACTGGCCTAGGAATCAGTCACATCTGAATGTACACAAAGAGAGCTACAAGGAAGGAGTTCTAAAAGGTCCTCTTGGGCTTCAGACACATCCTTTCCTCATTGGCCTTGAGGTTATTAGGGCAAATGCAAGAGTTTCACATGGCAGGGTCAGATGTAAAACTATTAACAACTCTTGGCTCCATACATTGAGCCTGGGCGTTAGATGGACCCTGAAAGCACAATGAGCAGACTTCTGATGGTGGAATCCAGGGGAGGGAATGGATTGGGGAAAAGGGATGTTTCCACAGCAGGGCAAAATCTGGGAGGGCACACCCCGGTGAAGAGCCCCAGAGGTGACCCTAAGCCACTGGAGAGATGTTAAAAACAGCACAGGTTACCTGTGGAAAGATCATGTCCCTCCTTTGCTGGGTTAATGAGGGCAAACCTAGCCAACCAATCAACTCTGGGCATCTTCTCTGACCTTACCATGAACTATTCTTCCATCCATAAATGCAAGTGGTACAATCTGCCTGACCTGTGTGCTGCCTGAAATTGTAGGGATAAATGTGTTAATATAAACTTGTAAACTTGAAGCTTTTCTCAGGAAGTATGCTACATGAATTCAAGGAATGAATAAAGTTAATTATTATTGCAATGGAGTTGCAGTTACCAAAATGATTGCAATCATTTAGCAGTTAATCTTTATCTTTTTCAAGCACCAAAAAGCTTTCTTATTTTCTAGGGGTAAAAATTGCCTTTGGTCAACGAGACGATATTTTTTATTTAATTTTGTGCATTAAGAGAAGCTTAAAAATAATATTTAAATGTGTGAGCTGAGTAATCAAATAGATAAGCTGTACAAAAATGTTTTATAAGCTAAAAAGCACTATGCACAAATAAGATATTATTATTGTTTAGTGCTATTTTAAATCATTTACCCTGCCTCTGGAATAATTTTTATAAGAATACCAAAGCAAACTTTCAAAATTCAAGAATTAAACTGCACTATTCATATCTGTTTAAGAAATGATATAAAACTAGATAAAAATATGTGCCTTTTATAATTCTGTTGTAAATAAATATATTTTCAAAACATTCATCTGAACAAATATAACACAATTTTAATCTATGTTTTGTATTTTATTTTAATTCACATTTTTAAATGTTCCATATTTTGATTCTAAGTATATTTCACTTGCCAGAAAAGTTCATTCATATCCTGAGATCATAGGCAAGAAACAGCTGGGTTCAAGTTGCCATCTTCTATTGTGGAAAAATAAAGGAAAGTTCTGTTTTCTTCAGCCCATTTAACCCAGGAAAAGTTGAAAACTCAAAAGCATGCCTAGAAGATGGAAATAAAATAAACTTTTGGGCATCTCAGAAACTGCTTGACTTTAATAGGCTGTCAAAGTCATTCCAAGTCCTTGAAAAAGTTACCCTATGTTCTGGAAGCATGATCACAAACCAATAATCCAGAGATCATGTGCCCTTGTTGTGAAGTCCCTTTCCCCTGATGTAGGCCAACATTATTTCCCTGCAGGCTTCCAGGTAAACCTCCCTACAGCCTAAAAGCTTTCCCTAAGTGAAAAATGTTGGCAGTGCAGCAAGGTGAACTTCCCAAAGTCAGAGAATTGGAAAGACAACTAAAAGAGTGAGTCCATTGTTGGGAAAACACGTGACTGGAGCACATTGTGCAGTATTGGATGATATCCATAATGCAACCAGGACAAAATCTCAAGGAGCCAGGAAGCCTACAGGTCAAGAGCTACAGTCACCCCCCTATGACAACTACCCAGGGTACTTGGATGTGTTAGCCCACAGGTCCCTAAGCAAATGCTTAGATGTTTTGTTCTAGCCTAACCCTGATGACCTCTTTGAAGACTCAAGGTCTTGAACACAACGGAGAATTCACACACCAAAGCACAGTCAGATCTTCATAATACTTCTGCGGTCCTCACTGCAGAATTCAAATGGGTGCTGAGTTTCCTCTAATAACTCTGAAAGATCAGGATCAACTGCAAAGTTCTGAACAGGGAAGAGCTAATTAAAATTCCAACCTGATATAGCATCCTACAATTGGCAAAGTGAGTGTTCAAACCTCCTAAGGATCTGGAAGGTCTTTAGGGACTCAAATCCCATAATCTTCCTTAGAGATCTATTGTTATATTTTTCCTTCTGGTGATCAGGAATACCTAGTTCATTTCTTACTGAAATTACCTGCTCTTTAAATTCTATTCATCCTAATGTTAGTTGCTGCTGACGAGGAAAGCTGTTAAGGCATTTTTTTAATTAAAAGTCTTCATAAATTAGTAGTAACCTCTCACCTTTTTCTTTCCTTTGCAAAAACAAAAGAAAACAGACAAAACAAAATAAATAAATGAAAAGTTAGTTACTTTGACCTTTCCTTATGGGACCTACTTTCCATTCCTCTAATCCTTGTCAAACAAAGAAAATGATTGTATAGTCAACCATGTTTTTAAAACACTGTTTGATACTATATTCCTTTCTTGGAAACTTCTGGTGCATGTTAGCAAATTAAAGGCTGTAAAAATACATATAATGTAACAACACATAATGCATCATTAATAAACAACAAAACTTCAAAACATACATCCAAAAAATGATTGTTTCACATCATTTAATATAGAAAGAACAAAGAAATATACATAGGCGTTATTAGATTAGTGAAATAATATGCCAACACATGCTATTGCTCAAAACATGCTGATTGAAAGGCAAAATTGATGGGAGATTTCAGAATCAATCTGCCTAGACTCTTGACAATATTTTAAAATATCGGTATCTTTCTCTTAAGCAGAGTAAACTTGACAATAGTATACAGAGATTCTTCCAGGAGTGGGAATCTTCACGTATTCTTTCAGAATCAATTTGTACTAACACATAGCTCTGTTTCAGCACTGTAGCCATCATTTCTTATGTATAACTTTGTGTACACATGAAAATTGGCCGGTGTTTTGAAACTGTTAAAATAGTGTGGGGTTTTTACACTATAAATGGGGTACTCCTGAGCTGTTCTGCCGTTCTAGCCAAATGGAATCAGAGTAATGGTTGCTGTCTCATGAAAGACGATGGTATGATGTCTGGGAAGTTCTGTAAAAGCAAGAGGAAGAGGTAGAAAGCTCTACCACCCCTAGGTCCCCACCACCCAAACACAGTGACCCTGACTCCTACACAAGGAAAAAAGGGAGGGAGACAAGTTTTAGACTGATGTCCCCCGTTTCCTGTTCCAGCCTTGAGAGATAAGTGGTGTTCGTGGGGTTGGAGAAGGGACTCAAGTCAGAGGGGGGCTGGTAGTCCCTAGGAAGGAGACTCTTCATGAGGTGCCCCAGCAGCGACCCGGGTGGGCTCAGCAGCAGACCAGTGGCAGCACAGTGGTTTTGCGCAGCTCTCCCAGCCCACGCCTGCTTCCCCAGCAGGTTAGAAGGACCCCTAGATTTTCCACGCAGCCCCGGCAGCATACTGAAATCACTGAGATCTAACCGGGGATTTCGATAAACGGGATTGGTGTGGTGGATGTGAAGTGACCCTGCAGCCAAGGGTTCCTGCCCTGAGAACGGACTGCACGCGAACCAGCTGCATCGCCAGCATCAGATTCCAGAGGGCGCCCAAGAGCAGGCGGGCAAGGGACCCTGCGAGGAACGCAGAGGAGATGGGAAAAGCACCATCGCTGCAAACGTGGCTCAGCGCTCCCTCCGCCCCCACCCTATCTTTCCCACAACCATGAGGCCACGCACGATGTAATCTCACACGAGATGGCTTCTGGGCAGCGACAAAAGACAGGAATGAACATTTAAGAAAAATGAGTTACCTAAAGAGAATGTTCACCTTATACGGACAAGCTGAGTTTAGCAAGTTGGATTTAGTGTGTCCCTCCATGCCTGTCGCCCCCTGCTACCTAGTGCAGTATAGTTTATTAGGAAATTCAGTGAACTACAGGAAACAAAAAATCTGCATGTTCTTTGCCCATTGTAGGGAGACTGTGTAGATTTATCAGAGATGCCCAACTTGCTAAAATGGAAAATGAAACCATTGGTCTAAAACCTGTTTCACATGATGAGGCTGAAAGACCCATCTAGCTATGAACCTTTTCCCGCTGACGCCTGTGCGTGATGTGGGTATAGTAAGGAGAGAAAAAGCTTGGCTCTGGAATGAGTCCAACGTGGTTTCAAGCCTGGGCCACCACTTACTAGCTGTCCAGCCTCTCTGCGACGGGTTTAATATTGTCACTTTACTATGTCGAGACTCAGCTTACTATAATGTGGGAGTAATAATTTGTTTTCAGAATCCACTGAAATTATATAAAGTGCTTAGACGATGTTTCTGTCTCCCCTCTCCCCACACACCGCACCCCACGGATATGGGTTACTTTAAATAATGTTTAATTTGCCAGACCAAACTGGGGATCTTTCAGCATTACCTGATTAAGTTGAGGGCATTTTTTCACCCATAGTGAAAGGAACAGGCCTTAAAAACCCCAGGAGAACGAAGGGGGAATAAATGCCAAAGTATCTGTGGGCTACAGATATACAGATACATGTTTTGACATATCATCTGTCCCAGTTTGAACTTTAAACAGTTTGTTGCTGGCAAATAAAAGTTCAGGATGTTTGGGGATTCAAAATGTCCCAAAGCATTTAGGATTTACTTCACATTTATCTTTCCTGAGAAGCAACACATTGATGTTCTCCAGGAGCCCCGAAGCTGGTGGAAAATTGAGGTCACAGAGTAGACTGTGAAGATAGAGGAAAGGAACTTAACCTTCACTGTTCTCACAAAAACACGTGATGTGGAAAGTCCAGCCTTCAGGTTGAAAAAATGTTCTCAAAGCCCAGGCCATCTGAAAGGGGCTGCATCCTCTTTTGCCCTGAAGTTTGCTTTTCCTACCTTCATTCAGGGCATCCTCATCCGTCTTGCTTTTGTTTATCTTACCACATATTATTTCCTTTAATCAACCAACACTATGTATTTAATAATTGGCTATCAGTCATCTACAGTTGCCAAGGAAAAGACTCACATGTCTATTGAAAAAAACTATCTAGGGAAATTCATACATTTTTGTAGAAAATATGTCCAATCACTTTTTGAAAAAAAAATGAGTTTGAGTTCTTATAACCATCAATTGAAAAGATGTTTTTTTTGCATCACATTGGCTAACAGAAAATACGTAATTTCTAATGGAGAAAATTTTGTATTGCAAGTTACCATGTAGGGAAACAAGAAACAAGACATAGAGGGTTTTCCTTGTGAGGATTGCATCTCTGAAGCCCAGTCCCCTTTAAGACCATAATGGCCTGTATGTAGTAAACAGTGACATCCTTCAGTACATCCTGATATAACCTATTTTTATCATAAATCAGATGCTGTTTTAATGTTGCTTATTATTCTATTTTTATAACTCTAAACAAAAATGATTATGTCCCTTTATAGGTTGATATTTCAATGAACATATGTTTAATTTGAACTTATTCCCTGTAGCTATTTCTTGATTATCACATTTTTTAAAAAATCATAAGCCACGAAGAAAATATTAATTAGCTCATTTTTACCACAATAAATTCTCTGATCATATTCATAAAACTGTTGGGTAAAATCAAACTACCAGGATTACCAATGGTTTATTTTATTTGGGATTTAATAGCATGGCCCCTGGAATCTCATACAATCTTCTGGAATCTTGTGGACAAAAACTCTGAGGGATAATCAAATATAGCTCCAAGCACTATACTAATTTTCATCTACTCCTTAATAGAGTGAAAACTCACAGTTGTTTGAAATAGCATAACAGCAGGGTATTTTGCTAATTATAATCAAGTAATGATCTTCAGCTCAGGGAGTCAACAAAGGGATATTCAGACCACATTGCAGATTGTAGAACTCTTCTAGATCTTTCCTTCTGCTACTCCAGCTTTTTTGGGTGCATCTCCACATAGGATGCTGCCTACAGCCCCCAATCAAACAATCTCACAGTAGAAACTGTTCATCCCTTTCTTTCTTTAAAACATACATTTTTTTCTTAGTAATATGGCCAAAAAGTCAAGTAGCCAGAAAATGTAGTGCTTTAAAACCACTTCAAAATGCCTAGAAAACTACAACTACTATTACTTCAAAACACCTTTACTTGGAAATTCTCATATTTTATTACAGATGCTTCTTATGCATAATTTTGAACCTGGCCATTTCTGTTTTTTAATCTAAGTTCCAAGATTATAATTTTTAAAAAATGCAATCAAGAGTCTTAAAATGATTTTGAAGAAAATAGTTTTAGTTATGGAATATTTCTTCTGACCCCAGTTACTCAGGCTTTCTTTTTTATTATTCTTTCTCTTTTTTTCTTCATGTCAATCAGACAATGTGTTTGTGTTGGGTAAATTCAATTCTGTGATGTCTTACATTATACTTAATATCATCATCATTTTTGAATGGATGGAAATGTGTGTGACAATCCTAGTGTTGACTAATGAACCTAAGACATAGAAGTTAACCATTCCCTAGATATATAGTCTGATAATTTGAGTTTCTGCCTATGATTCCAGATTAAGCCCTGTACATTTTTAAGTTTAGGCCATAAAAGACAGAAATCACAGGAAGCCAGATCTGTAAATGTATCAGGATAACTGACCTACATACTATCCATGTTGTGTTAAAGGATACCATTGCTACCTGCTGATGATGAAAATAAAAACCCATGACTTTGCCAAGCACACATCATTCAGCAGGAGGCAGTAGAGCATGGCCTTTAACAGCTGGGATTTGGAAACAGAGCCTGGTTTAAATCCCAGTCCTCCCTCTTGCTAACCAGCTGAACCTTGGGGAATTACTTACTAACTGAGTCACTCCTCATCTATAAAATGAAAATAATAATAGCGCCCATCCCCCAAAGCTGTGATGAGGATTAAGTGAGATATGTAAAATATTTCAATTGGAATCTCACAAATAACAAGTCCTCAGCAAATACTCTCTCTCCTTTAGCCTGAAAACAGGCCACACATATGTCGCCTTCTTCAGACTTCAAAACAAGAGACATCTTCCCATGCCGTGAGCATTCACTCAGCCAAACAACATTGTTAAAAGCCCCCTATTTGCTAATGCTATGAGAGAGGTACAAAAGTTAATTAGCCACAGATCTTGCTCTCCAGCTGTTTACTCTCTAATAAGAGGTATAATGTGAACATATACTACTGAAATGCAAAACAAATGGTAGTAAATGCCATGAGCTAACATGCTCTAGGAAAGTGGTATTAAAGCGCAGTTCCTGGACTTACAGTATCAACACTACCTGGAAACTTCTTAGAAATGCAAATTCCCAGGTCCCACCCTATTCCTACTGAATCAGAAACTCTGGGGTTGGATGCCAAAGTGTGTTGTAACAAGCCTTCCAGGTGATTCTAATGCACAGTAAAGACTGAGAAGTACTACAATAAGAGAAAACACTTCCAGCTGAGGGGGTCAAGAAGGATGTGGAGGGGGTGGAGTTTGACTCAACCCTAGAAATAGGTGTGATTTGAACATGCAGATATGTGGGAGGGGACACAGGTAAAGCAAATAATTTATATTGGGAATACCACATGATACACTTTGGCTTAAACATTGACTATACAAAGTAAAGTAGTATGTTGAGGTTAAATTGTAGATCTGGTTGTTACACTAAGGAGGTTCACCTTGGACCTCTTTCGTCTTGGTCTTCTACAGCTGTGGTCTCCAACACCTGGGCTGCGGACTGGTTGGTATCCATCCATGGCCTGTTAGGAACCGGGTCACACAGCAGGAGGTGAGCAGTGGGCAAGGGAGCAAGAGAAGCTTCATCTGTATTTACAGCTGCTACCCATCACCACCTCACATCACCACCTGAGCTCCACCTCCTGTCAGATCAGCGGTGGCATTAGATTCTCATAGGAGCTCGAACCCTACTGTAAACTTTACATGTGAGAGATCTAGGTTGTGCTTCTTATGAGAATCTAATGCCAGATGACTTGAGGTAGAGCTAAGGTGGTGATGCTAGTGCTGGAGAGAGGCTACAAATACAAATTATCATTAGCAGAGAGGTCTCATTGAGCAGAGACCATAATAAACCAATTGCTTGCAGACTCATATCAAAACCCTATCAGTGAGTGGCAAGTGACAATTAAGTTGTGTATGGTGGCAGGCTTATAGTATACATTACAATGTAATAATAATAGAAATAAAGTGCACAATAAATGTAATGCACTTGAATCATCCCAAAACCACCACCCACCTCTCCCCCATTCCCCTGCCATCCGTGAATGAATTGTTTTCCATGAAATCGGTCTTTGCTGCCAAAAAGGTTGAGGACCGCTGTTCTACAGAGAAGGGAAGGCTTTTAGACAAGGGAGGATCATAATCAGATTCATTTAGCAACAATGCGTAGAATGCAATTTATATTATAGTGTACGTAATGTGTAGATTACAATATGTAGATTACAACAATGTATAGAGAAGGGTTAAAGACTATTTGAAGACTGTTGCAATAATTTGAGTTTTACGAAGACTTGAATTTAAGCACATCTCTGTTCACGCTCTCTGGATACCTGGAGTCTTATGTTTAAATTATTTCAGAAGAGTTCACACACTTTATAACAGAAATATTGAGTACTTGCTATGAGTCAGGCAAATGCTTTACAGGCTTCGTCTCACTTAATCCTCATGATCATCCAGTATCACCAGGGGGATCATTCTATCTTCCTTATTACATGTGAAGAAATTGAAGGCTTGGTAAGGTTATGCACACTGGGCAAAGTCTAACAGCTAATATATGTGGAGTCTGAATTTGAATCCAGGTGGTCTGAATCTAGAAGCCATACTCACAATTAATATGCTGTGCTAAATGTAGCCACACCTAATAGACAGTACAATTTAATGTTTTTAAATATAAATACAAATGGACTTGTCTGAAGAGAGAAAGTATTAACAGGAGTATATGATGGCAGAGTCTAAGAATAGACCCAGAAATTCATGATGAAGGGGTTAAGAGCATGAGCTTTGGGAACAGGAGGCAGAGCTGGGTTTCATTTCCAAGCAACTCTTATTATTAATAACTTTGTAATTACGCACAAGGTCCTTAAGGCCTCTTGGAGCCCCAATTTCTTCATCTGCAAACAGGTTATTGTGATGAGGTATTTTATGTAAAATGCATAGCATAGACCATAACACATAGTAAGTGCTTAATAAATATAAATCAGTACAGGGAAAGATATTCTCATTTTACCCATAACTATCTCTGAAAGTTTATAAACAGACTGCTTAGGGAAAAACAAGTGCTGTCTGAATACTGGTGCTTAAATGTAAACCCATCTAAATAAAATCAAACAAACTGGAAGCAGTGTTTCACAATGAGGAAAAGACTAGAGGTTTGAAGTCTTAGCCTACCTGCTGTTAACTAACTCTGGAACCTTACTTAATATGGGACTTTATAGTTACAATGCAGTTTAAGAAACCTCTTACTGAACCCTCTGTTCCAGACTCATGCTGTGTCCTGAGGATGTAGGAGGAATTAGACATCCCCCCCCATTTCACTAGACCAAGATTTTTTCACTGAAAAAGTGGGTGGGTGGAAGATGAGAAAGGTTTTAATAAGCTGATTTAAATTATTTTGATTTTAAAATTAAAACTATTTTAATCTTATTTAATTATTTTGCCAAATGCCTCTACTAATGTATTAATGCAATAAATCAAAATAAAAAGAAGTTTGCCCAATTAGCTTTTATTTTTCTTTGTTCTATTCAAATTTAGATCAGAATTAGAGGAGGGGCTGTTCGGCTTACCTAGTCCTGAGGTTTCCATTAGTGGCACATAGCCCAGTCTATATCATTTAGTATCACCATCATGTCATGAACTATAAACAAATGTCAGCCTTTGTTCTAATGTTGACATTTTAGGAGTTAGATAGGGCTGTATGAGACTCAGCTTAAGCAAATGTTTTATTTTCTTATCATTTTAATGGGTTCTTTTTTCTTATTTTGTATTTTTAAAAAATGATTATTCTTTCGAGCTCATATATCTCTGTGGATAGTTTCATGTTCCCTTTTCCTCTTCTTTTTAGATTTTAGTACTAAGACAAGCAGTTAAGCAAATAGAAAACTAAATGGCTGGCTATGGAGGCAGTGAACAGTAAGGTCGGAAGCACAGCCAGCTGGGTCAACAATGTTGTGACCAACAGCTCAAGTTTTAAAATTGGAGTAAGACAGGCCTTGGTTTCAAATTCCTCTTTGCCCCTTACTGACTGTGCCTTTGGAAAAGGTACTCATCTGTTCTGAGCCTCCGTTTCCTTGTATATTAAATGGAGATGATAATATTGTTGTGAAGAATAAACGAGAGGCTCTGTATACATACAACTCTCCATACTTTTTTGTAGTGCAGTCAGCATGCAATAGTTATTATGAATTCCAGAGAAATCTAAAGTTGTCTTTTATTTTTTTTTATTTCCTTGCCTATAGTACCCAGTAAAGTGATCAATAAGGACTTATTCAATAAGTCAAACTTCAATGCAAATTATAATATAGGGCTGCCATGGCAAGGAGGTGACCTAACGAATTCCACATCCAATTTAACACTTTAAAACAAAAACTGTTCTTCCCTCTCAGCCTTGGTCAATAGTGTCATATAAAGGATAGGGAAAAAATGGGGCTGATTAATAGGAAAGGTGCAGATTGCCTGTTGATAAGAGACAAGCTTGAGTTTTTCCATGGTGGTGAAGCATCAACACATCCCACCCCTCTGCCGTACCACCCTGTATCCTGAGTCACATTGAGATCCAAAGCCCCATTGTACTCTAAATACGCAACTCATATGGTAAGTGTATGTGTCACTTTAAAAGAAACTTCCAGATTGTTTTCCAAAGTGGCAGTAAAATATTGCATTCCCATGAGGAATGTATGAAAGTTCCATTTTCTCAAAATCATTGAGAACACTTAGGATAATCAGATTTTTAATATTAGCCATTCTAATGAGTGTGTTAGAATCTTTCATTGTGATTATAATTTGCGTTTCCCAGTAACTACTAATGTTAAGCACCATTTTAGGTGTGTGTGTGTCAGTCATCTGCATATTGTCCTTGGTGAAGACTTTTGCACAGTTTTTAAAAATCAGGTTGTTTGTTATCTTCTATCATTGAGATAGAAGTGAGAGTTCTTTACATTTTCAGGACACTAGTCCTTAATTTAGTAGGTAGTTATCAAATGGTTTTTCAACGTGTGCCTCGCTTTGTATTTTTTAAAAAATATCTTTTTACAAAGCAAAAGATACTGTGATGGAGTCCAATATATCAACTTTTTCTTTTGTGATTCATATTTTTTGTCTTAGCCAATAAATCCTTTTTATTAGCTGAAAATATCAATATTTAGACAAACGAGTGGCTCCACTTCACCCTCAAGGAACTGAAGTGCCATGCAATTTTTCATACATGTCTCTGGTATAAAGCACAGTAAAACTCTTTGTGTTTTTCCCCAAACAAAAGGAGAACAGTTCCATAGCATCCTATTATCAGCTGAAATTTGGCTGCTGATATTATATTTCGATTTGCCTCAGAAACAGATATTCTAAATCGTAGCTACCTGAAGATGAGCAAGGGATGAAGTTTGGGCCATGCAGGCTTATCTCCAGGACCTTTGTCATGTATATTGAAGCCTGGATCCCTCCGGAAATGTTTCTCCTATTAAGCTACATGAAAGTTTTCCTTCCTGGAATTATCAGTTCAGATGGTGTGAGAAAGGATTGGCAATACTTTCTAACTAGAAACTTCCTTGCTTTTCATCAGCTTGGTCACATCTGCAGAGAGTTTTTATTTCTGTTCTTAAGAGGGCTTCCAAGTAGTGGGCTGTGATGTACACTGCTTCAATGAGTCAAATTACTGAATAAGTCAAGCAGGATGCACAGCCAGATGGATGGCACCTGGCCAGATAGAATTAGTGACAAAATACCCCTTCTCGGGTGTCAGTTGATACATGCCTGTCTTATCCTTTGGGGGTAATGTATGCTTCTTGAGAAACTTAACCTTCTTTCTGTAATGGGCATGACCTAGAAAATCTTCCAAATTTATCCCTTTAAAGAAGAACCAAATGATGAAATTACATAATCACACTGCAAAAATTACCTAGTGGGAGAGCATAGTGTGGTGGTTGAACAAGAAGCCTCTAAAGTCAGATGGTCCAAGTTCAAATTCTAGTCTACCTCTTACCATCTATGTGACCTGACATTAGGCTTTGCTCTCCTGGTCTGCAAAGTGATGAGAAGGGAATCTACTCCACAAGATTGTTGTGAGAATTAAATGAGATGCTGTACTAACTTAGCACCACACCGAGCATGTGAGTACCCAGTAGCCATTAGCAATTATTTCTATTACTATCATTATTCCTACCATATATACAATATGTGTCTTAATTACAGAGACCTTATTTCCCCAGTTTTCAATGACTGTCCTCTACCTCCAAAGGCTGGTTCGTTCTCTCTCTACCATTTTACGTAAACAGGTCAAAGAAATACTGTCAAACTTCCTCGCCTGCAGATTTCAGGGTTATGTCTGCTGCTGCTTTTCCTGTGTCAGCCTTGAGACTGTCCCCTCTTCTATGGCTGAACTTTTCCCAGCACGAGCCCCTAATATCTCTGCCACCTTCATCTTCCACTCCTCACCGCCACTTGTTCCCGGGACTATTCCTCTCTCCTGATGCTCCTTCTAGGCCAGTGAGCTCGAACTATTCCTTAAAGAACCACTTTCCTTTTTGCCTCAAGTACAAGAATCATTTCCCTTTATGTATCACCACTCCCTGAAACAACCTGAGTTTTGTGGCGTATAGCTTCTGGTAACCCAGAAGTTAATCTTGGTCTTTCAGGCTTAAGTCTCCCTTGTGGATAAACTTCCAATAATACCTGAAGTCTGGCCAGGAACTGTTCGTGTGATACCACCCCAGCCATGATGAGTTGGTCGTTTAGCGGTTTGCTGTCAGATATGATCTCTTCCATCCCCTCCCCTGCTCTGAGCCCTGCATTTTACATTCCCGGGCTCCCTTACGAACTTGTTTTCTGCGAAGCTGGGCAGTAGGAGGCACTGGCAAAGATGAGTGTGGGAGGAGATGAGAAGCCAGGATGACTTTTCCCCTCTTTGCTTCAGACAGCATCTTCAGGGGAGGCCAAGTCTCCTCAGTGGTCCAGCTCCCACCAGGCAGTTCTACCCTCTAAGACCCAGTTCCTTCTGGGCTGCTCCATGGTGATTCCACCTCTGGCCAGGTAGCCCCGGCTGCAGGGCTGGGCTGAATCCACTTTCCCCCTGGGCCCTCCAGCCAGGGAAAGCACTTTGCAAAGTGTGGGTGACCTCACTTTCCTCTGTTTGCTGTTTAGCTCTTCTAACAGCTCTGTAACTAATTCCTCATATTACATTGCTTTCATTGAGCTTCCTGTTCTTGACCTTCACTGATGCACATCTCACTCCCCTTCTTTACTGGTACTAACTCTGAATGCTCTTGGAAAACAGTAGCCTTTGCCTCCTTTCTACCCCCAGCAAAATTCCTGCCCTCCTAGAATGGACTCATGCCCCAGGTGGAAGAGACTTCAGATCCCTCTGTATTCAAAAAGAGTATTAATCCCAGCGTCTGAGGGACTATCAGTCCCCAAGTTATCCTCATTTCTCCAAGGGAGTGCAGTTTCCCTTGTGCAAGTGAAATGAAGATCAGGTGTGGGAAAACAGGCAGACCTCAAGCTGACCCTGGCGATAATCGTAGCAAAGTTATTGCATCATACAATTTTAAAAACTTGTAGAAGTTGGGAGCTGAACTCACAACCAAACCTCAAGACTATTTCCCCAAAATGGATTCCCAGTGTTACTTCTGGGAAAGGTTACTGTATTGCTGGAAGGTCTGAATTTTAAAGTAAAATGTGACATTTTAAAAATCTGTTTAAATACATCAATTCTCCATCTACATTGGTTCTGGAAACCTTGACTAACAATTCAGAGAAGCAAGAGATGCCCTTAATTGGCTTATCTGCTGTTTAACCCTGACTAAAACACCATCGCTGACGTAGGGAGGTTCCAACGCCGTGGAGTCCACGTCACCTCCGCTTGACAGCTGCTCCCATCTGCAGCAGAACCCCAGTTTTAAAATGAGAGATGTATTTCTTTTTGAATTTAATATAAAATTTGCGTCCTAGGCTATTCAGAATGCTGTCATTTCGATGTGTATTTTATTCCTGTACATTTTTTAAAAATCATTTGTTAATAAAAATGTTTATTTTATTGTAGTTGCTGACCTTCAAGGTAGTAATAAGACCTGTCTCTTAGGTTTCCCATTTTATTACAAGGCAGCACACTTGACTTTTTCTTTTTGAAGGTCATGAAATGAATCATTGTATAGGCCTTTGTCTGTCCTCAATGGCAAAGGTAAATGTTGCTTTGATTTAGCAGTAAAATGAAATTCTTTCAACAGTGTGCAGTGATTTCCATTTCTAATGTATCTTTACTCAAAAGAACTAATTTAGAAATTACATGTTCATAAGGAATACTTTTTTATATCTTTTAATACCTATGTCCAGATTGCTTTCTCTAGAAATTCCACATTTTGTGTGGCATTGATATCTTTGGAGAGGAAATAGTGGAGTTTTAAATTATTCTACAGAGTAGTTCTAAAATTTCAGAGCAACTTCTGTAGACATGAAATTGGTAAGGAAAAGAGAAGCAAGAGATCTCAAGGATTAGAGGGGACAAAAAGGGAAAAAATAAGGAGAGAGCTCTGTTTAAAAAATAAAACTTGAAAGGAATAGAAACATTATATCTCACAAATTCTGATTTAAATAGAAAACACTTCACTTATGGATGGGATTAGTCACATTGAGGCGAGAACACTGTTAACATTGACATTCTTTTATTTCCAATCATAGATATAATAAACTAAAGGAGAGAAATCAAAAAGGAGCTCAGTAAATGTTGGGAAATTAGCAAATTGATGGGAAAACAAAATAAATAAAAGGAAAGGGCACATGGTCTTACTGAGTTGTGTTTTATAATTCCTTGACTATTTCTAGTAATAAAAGAACGCGATAAGAAATTTTCAGCTCCCTGAGTAGCAGAGTGGACAGTGGAACGCAGCTGCAGTTTTATTTTACCAATGTAAGTAGTAAAGAGATAACATGGAATGTTATGGAAGATGGAATAGCTTTAAATACATATGTTGATGTTTATACACAGAGAAAAATACCTGAAAGAAAATACTCAAAATGTTAATAGTAGCTTATTCTTGAGTAGTGAAGATGTGGGCAATGACAGATAGATAGATAGATAGATAGATAGATAGATAGATAGATAGATAGATAGATAGATGATAGATAGATAGATAGATAGATGATAGATAATGTGTAGATATAGCTGCATTTTCCAATTTTTCTAGATTCTCTTTGTGATTCTTTCCTAATAGAAAAGACAGTTTTCAAATATTCTATGCCTTTTATCTTTCATTGGAGGTGTTATTTTAAAAATGTGCCTATCATCTCTCTGAAGTCTATTTAAACATCATATGAGATAGAGAAAAATAGCTTGAGCTATGAATGGCCCACACGTATTACACAAAATGCAGCCTAGATATTATGGGAATTTTTTATTTGTGCTTAAGTAGATATATGTATTTGAACATAAGACAGGCCACATTGTCTACATTATGGGTGAAGACATATTCTGTGCAAGTCAGAAAAAGGCACCACTTTCAACACAGCCTGCTTGAAGTTACTGTTTCAGTTGCAAAGCTGCTCTGTGACCAACATTTGCGAGTCCCTTAGGAAGCAACCTAAATTAGATAGGTGTCTGCAAGAAAGTGACTCTGTGTGTGTATGTGTGCGTGTGTGTGTAGCTCTAGAAAGTCAGATGTCTTCAAATAGTAACCTTAAGGTAACTTGGGGTACTGTCTTATTTTAGTAAGCTTTTCTGATTATAAAAATAATACACGGTAAACATAGTAAAGTTGAAAAACATAACAATATACAAAGAGAAAATTATTTAATCTTGAATAAATTACACAGTGAAGTGATCTTTAAAAGCCAGGGAAAGAAAGATAGGAAAAATGAAGATAAATCCAGAAAGATAAATATTTGCTTTTAGTCTGCATTTACATGTGCATTATTGAGGGAATCTGTGAAAACTCGAAGAAATTGTAAAACAGACAGGAGTTATACTTGCCAACACATCAGCAGTTTATTTTTAGGAATAAGAAACTTTGAATCTTAAAAATTATTTTCCATTCTATATGCCATTTTTAACTTTTTTTGAAATTAAGATTATTGAGATATATTGTGAAATTGACATTTTCAGGTGTATAGTTTCATAAATTTTGACAATGCATACAATTGTGTTTACAACACCACAAGAGATAGAACATTTTTAGCCCTCCAAAATGTTTCCTTGTGTCCCTTTGTAATCGGTTTCCTTCCCCAACTGCCAGTGCCTGGCAACTATCAATTTGCCCTCTGTCTCAACAGTTTTCCCTTTTCCAGAAGGACATCTAAATGGAATCATATAGTATGTAGCCATTTGAGAATTTGTCCATTTCATGTGTCGTTCTCTTCATGCATTTGAAACACATCAACACTGTTGCATGCTTCAGTACTTCATTTCCTTTATTGCAAAACAGTATTCCATTGAATGGATTTACTACATTTGGCTTATTCATTCGCCAGTTGATGGACATTTCAGTTGTTTTCAGATTTTGGTGATTATGAATAAAG
>NW_012144966.1:12876002-12877604 GCF_000956105.1 Propithecus coquereli
TAGGTGTTTAATAAATGTTTTCTTCCAATGGGTGGCTTGTTTTTCATTTTCTTAACATGTTTTATAAAGAGCAAAAAATGTGATTGTGATGAAGTACAATTTATCAGTTTTTTTCTTTATAATCTATGCTTTTTGTGTCCTACCTAATAAATAAATCCTGGCCTAATCCAAAGTCTGAAAGATTTTCTTCTGTGTGTTTTATAAAAGCTTTATAGTTTTAGGTTTTTCATTTTTTCTGTGATCCATTTTGGGTACATTTTTGTATATCTTGTGAAATAGGATCTAAGTTATTTTTTCTTTTTTGCCCACATTGATGTCCAATTATGCTAGCATCATTTGTTGGTAAGATGACTTTTCTACAGCAAATTGTCTGATTCCTGTGTTGCAAATCAATTGTATGGGTCTATTTCTCAACTTTCTATTCTGTTTCATTTATCTAAGTGTTTGTTCTTTCACCAACATCACACCTTCCTGATTACTGTAGATTTACAGTGAGTCTTGAAGTCAGATAGTTTAAATGTTCCAACTTTGTTTTTCTTTTTCAAGTTGTTTTGTCTACTCTAAATCCTTTGCTTTTCCACATGCATATTAGTATTGACTTGTAAATTTCCACAAAGAGCCTGAATATATAGATCAATTTGTGAAAAACCGACATCTTAAAGATACTGAATATTCCAAACTCAATATTCCTAACCATAATCATAGTAAATCTCTCCATTTATTTAGATCTCCTTTGATTTTCTGCTTAGTGTTTTGAAGTTTTCAGCACTCAAATCTTGTACATATTTTGTTATATTTACATCAAAACATTTTATGTTTTTGATACTGTTGTAAATGGTAGTATTGTAAAATAATTTCAAATTTTTTTGCTGGTATGTAGTAATACAGTTAATTTTATATCCTAAAGTCTGCCGAAGTTACTCATTACTTCTAGTAGCTTTTTTGTACACTTTTGAGATTTTCTACTTAGACAATCTTAACATCTGTGAATAAAGACAATTTTAGTTCTTTTCCATCTGCAAATATTCTATTTCTTTTTCTGCCCTGGATAGAAGTACACTGTTAAATAAAAGAGGTGAAAGCAGACATCTTTGCATTGTTCCCAATCTTAAGAATGCATTTAGTCTTTCACTATTGAGTATGATGTTAGCTGTAGGATTTTTCTAGATGCCTTTTATCAAATAGAAGATGTTCTCTTCTATTTTTAGCTTTCTGAGAGTTATTTTTTAATTCATAATGTGGAATTTGTCAAAAGATTTCCCTGCATCTATTAAGACTGGTCATATAATTTTTTTTCTTTTGTTTGTTGATATGGGAAATTACACTGATAGATTTTCAAATGTCAAATCAACCTTACATTCCCAGAATAACACTCATTTTTTCATGAAGCATATCTTTTAATGTACTCCTGGTTTCAGTTGGCTAGTATTTTGTTGAGGATTTTTGTGTCTTTGTTCATGGTGGATATTGGTTTGTAGTTTTCTTATAACATCTTTATCTGGTTTTTCTATAAAGATAATTCTGATCCCATAAAATTGAATTGGGAAGTGTTTCCTACTCTATCTTCTGGAAATAGAATAGAAATAGAATGGAATAGAAGAA
>NW_012144966.1:12878060-12891000 GCF_000956105.1 Propithecus coquereli
GAAAGCTACCGTGGGCTCTCTGCCCACTTAGCAGATTCACAGCTAAAAAGTTTGCAGTCTCCTTTGCCCAGGAGATTGGAGAGGAAAACACTCAGAAGAACCAGTTTTTGATTTCAGTGATTTTCTTTTTATCATTTTTCCTTTTTTCAATTTTATTGATTTTTGCTATTATCTTTATTACTTACTTCTGCTCTTAGAGGGGGTTATTTGCTCTTCTTTTTCCTTCTCCTTCTCTTCTTCCTTCTCCTCCTCCTCCTCCTTCTCCTTCTCCTTCTTCTTCTCCTTCTTTTTTTTTTTTAGAAACAGGATTTCACTATCTTGCCCAGGCTGGTCTCAAACTCCTGGCCACAAGCTATCCTCCTGCCTCAGCCTCCCAAAGCGCTGGGATTATAGGCATGAACCACCACTCCCAGCCTTCTTTTCCTACTTCTTAATATGGAAACTTAAATAATAGAATTGAGACTTTTCTTGATTTCTAATAGAAGCAGAAGCATTTAAAACTATCAAATTTTCTCTAAGCACCACTTAAGAGGGTCTCTCTCAAATTTTGGTATGTTCAAATAAAATGAATATACATATTCATTCTCATTCGACCCAAAATACTGTTAGATTTTCCTTGTCAGTTCCACTCTTACCAGGGCTTATTTAGAAGTACATTGTTTAATTTCCAAATATTTGGGAATGATCCGTATAGATTTGTTATTGATTTAATTCCAATATAGTCAGAGAACATGCTTTGTATGATTTCAATTCTTTTAAATTTGTTGAGGTTTTTTCGTGGTCCAAGAGTCCAGAATATAGTCTGTTCTGGTGAATGTGCTATTTGTACATGAAAAAACGTGCATTCTGTTGCTGTTGGATTAAATGTTCTATAAATGTCAACTTGGTAAAGTTGGTTGTTTGGGTCTTCCTTTTCATTACTGATATTTTGTCTATTTGTTCTATTGATTACTGAAAGAAAAGTGTTGAAATCTTCAATAATAGTTGCATTCCTGTTTATTTCTCCTTTCAGTCTATCTGTTTTTATTTCATGTATTTTAAAACTTTCTTGTAAATATATATACATTTAACATTTTATGCATTTTTTATGAATTAGCCATTTTATCATTAAGCACTGTCCCTTCCTTCTTTGGAAATATTCCTTTTTCTGAAATCTAATTTATTTGACATCAACATAGTCTCTCTTGCTTTGCTTTGCTTAGCTTTGTATGGTATATCTTTTCTCATCCTTTTACTTTTAGCCTATTTATACCTTTATAGTTGAAATGAATCCTGCCTGCTCCTTTCCCCAGATTTAGCAATCTCTGTCCTTTAATTTGGGTGTTTAGGATCATGTAATGTAATCATTGACATGATTAGATATAAAGCTACCATCTTACTAGCTGTTTTCTATTTTTCATCTGTTCTTTGTTCTTTTACTTCTCTTTTTCTTCCTACTATTGGATTTTTTTAAAAATGATTCCAGTTATCTTCACTATTGACTTATTTATACATCTAATTCTAATGGCTTTGTGTTACCCCAGGTATATACATCTCTAGTTTATCACAATCTACCTTCAAATAATATTGTACCACTTCAACTATAGTGTACAAACTTTACATTGATACCCTTCCAATTCCTTTCTCCCATTTTTGTGTTATTGCTGTCATATATTTCAATTTTAAGTGTGTTATACATACCACAATATCTTACATTTTTCTTTAGACAATCACTTGTCTTTGTCAGAAAATAAAAATATCCTTTGCATTTACCTTAATTTTTCACAATATCTGGAACTATCCATTTCTTTTTGTAGATGTGCATTTCTTACTGGTATCTGCCTGAAAGACTTTCTTTAACATGTATTCTAACATGGGTCTGATGGTACTGACTTCTCTCAACTTTAGATTGTCTTTAAAATTCTTTAATTAACTTGATATATGAAAGATATTTTCACTGCCATGGAATTCTAAATTGACAGAGTGGGTTTTTTTCTTTCAGGACTTGAAAGATGTTGCCCTGTTTTCTTCCAGCTTGCATAGTTTCTGATGAGAAGTATATAGTCATTTGTGTCTTTGTTCCTCTGTATGTAATGTGGTTAGCCTTCTGTCGTTGCCTTCAAGATTTTCATTTTATCTTTGGTTTTTATCTGTTTGAATATGATGTGTCTAGATTAGATATGTGTGCGTGTTACTTTTTTGTTAGTGATTCTTGTCACTTCTTGAATCTGTGGTTTAATGTCTTTATTTTGGAAAAAGAACAAGACTATTATTTCTTCTTTTTTTAATTTCAGGATTTTGTGGGGATACTAGACCATTATTTCTTTAATTATTTCTTCTGTTTTGTCTTCTGTCTTGTTCATCTTGGATTATAATTATACATATTTTAGACCAGTCTATGATATTGTTTAGAAAAGACAAGATTGAGGTAAATAGTATATGTGCCCATAAATGGGCACAGCTCTTTTCAGGCAGTTAGTAAGAGGAATTATGTCAATCGGGTCAAGAATGTAGCTGAGTTTGAGATTTGTTGTTGCTATGATTACCTTCAGTGCTTCATAAGCATCAAGTTGCTCTAAGGATGCCCTGAGTTTAGTCTGGGAGGTGAGGTTGCTATGAGGTTTTTCTCAATATTTGCGATTCATTCTCATCTTTCAACCATTCCTTTATACAGTGCCACAAGGTTGAGGGATGGAAAGCCTCTCTTTGGTTTCCTGCTCCTCCTTCAGTGATGGGCTGCAATAGCTTGTCACTGCTTGCTAGGTTGGTGGAGCCCTGTTGTCCTCGTGGAGCCTCAATCTTAGGGAAGCCCTGTGTGTCTGAGCCTTGAGGCGGTATTTTCTCAATATTCCTTTCCCTCTTCCCCATGGCAGTCAAACTCTGCCTTGTATCTACGGTGGTACTTCATGAGACAGCATGTTTTCTATCCCTCCTATAGAAGCAGGAGACTTCTAATGGTATCAGTATTGGCTCAGCCCTCTTTGCTGCCTTTCAGACAGGAGTAAATGAGATTTTCTGTATATTTTTCCAGAAAAACTGGTTCTTTATCTATGCTCTGGATGTGACAGTGTTCTGAGCCTCCCTCATATTCTACCCCTAATCTTTTCATGAACACTCGGTGGAAATGGAATAGAGGATATGAGGGTCCTGCAAACACCCCTTGTGTCTGAGGCTCCCAGGAATTCTATACTGTCATATTAGCTTAAACTCAGTCTTCAATACTTCATTAAAATTTTAGCTAATTTCTTCTTACTTCTTGCGTGGTGGCACTTTCTTCCCAGTATGCCTCCCACAGGTGACAGTCCATGTGTTCCAGCTCTCCTTGGAGGGGTGAGGGCTGGGGTGTCTGCCCTCCTTGGATTCAGGGCAGACTTGATTCATCTAGGACCTCAGCTCTCTGACAGATTCAAAAATGTTGGTATTCGTAGTTTATCTTTTCTCATTGTTGGTGTGCGAGTGACGTTGTTTCTACTACATCCTATGCAAAAACTTACCTTTTATTTTTATTCTATAGTCTAGTATAGGTCCTATGAACTGAATTTTTATGTCCCTTCAAAATTTATATATTGAAACCCTAGTCCCCATGTGATGGTATTTGGAGATGGGACGTTAGGAGGTAATTAGGTCATGAGGGTAGAGCCTTCAGATGGGATGAGTTTTTTTATAAGAAGAGACAGAAAAGATTTCTCTCTCTCTCTCTCTGTGTCTCTCCCCCCGCCCCCATCACATGAGGATACAGTGAGAAGGCAGCTGTCTACAAGCTAGGATGCCAGTCCTTACTAGACACCAGATCTGCTGGCACCTTGATCTTGGACTTCCCAGCCTTCAAAATGGTGAGAAATAAATGTGTGTTCTTTAAGCCATCCCGTCTGTGGTATTTCTGTTTTAGCAGCCTAAACTAAGACAATAGGCAAACATATCTTTTAAAAATATTATAACTAAAAATCTCAGCGTTAAAGTTAGATCTCTTGCACAGAAATTAGAAGCAAGACTTTTAGAGATTCAAATTCAATGTGTGCTTTGCCTAAGCGATAAAGCTAGACGGTGGCTGAGCTCTAGCTAGATCTCCTAGTTTTCCTCCAGTGTAACCCTACTGGATCCCAATTCTGTTCTCCTTTCTTCTTGACCAATTATTTGCAATACAGAAGGATCTTTTACTTTATAAAAGATCATGACCGTATTTCCTTGGAAAGCAAACTCCCTAGCAGACGAAAAATATAATTCAATTTAATAAAACTCAAGGTATAAACAAGTGAGGAACAATATTCTAGGGTATAGTAAAGGACCCCTGTTCAGACACTAACAGAACTGACCATATTTACACTGTCTTCCTACCACCATAGGCATTCTCAGCACTGCAGACACCCACTGATAATATAATAAATAACAAAGGAAACAGAACAGCAAGAAACTGTCACTTGTCAATTAAATGTGTGGTTTCATTACTGACACAATAAAGCAGGATTGTCACAGAGGAACCTGGCTGATTTTTTTTTATCACATAAAATGGGAACAATTAATTTGAAATATGTTCCCCTTTGACTTACCAAGCTGCTAAAGCCTCATGGGAATTTTTAAAACACATTCCTGATAGAAGCTGGTTCATCAGCATGCGGTTGCTACAGTTACGGTATCACTGCAACAGCAATCCAAATGGTGATGCTTGACAGCCTTTCATTTAGAAAGACCACAGGAAGATTACTTTTAAGTGCCCAGTCACCTTTAAATCTATAAACATTGGGGGGGAGAGGGAAATTATTTAAATGATCTGAAATTTCCTCAAGCCTCACTCCAAAGCCAAGATCTCATATAAATTAGAATGAATTACTCTTTCGCATATGGATAGTTTTTAACTGAAATTTTTCATTTAAAATTAGGTATAATTACGCTAGGTAATTATACAAGGGATATTTTTCTTGACTGTTAAAATATTTATGATTTAAAATTATTAAGTCAATCTTTGGTTTTTTTTAAAAAATTGATTAATATGCTTAATCTTGATTTAATAATAGATTTCATGTCTATTTTTCTTGTTAGAAAAGTAAATATCTCCTTATTTTTCATAACATTCTAGTTAATAGCAAAGAATTACGATTTGAAGAACATTGATTAAAGTGAAGGAGCTCTGTTTGATTTTTGGTTTTTAAATTTTGTTTTTTTGTTTTCTAATTAGTTCCTACCTTTTGGCATCATTCTCAAATTAGTATCCATTTCTAGCCAAATTTCTCAAGTTTCAAAATGAGCATCTGACAAAGAAAGTGGATTTTGGCACACGTGAGCACTTTCTAATTTGGGATCAATCAAAACAATTCTCTCCTATATTTCTACAGTGTTTCAACCATATCAGAGGCTTAACTATGAGAAATAAAGCAAAGGAACATATTCACCACCCAGGCTGGCATTTGGGATGAGACTATTATAAAAATCACTGCCAAAGGAGAAAAAAGAAAGAACAAATACAGAGAGGAAGCGACAGTATTATGTTTTGCCAATGAGAAACAATGTTTTGGGACACCGTATCTTTTATTTGAGATGAAGTATAAATACATCTTCAGAAGCAATTCTAGCAACTCTACATCTCTAATTCTTTCAGAGACGTAATTCTCAAACAATTATAATCAACCAATATGAACAACAACATATTTTCCCTGCTAAGCAGTGTGAAAAACACAGAATACGACAATTGTATGTTTCCTAACATTCAGGAATTTCTAATCTGGTTAAGGTAAGAACACTAAAAAGTGAAACAAAATTTTAAAAACATAAGAATGTATATAATTGAATAGTAATTGTGTAGCAAAATCTGTAAGTGTTGAAGAAAAGAACATCAGCAAGTGCTGAGAATACTGTGAGAAGACTTCACTAGGGAGGTTGGACTTAACCTGAGTCTTAAAAGGTAGACATTTATTCACTCATTCATTTATTCATTCAACATCCATTCACTAAGAACTTACTCTACCAAGCATTGTGTTAATTTAAAAAGACATAAAGTTGATTTATGCCCTGACTTCATGGTACACATGGTTATTCTGGGAAAGATAAATATATAAAAGGTGATATTAATACAATATTAGGACAATTATAGAAATAGAGTATTGTCGAAGTACAGGGATCAGGGAAAGCTTTCTGAATCATACAATGTCTGAACTAAGTTCTAAAAAATGAATGATAATTTGCCAGGTGTATGTTTGCTGGAGTATGGAGCTTTATCAAGTCAAAGGTGTAGAATGAACAGGTAGGACCTGGGCAGATGGAGAAAATGATGGGACAGCATTTGGAATGAAGGCAACATTATGTCTGAAACGAGGAATGAACATAGATTTCTAGAATCAATCAGCCTGACTGAATGGAAGGTTACAGTTGATAGAAATCATGAATTAGATTGGATATGTAAAGCTGAATCTATGTTTTCTGAGCAATAAAAGCCAGGAAGAGTAGTTTTCATTTTTGTAACTGTTAGAGGAGCGCTTCTAGAGGGTTAGATTTTTTAACAGGAGTCTGACATGTTTACTTGGGAATATCAATCTAGCAGATGAATGTAAGAATGATTTAAATCCCTACATCTTATTGCTAACGACGTGGACTAAGAAGCTATGGCTACAGTCCACATATGACTGATTGGAAAATGGTATCTGGATAAGGACATGCATGTTTGCAAGAAACACAATCTCAATCCAGTTAGCTTAAGTAAAGGGAGACCTAGTGCAAGAATATAAATTGCAAACTCACAAACATCTCAGGACAAGAAAGAAAGTAGGTCAAGCCACCTGGAGGCCAGGCTAGAAAGCCACAAGCGAGTCTCCTCCCACTACCACTAAGGAAGCCACCAGACTCCTGGCCCAGCCCCTCTCTGCTAGGTAGATAAATGTTCCTGCTTCTCCTAGTGCCCTTTATCCCTGCCTGTCATCTATACAGTATAGACATGGACAAAAAGCAGTTATTCCAATCTAACATGACCTTTTATTCATTCGACTGTCACTTGAGAATCTCATTTCAAATTCCTGGCTTAAGTAAATTGCTCCAGTCAGTAGAGGGCAGGATGTGGTGAGGTACATGCTACAGAGCACTACATGGTCCAGATTTTGGGGACGGAACCATTGCTCTAAGGTGGAACAGTGGGGCAATGATTGAGATATCCAGAAAGAAGAGCCTGGACTTAGACAATACCAATGGGAATGGAACAGAAAGAGGCAGTTTTTGAAATAAGCAATTTCAATTTGAAAGAAACAATTGGTGATGAAAAAAAGAAAATATTTTGAAGTTGATGTAAAAGTTTAAATTTAAGCGATTGAAAGAATGATGGTGTTTTGATAAAGCCAGAGAATTTAGGACGGATATCTGATTAAGGCAGAAAGGCAAAATACCCAATTTGAAAGAAAAATGAGTTTGAGATAAAGACAGGCATTCACATGAAATTAAGCAGACAACTGAAAATATGGGACTGAATCTGAGATCATAAATGGAATTGGATATTACGCATTAAGATTAGCTATATGATGGTGAGAGTTAAAGACATTTAAAAAGTGCTAATGGAAAATGTTTTTTTCTGAAGGAGAATATAGACAGGGAAGAGCTAGGAGCCAAGAACTGAGACTTTGGGAATAATGAAAGGAGGGATGATTTCAGCCCATATGTAAATGTCCAGCAAAGAAAATAGAGAATGAGCATCCAAAGAAATATTTTTAAAAGCATAGAATTACGTTGTGAAAGAAAAAAGAGTGCCAACTTCTCTCTAGCATTTGTTTCATGCTATGTTTTTTGCCCAGTTGAAACTCAGAGAGGGAGCAGCTGACCAGCTAGGATTTTTCCATTTTTTCTAAGAATCTATTTTTTCCAGTTTTAAATGTCAGTTACTTTTAAATTCAATATTTCCTAAAAGATTTACCAGTTCTTTTTTTATTCCAGTGGGAAATTAGCTCTATGTAAAAAGGTAAGAAAAAAAATGGCTTTCATTTAAGCCATTCTTTCCTTCAATAATCTTACCTGAACTAAGACTAAACTTACGAACTTCAAGTTCAAAAGAGACCCATTTCAAAATATTAGGAGTTGGTGAAAAGAGGCATGAACAATGGAAGTCGCTTTTCAATGGTAAATGCTATAATAAGAAATTGGCTACAGCTTCCTCCAAGCTGGGAAAAGAAAAGAGAACCTATAGTTAAAAGTTTGCTGCTCTTAAATTGAAAAAGAAAAAAATTAATGAGATCTTCCTGAAGTAAAATTAAAGTAGGACCAGACGAAAGATTATGTACTTCACAGATAATCTGGCTTTGGTATAATAAGGAGGTATTGGGAACATGAACCTAGCCTCTGGCGAGGCTCTTTTCTTTCAAACACTGCTACTTTTGCTACCTTTCAATGAAAAAGAAGCAAATACTGTGAGTGTATTAAATTTAAATACTCTCCCTCTATATATAAGGGTCATGGTTGTATTAATTGTTCTAACAGCTACCTCATACTATTGATTCATATTGAACTAAAACCCCTAAGAATTTTTCACATCGACTTCAACAAAGACTATTTGTCTCTATTCTGTATTTAATCAAGTGACTCTTGAATCTGAATTGGAAAATTTGCATTTTCTTTATGATGTTTTATCTCTTTCATTTTAGCCCACACCTTTCAAATCTTTTTTGAATTTTTATGTTGTCAAAGACATACCGGCTATTTTCATAGCTTTCTGGTTCCTACAAATGTAATTAGCGTGCCGTATTTATTCCCTCATTCATTCTAAAATTGAGTTTCTGCTGAATGTCAGGCTCATTGTTAGGTGTGAGGGGTACAGAGAGAAATCAAGTAGCCTCTATGCCTAAGAGCCCCACAATCTTGTTGAGGAAAAGGGAGAAAAAATATTTTTACAAACGTTGTAATAAATGCAATAGCAGAGATAAGCTCGGTAGATTATGGAAGGGGAAGTTAGAGGGTGAGAGGGCATTGCTACATCAGGGTAGACTTCCTGGAAAAGGCAATGCTTTCTCTTTTCTTCCTATTAATCACCAGAGTATGGCTCTGATGACAGGGTCCTGCAGACAAGCACTGGGGAACTCTCTAAATCAGTGATTCTCCGAACGTGGTCCTCAGACATTGGCATCACCGGGAGACTTGTTAGACATGCAGATTCTTAGGCCTCCCCCTGGAAATACTGAATCTGAAACTCTGAGATAGGGTACAGAAATCTGTTTTAACATGACCTCCTGGTTATTCTGGTGTCCGCTCAAGTTTGAGTCCTGCAGCTCTAAATATCAGTCCTCTAATCGGTATCTTATGGATGGTCATTCACTCATACGGTGGCTATGGAGAAGTGGAGTCACCTGGAGATGAAGTCAAATGCTCTGCTTGGGAATGTAATATGCTCAATCTCTCATTAGTCTGTGATCTGGGGGAGGTTACTTAACCTTGCCATTCAGAATACTGGCTGATCATTTCTACCTCAGAAGATTACTATAAAAATAAAGTGAATATATGTGTTTGTAAGGACCTAGCACAGTACCTAAAGTAGGCACTTTTTGTTTGCTTGTTTTACAACAGAGTAATGAGTCTACCTACATTCATTCTACTACCTTTTCATAGTTCATATGAAAAAGCAAAAGGAAGGTCTAAAAAAGGTAATATGAAAAAAGGCTAAAAATATGAAAATATATAATTGTTTCCTCTGGATAACATGAGAGTTGTCTTCAAGCATTTGAAAAAGCAGTACTTTAATTCATCTTAAGATGGATTTTTCACTTACTGATCTAAAGAGAAATAATAGGTAAGAAGATTTGGATTCAGAACAGCAAGAAATGTTCTAACAATGGAAAGGACAAAGGCAGGAGAGGGTAGGGAGTTATTGCTATTTTCCAAGCAAATAAAAAGACTTTTATTTTAATGGGAGAAACCATCACATACCTTCCCAAGTAAACATCAATATCTCATTCTGTGTGAGTATTGCCTGTGGCAGGTTATTCTGCATGGTTTCTGAAGATTCCCAAATATTCCACAGAAAGGGTCACAACAGTTCTCCAATTGAAGATGCTTCTGCACTCTGCAAATAAGAACTTTTTACAAATGGGTCATCACACTCATATTGTGATATATGTCATGAATATAAGCACATAAATATAAATACATCTATATATTCTGAAAATCTCTGAAAATCTTCATGACCCACTTTATTTGTGGCGTCCCACTAATCAGTGCTCCATGTTTACACAAATAGGCTTTGGGCCCCATATTCATGTGGATGTATGAAAGGGGAAGTAAATGTGCAAAGGTACTAACCTTAGCAAAATGTTTTCCTTATCTATTTCATGTTTTAGATTTGGTTGAAACACACATCATTTTAAAATAACGTATTTTCTGTTAATATTCTTTTGCATGATGGAGCCTTTATTCTTTGCTAAAATGAGGTAAAAAGCATTTTTAAAAAAAATCTGATAAAGGCCTGGGATCTATAAAAAGGGAACGTTTCCAATGAGATTAAATTTTAATGTTCATAGAACTACATCAAAGCAATTAAAAAAGAGTGAGTTAAATATAGCTTTCCCCTGACAGAGAAGCTGCCCTTAGTAGGACACATTGCTATATTCTGTAACAAATACATTGCCCCAGTTTACTTGAATTCTAGCTAAATCTGTACACCCTCCAGAGTGGTACCCTTGAGAAGTGAAGTGCCATGGTTATTTAAATCAATGATAATGTGAATAGCAATAATGGGGCTTGCCAGGTGCAAGTGATTGGCAGATTTGCATACAAGATTCAAGCAATACAAGCACTGACTATCCGGGCTGCACTATAAGTAGGAAACACCCAGGGGAACAATGTGATAGGAAATATTGTAAGGTGCCTTCGATCAGAAACCAACTCTTCTAAGAATTAATTACTATGCTAGCACTATGCATGTCCCCAAAGTTAAGCAATAGCAGTAAAATTATAATGAAGCTATTTGTCATATTATGTGAGTTTCTTGAGAGCAAGAACCTTGACTTACCCATTTCTATATCCACCATAACTTGACAAACTCTGAATGCTCAATGAATTTTAAAAAATAAATAAAGGAGTTAATTAGGGAGAGTAGACATCTCCAGGTCACTACATTCTCCCTTTGATGCACTGCTTATCATACAGACTCCCTCTACTTTAAAACCACCACCAGGGGTTGCTATTTTATATTTTTTAATTTATGATATCTTTATCACGACTTTTTCAAAAACATAACACACTGCTGCAAATTGTATTTTCCAAAGAAGGCCACAATAACATATACCATCTCACATTCTCTTCTTACAAGTGACATTGACTTTGCTCCCATTGGACAACGAGGCCTATGCCCCTCCTCTTGAACCTGAATAGACTTCATACCTGTCTTGACCATTGGAGTATGGTGAAAATGACAATAAGTCACTAAGTCATGAAAATCCCAGGCATATCTCCCTTGTTCTGTTAGTAGGCTCACTCTTGGCACCCAGCCACCATGCTACAAGGAAGCCAAGTAGCCATATGGAAAGGCTGCTTGTAACTATTCTAGGCAAAACCCCACATGAGGTCCAAGCCAATGGTCAGCATTAACAGCCAGGCATGTGAGTTAGATGATTCCAGCACACAGTCTTCAAGTCAGCCCGGCCGATGAATCAAGGAGCAGAGACAAACTGCCCTACTAAACCCCACCCAAATTGCAGATTAATGAAAATAATAAGCCATTGTTCTGGTTTCAAGGGACTAAGACTGGGATGGTTTGTTACAAAGCAAAAGATAACTGGGACACAAACATACAGAGAAGTGGATAATAAATGTATAGCTCAATTATCACTAAACGAGCACATCTGGGTGGCCATCACCAAGTTCAAGAAACAAAACATCACTAGTATCCCAGAAACCTGTCCAGATCCCTTCCAGTTGCAACTGCCCAAAGGTAACCATTATCCTGATTTCTAATACTAGAGATTGTTTGGACTATTTTGAGCTCTATATCAACGGAATCACACAATAGGTACTTTTTGTGACCAATTTCTTTCTCTCAATGTTACATTTGTGCAGTTAATACATATTGTTGCAAATAGCTGTGGTTCATTCAATTTCATTGCTATGTACTATTCTATCCCATACACATACAATACGTTCTAGGCTCTACTGTTGATGGATATTTGGGGTTCTAAGAAATAATACTGCTATTAATATTTTTGCATATGTCTTTTGGAGTACATATTCATTGTATATTTGAGGATGTTATGCCTAGGAGTGGAAATTCTGGGTCGTAAATACACAAATATTTATTTTTTATTGATAATACCAAACTCTTTTCCAAAGTGATTGTAGCAATTTACATTCCCATTAACGGTGTATAAATGTTCCTCCCCAACTGGACAATCTGAATGTGCATTTTCTCAATGTTTAAAGAAGTTGAGCCCTTTTTTATGTTCACTAGCTATTTGCATATTTTCTTTTGTAAATTGTTTGTTAAGTCTTTTGCCAATTGTTGTATTATGTGATCGTGTCTTTTCTTATATTTGTAGTTCATTATACATTCTATAAGAGACTTGTTGACTGCCAACCCCCTCAAAGACTACTAAAATAACCTAACGATCAAGTAAAGCCAAATTTATTAACCTACTGTAGTAAGGAAGAGCAAAACTTTGGCAGTCTCCAGTCTCAGAAAGAGAAAATCAGGAATGGATATCTATAAAATTTTTAATCTAAAATCAAGGGATTTATGGAGAATCTTTCAATACTGACATCTGATTGGGACTTTGAAAAACTCATGATGTAATAATATAGGATTGGTGGGGACAACAAGAAAGCAGTCTTGAAGTGAATTTTCCTAAATTTCCTGAATTTTCCTGTTTTATGTGAATTTTTCAACCAGATGAGCAAACAGTTGTCCTGAGAAGGAGACTGTTTTTCTAGATAAGCCATCCACAGTTTGAACAAATGAGTTTCCATGAATTTCCTGAAGCAAGCAGTGAAGTTATTTACTGGTTTCAGTCTT
>NW_012144966.1:12891771-12916213 GCF_000956105.1 Propithecus coquereli
AAAATTCTTTGCATATATTAATTTTTAAAATAATTCTTTAGTACCAAAAGCTAAAGAAGTCATTAAATCATTTCTATATTGTTATTGATACAATAAAATAATGGTCAAAATTTGATTAATAAAAGTGCAATTCATGAAAAGATTATACTATTAATGTTCAAGTTTTATGGTTCATTGTAAATAAAAAAACATATATCAAGGTTTTTGTTCATTTTTCCAAATACCGCTGGAACTAGTGCCTAAAGTTACAAATATCACAGGCTACTGGTAGCATTACTTTTTTTAACAAAATAGTTTTTTGGTTCTGTCCCTGTTGCTTGCTAATCTCCTTCATTTTCTCTCTTCCTTTTCAGAGTTAATGTCATCAACAAGATGTGTCCATTTTGTCTCCATCTATTCCAGTCCAGATACCCTACAAAAGGCTCATTATCTGACTAAAACAGTGACAACAGGACTCACTCTTGATCTTCTTCATACCAGCTCAATCACTTCATCTCAGTCCCATCAGTTGAACCTTTGTTTGGGCATTTATGTCATTTCTGCTATGCCTACAGCACTGTAATAAACACTCTTAGAGGGACAAAGATGTCGAAGCAGCAATCTTTGCCAGACGGTTCTCCTCCTCAGCACTTTGTAGTATAAGTTTCAGGAGCCTACACTTCGTATGGGTGTTCCCAAGCCCCCTGTCGCCTTTGCTGCCTCCACCTTCAACCCAACATCAAGGCTTACGTCTCCTTATTAATGTTTTTTGGTGATTTCAATTACTCCCCAAAATAATGTGTCATATTTTTGTATATAAAGGTATTAAAGAATTATTTATGATTAGGGAACTGAATACAGATAAAAACAACACTAATATTGTAAATGTAAGCACAGCTGGGAGCTGGGAGGTGGGGCCAGGGAAGGAGAGATGAAAGGAGAGGAAATAATACCAACAATCTCAGTTTACAAAGTGGGGAGTCCAAAGACCCTGCCCACAATTAACAGAACAGAAAATGGAGCTATTAGTTTATATTAGTATATAGTTGCAAATTTCATTAATACAGAAACAAAAAACTAAATATACAGAGAGGGACGAAGGTGAAAGTGAGCTACATTCTTCTCTAGCACACATAAAAATTAATAAAGTCTAATATTAATAATTTCTAAAAGAATAAATATATTGTTAACAGCAGGAGTCAGCATGGCCTGTAGGCCAAATCCAACCCATGATCTGTTTTTGTATGCCTGGTAAACTGAGAATGCTTATTATATTTTTAAAGCATGGTCAAAACAGAAGAACGTGAGACAGAGACTCTATGTGTTCCAGACAGCCTAAACTATTTGCAATCTAGCCTTTTGGAGAAAAAAATTGTCAGCTCCTGGTTTAGAGATATGGAAAGGTCTCTTGTGCTCAAACACACTTTGCTGGGCATGCTAAAAATGCAAGGAGCAGACTGCACTTTACCTGAACCATATGTCAGGCTGTGTTTGCAGTGAGCACCCTTCAATAGTGAAGTGGTATCTCTCCCAAGTCAAGGAGCAGGCTTGCTTACTGCTTGCTATGAGACAGCAGACTCCCTAAACTCCCTAATCCTCCCTATCACACAATCTACTGTGTGCGCTGCTGCCACTGACTTGGACCCTCCTTGTCACCCCTGTGGGGCTTGAAGGGACACTGGGGAACCAACACAAGCAAGAAGAGGCACATGCTACTTGCTGTGCTTTCAGTAATATATAATTTTTCTCTGACCTAGGAGCACCATTGGAATAGTAACTGAATAGTAATTCAGTAGTATAAATTCAAATCCCAAACCCTGACAGAGACAACCATCAAAAGAACTAGAACAGAAATAAGTGTTTGCCGTTATAGTGGAGCGGAGGGTAGCGGCCAGGCAGTGAATCATTCCTTATCACACAAGACCTTCTTACTATTTGATTTTTATGCATATATTACTTTGATTTTATATATATATATATGTACATATAATATATATATATATTTAAGATGCTCCTTATACATCACCACTCTAAATTGAATCTGGCCAGGTTCAAGACTTGTTTTGACAAATACAACACAGCACCAGTGACTGTTTAACTTTTGAAACTGAGCCTTAAGAGATCTGCAGTTTCTACTTAGAACTCTTAAAATTCAAACCCAGCCATGGTGTTGTGAGAAGGCCAAGAGCATCTCAGTCAAGAGCCCCAGATGATCTCCCAGCCAACATACAGCACCAGCTGCCAGCCGAGTGATGCAGACGTTCCAGCCCAGTTGAGTGTTCAGTTAACTTCAGCCCCTGCTGACTCTTCATGGAGCAGAGGAACTGCACAGCTGATCCCAGTCAGTCCACTGAATCGTGAGCAATAATAAATCACTTTTGCCCGTTTTAAACTACTAAATTTTAGTGTTTTTTTTTTTTTTTTTTTTTTTTGGCAGGGAGAGGTGGTTACGCAACAATAAATAGCCAAAACAGTACTGGTTTAATGTATTCAACCCACATAACAGATTAAAGGTATTTGGATGCACATATTATCCTTTGGGTTGTCCATTTATCCAAATATCTTATTTCTAACCCTTTATATCTTTTGGCCATTGATTGGTCATGCAGAATTTAATTTTCCTTACTAGTAGTCATTAGTGAGGCTTATGTCTTGTCGCTTTTCAAAGCAATTTATTGCTTTCCCAGAAATAGATCTGTCACATGTGTACTGCTATTAGAAAATTTGCTTTTGAGGGCCTAAAATAACTACTTAGAGTTTACTCTAATGTGCCTTATTAGGAATGTTTATTTCACTATCATTTTACCAATAACCTTCACATAAGCTATTTTCATCCCAATTATTTTGATTCATTTTTGGGTACACACAAACGCACTCACATTTTTTTAATTTCTATTATCCACAAAAAGTACGTGTTTAGTTACCCAACAAATGCTAAAGACAATCTCCAGAGGTATACTCTATGCCAGTCAGGGCCCTTTAAAGCTATACTTTGGACCTTCTCATTCGTGTGAAATACGCTAACTTTATGAGTTAGGACCCTATATTTCATTTGCAATTATGGCCCCCAAATCTTTCACCTCACACAGCCTTATCGGCACTGAGCCTGCTCTTTACTCTCACTGCTCTTGCGGGCTCCTTTCTCCTTCATGTTCCCCAGTTCATAAACCCTTTCTGGTCATATTTACATGACTCCTCGCCTGTCTGTCCTCCATGATCAACCATTTCCGCATATCTGCGTGAGCATCACCAGGCCTGTAGATCCCCTGCTATGTTAATACCTATGACATCTGAGCATAATTAGAGAAAAGTCACTGTGCAATTTGTCGCATTATGATTCATTCCAGCCTCACTGAGATCTCTCTGCTACTACGCAGTAATTTCTCATTTTGTGTGAGTTCCCTCAATCGCTGCTTTGAAACTTCACCATTCTTCTTAAGGCCCCAGTTTATCTGTAGCCCAACTGAGTCTCAGTCCATGATCTCATCTCTTGTTATCTAGCCTCTATTCTTTTCTTTTGCTAATATCAGGAAGTGTCTCTTCTCTTTTCCAGAGCTAAATTATTCAAATGCTAATCTGTAATTATTGCTTCTTTTGTAAAGACCTCTTTACTGACTCCTATAAGATTTACCAGCATATCAGATAGCTCTCATAGACTTACAGGTCTTCTCATGGCTCTTGGGGTCTTCCCCCTGGACTTCTGTAACAATATATTAAAATTCATGTTTCCTTAAGGCCTTATTAGGGTCACATTAATAATAATAAATCAAATTTCTCTATCCTTTGAGCCTACCACCATGCTTCATTATTTCCCAGTGTTCTTTGGGTTTCCTCCTAGATTTCAGAAACTTATTCTAATCTCATATTTTCTAGTGGACATTGCTCACTCTATTTATGTATGTTAATGTCTTTTTATATTCTTTTACTGTTGTTTTAATGGAGTCAGGAGGAAGAAAATATACATGTATGTGATTATCTGCTATCTTGAATTGGAATTCATTGTTCATTTTTCACAATATGCTGATCTTATTTTATACATGCAATATATTCATAGATATCTCAGAGGTTACTAATTTACAGTTTAAATTCTTTTTTCATTCTTGAAATCTTTCCTGTTTCCTCTGATTTTTTTTTTTTTATCTAGTCTCTCTTGTATTGCTGACTTTCCCCAAATATCTACAATCCTTTGTTGCTTGCTCATGTGTAAGAATGAAGCAATAGAAAGGCTGACAAGGTTCTCTACGTGAGTTGCTGGGCTTGTTGATCAGAAGACTGCTTTAAATTGAGTGAGAAGAAAGGGAGTCATTTTGCTGGGGGATCCCTTCTCTAAATCTACAGCACCTCTGGGGCCCTACAGGTAGATCAGATGATGCTTTGACTGCAGCTGTCTTCAGAGATATTCTAGACTATGGTTTCCTTCATGCAGTTCATCAAACATCACCACTTCCTCAACTTTCTGACTTCCATAGATTTTTTTTTAAATGTTGTGTTCACTGATGATCCCTTCTTCAGTTCATTATTTCTCTTGAATAATACTTCTTTAATATCACTATTGTTTCTGTAATTAAGTCATGGGAGGAAGAATTGATAAACTTGTCTTTAGTCTGACATTTGAAACATGAATCCAGTTTTTCATTTTTGTGATTGATTTTTTGATATGTGGATCTCACAGTGCCTCTGCTTTTTCCATCACCTGCCAATCATTGTCCTAGCATTTCACTGATCATTAGCATATTAAAGAGCAATGGAATCATTGATTTTAGTATGAACAGATTGATGTAGTTGGGTCTTATCTTACTGCACACAGTGATGTATTCCTGTAGTGTTGAGAATATAGGAAGATTTCCTGTTCTTTAATATCTCTATCCACAAAGGGTCTTGGGCTCTTGGCTTCCAGAAACAGCAGTGAGCCTGCAGTGACCATTTCTAGCCATTTATTTGTTTCTATCTCCCCTAAAGCATCACCTTAGCCCTTTGTTCTCATCAGATCTTGATAACTCCAATATCTTGAGTGGTATTCTAACCCTCCTCAGCCCCTTCTATAAGTCTCCAGTGTTTTTTTCCTACCCTAACTTTCCCATGTATATCTAGATAGAAAATAGGAAGGCAAAGTCATACTAATTTTCTAATGATGACAAATGATAGTTAGGTAACTAACAGGGACAAGCAATTCTGCCTCTTCTCTCTCCTACCTTCCAGAGCTCTAATTAAAAGTCGAGGAAGTAACATAAAAAAGAAACACAGCTGAAGATATAAATCACTTAATTATTTAAAATAGTATGGTAATAGGTAATAGGTAATTACTATGGTAATAGGAGATTCCTTCATAGTGGAGCTAAAGCAGACACTACAAAGTTGTGATGAAACTCAACTCTTGGTCACACACAATTCAAACATGTAGAGAATATTCCCTGAATTGATATATAATGTAGTTTGATTCTTTATTTAGGTTTACAGATCAATGAAGTTATAAATTACTCTGATAATAAGTTGCTGAAGTAGGCAGATTTTATAGGACTCTGTTCATTTAAGTTTTACTATACTCCTTATAACAACAACAAAAAAAATCTTTTCAATTTTATTGCTGCCACATCATTTAAAAAGGACCTTGTTAGGATATTCAGTCTCTTTGTGAAAGAGAAAAAAACCCACGATGCAATTTTTGGTTTCATGATTTGTTACAGGTAACATCATTCGCTTTTGTTCCTTGGCCTTATCTCATCAACATGGAGAGAAATATTGGATTCCTCAAGAATTGCAGGAATGCACTTTGATGCAAAGGCAACTATCTTGTGTATACAACTGCCAAAAAATGAAAATAAAGAAAAATGAACTAATTGTAAAGAGAGAAATATTTTCATATAGTTCAATCCTAAATCAAGAGCTCCCTCAAGGAGTTATAAATCCATTATTTTTATACCTGAAATTTCTATATATAATGCCTTGATCATCAGTTATACCTGGACATGTTATTTCATAAGCATAGATGCCACCAATACACCCAAGAAGCTGGTAAGTTTTGAGAAGTTCCTTTTTAACAAATGTTGCTAAGATAACTGGATATTCAAATACAAAAGAATCAAGTTGCACACCTATCCCAAACTATAAATAGATATTAATCCAATATGGATCATTGACCTTAATGTAAGTGCTAAATTATAGAACTCTTAGGAGGAAACATAGAGTAAACCTTCATAACATTGGGGTAAGCAATGGTTTCTTATATAACACCAAAAGCACAAGCAACAATAGAAAAAAAATAGATTGGATGTCAAAATTAAACACTTTTGTTCTTCAAAGGACACCAAGTGAACAGACAACCCACAGATGGGAAGAAAATTTTGCAAATCCTCTATCTTAAAGGGACTTGCATATAATAAATAAAGAACTTTTACTTAACAATAAAAAACCCAATTACTAAATGAGAAAGTATATGAGTATACATTTTTCCAAAGAATATACATGAATGGCAAGAAAATACAAGAAAAGATCCTCAGCATGATTAGTCATCAGGGAAATGCAAATCAAATCACAATGAGATACCACTTTACCACCACTAGGATGACTAAAATAACAACAGACAATTACGAGTGTTGGTGAGGTTGTGGAGTAACTGGAACTCTCATTCATTGCTGGTGGGAATGTAAAATAGTACAGCCACTTTGATAAACAATTCCTCAAAATGTTAAATATACAGTTACTATATGACCCAGCAATTCCAGCCCTAAGTATATACCCAAGGGAAATGAAAACATATTTCTGCTCAAAAATTTGTATACAAATGTTTATAGCCACATTATTCATAATAGCCAAAAAGCAGTGACAACAAAATGCCCATCAAATGATAAATGCATAAACAAAATGTGATATATCCATACAATGAAATATTATTTGATAATAGAAAGGTATGAAGTACCAGTGGATGCTACCTTGAAAACATGGTGTGAACCTTGAGAGCATTACTCTAAGTAAAAGAAGCCATACACAAAAAGTGATATGTTATATGATTCTATTTTTATTAATTATTCAAAAGGGGCAAATTCATAAATGCAGAAAGTGAATTAGTGGTTGCCTGGCGGTAAAGAGACCGTAGGGTATGGGGGTGACTGCTAATAAATATAGGGTGTAATTTGAGGGGGATGAAACTGTTCTAAACTTAGAAAATGGTGATGGTTGCACTATTCTGTAAATTTACTAAAAAACACTGAGTTGTATACTTTTTAAAAGATGAATTTTATGGGTATAGAATTATATCTCATTAAAGCTACTAGTATTTTTTTTAAAAAAGAAAGCCGATTGTGGATCTTTTAGAACATTTCTGTAATTATACATTCACTGTGTATCTTTAATGCTTAACAATCTAGCCAAACTGCTAGGTGTTAAAATTGATGTTTTAATTAAAGATCAACTTACGAAAGATGAGGGGTGCATTGTGAGTTGCTGAATCATTAAATGCAAATTTTCAAAGGAAATTTCCAATAAACTCTTCCTCATCTCTCGAACCTCCTCGTGTTCTTGAAAATATCAAAGGTATACAAAAGTGTAGGAGAGAGAATCCTGTGAGGACATATTGCTGAAGAAAGTTCAACTTTGAGCATTCTCTTCTAACTATTAAGCAAGGTGGAGGATACTCCAAGTCTAGTGGAGGGGAGTCCACAAGGCCACTTGGAGAGCTTCCTGTGTGAACTGCCTGACATGGAAGGCATCGCAGACCGGGGTCTGATGCCTGCCCAGGAAATTTAGAGAGTGAGAGCCACATAACACCTGAGGGTAGTCGGGAGAGGAGGAAAACACTCCCAGAGTTTGTTGGGGGCCATAGAGGAATCACATCTTCCTTCAGAGGAGAGAGATGCCGCGTGGCAGAGCAGATACAAAATCATTTGGGGCTCTGTCCAGTTGCAGAAGAGGCCCAGAAGCAGGAAGCTGTAAATGAATAGCTGTGGAAGGAACTGCAAAGTCTACCCAGAACAGGATACATCTACCCAGATCAAGAGGATTGCTGGCAAGAGAGAGTGAGACCCAGAAGGCATACTCTGTGCCTCTGAGAAAAGTTCTCCACAAGCAAAAGGGCCAGCTACAAACTTCTGCCAGCCCAAGGGGGCCAGAATTCAGATCACCATGATCCAGCAAGACCTAGACCCTGCCTGCTTCTTTCTCCCTCTCTTCTCCATGCCACTTCTCCACCCCTGCAGGGGTTAGCATCACATGTACCCTATAAAGATATACAACCATTGTATACTCATAATAATTTTTGTAAAAAAGAAAAGAAACTAGCTAGCAAGAGAGATGGGTGAGACAGGAAATATAAATAAGAAACCAACTCCATCCCACTACTTTTCTACTGGAATCTTCCAGGCCAAAGTAAGCCCAGCTGGCAAAAAGAGATTTGCTATTAAATAACATTTGGGGTTTTGATGACTATTTTCCAGTGATAAGTCTAATTTATGAACTGAAAACATTTGCAATGTAAAATAACTATAGAACTGTCTGTTATCCAAGTGTGGGCAGAAATATCATAAGATTAGTTTACTACATTTATTTGTCTTGCTCTAAAATCTAAAACTATTTCTGTATTTTAATGTAAACATTCTCTTTTACAACGTATGGCTTTAGAGTTTCTTTAAGATGTTTTTCCAGCGGATTCTTAGACCTGAAAGACACATTGGTGATAACAGTCCATGGCCAAGGACCAGGTCCAAGAGGTGGAATGATTGTTTGAAAGGTGTGGAAGAGATGATTGCTTTGACTCCTAACTTAGGACTCTTTCTCTTTATAAAACCATGGCTTTAATCTTAAATTCTGTTTTTAATTTTAAATTCTTATAGCATGAGAAGTATACCAATTTAATTTTCTTTTCGTAATACCTAACACAACACATAGATGCTTTAAATGGGCTTGTTTCCTTATGACAATTACATCCACAGGACCCTTTGGCCCTGTGGGTAGATGGACTACATTTTATGAAACTCGCATATTTTAAGGCTTTCTAACATTTATTTATGCCTACAAGGCTTGTAATACTTTTTTTCACATAATAATTATGTAGTGAAGTATGACTGGGAGTGGACACAATACCAGCTTGATCCTCAAAGTTTTCAGAAAGGATAACATTCAGACTTACGGGTGTTTTTAGTTCTTTTTGATTGCAGAGTTCAAAAAGTTTGCTGCACCTTTTTGTGGTGACAAGAACCATAAATTATCTTTGATTTAATGACTGCCTACGGTTGCAATGACAGTGCCTTATGGTAGCAACTGACTGTGCTTATCTCAGTTATTCAGATGCAGGATTATATCTGTGGAGTAAATTGGACGTGATGGCCTGCCAGCTGGACGGGGTGGCACTAGGTATAATTTTACCCTGGATGGAGCGGGGTGACTCAGACTTCTAAAAGAAAGTGGGGGACAGCTATTTTTTTAAAATGTGCAGTTAAATCTTAACTTTTGTGAAGGCCAGCTTTCAAAAATAGTCTTTTAGTGTGTTAAGTATGAAGAGTTTCCCTAATTCAGTGTATGAAACTCAAAAATATAGTAGCACGCAGGATTGGTTCAGTGTTTATATAACAGAGTAGTGTGGTCCAGCTATAGATAGAGAAGCATAAATAAATGGCCTCCATAAACTCAAATTTATTTTAAAAAAAACCATACAAATACATAAAAACTCTTTGCCTATAGAAACAAATCCTTCTAGCACAGCAATAGCATTTTCCACCCACTGCTGAATCACCAGAAGGCTTTAACATCCATTTTCTGGGATTACTTAAAAAGCCAAGCAGGTGCCAACAATTCTACCACCGGGAGAACATACATAGGCAAACTGAGTCATCAGTTAACAGTTGTTAAGAGTTACTTGTGAGCACTGACAGTTTCCTAAACCAGTGAGAGACCTCAACACTCACAGAGAGATAGATTTTAGGGTATCTAGATTGAAACTCCCAATCCCGTGACTCCTGAGTTTACCCAGCTGGCTGAGCGGTGTCAGAGCCCCCCACCTTTCCACTCTTTCTAGCAGAGAGCATATTTGCTAGCTGACTGAAGAGCCAATAATGGGCTGAGTTGCCCGTCAGGAAAATTCAGTAGCAAATGAGTACATTTTTCTCAGTTTATTAACTCACATTATTTACATATGTTTGTGCAGGTTAAGGTGGTAAAGATGAGTATAAAGGGTGAGATAGAAACTGCTGAACCACTGCCTCTTTATCTCTGGCCTGGCTATACAAAAAAAAAAAAAATGGTAAGAATTTCCTTAAAGAGAATATTTTTGAGTTTCAAACAGAATTTCCAAAACTGGAGAATATGCTATCTATGGAGGATTCTAAAGGAGCAATGCACATAAAAATATCTCTAAAGGGAAAGGGAAAAAATATTATCTTGGGCAACTTGGTCCACATTTAAATCTTAAACCGACCCAGCAGACTCTCTGTAAGACCCTCAAATGATAAGAATTGCTAATTAATTGCTCTGACAGTTAATTCATATCCAAACAAGTGCAGCAATAAACTAAGACATACTGTTCATGGAGAATCTATAAATAGACAAATAATTATATGATTAGGCATCACTGTCTTTGGGACTTAATAATGATAGAACTTGGTTATTATTTTCTTTAAAATTGCCAGAAGCAAATGGCCCTAAAAGTCCATCCTTTTCTTGTGCAGGTTTAATATGCCTGGATTATGAACAAACCAATGACATTCAAAGCTGAAAGTGTACTCATTAATGGCACATAGGGGTTAGATTTTGTGACTATCACTGATCATTTCTTGTCATCTAAATGCACTTTGAAATGTCTTGACCTGTCATTCCTGTTTTGGTGCACATTCTTCAAAAGAAAGATTTTATTTCTGTAAGCAGAAATTTTGTGAACCATAGTGTTCTAAGAAAGTTCCTGCTTTCATTGTTGCATAATTTCAGGCAATCTGGTCACGGAATTGGAACATGGACTTTCTATGCCCCCAGTGCCTCCTGCTAGGTAGCATCACATAAGCATCTTAGACAGAAACTGAAGCTGAAATAACAGCAATTTCTAGCCTTTTCTCCTATTTCCCTTTCAAAATGAAAGTCTACTGATTTCAGTACTAGTTTCTAATGAAAATTCTTGAGTATCTATTAGCCACGAGAGTGAGTTTGCTATAAGCAGACCATATGAAAATAACCTAGGCATTCTTCCAAAGTATTGATTAGTACATGTCAAAGGTAGTTTGGATAATTATTCATTTTACTCAATACATATGCATCTTTGCTCTTTTCTGAACATTTTTAAAGTTTTTTTTGATTTGAGTATGATGGCAATATAACTTTGTTTTACTTATTTTTGTTTGTGGGTGGCCACTGCCAGATGTAAAAATGGTTTTTCCGCACCCCCAAATAAGTGCATTGCCTTGTCATGATTTAAATAACTGAACTCGAGCTCTCCTCTAAGATTCCACATTCTCCTCCTTTCCAAACTTCAGGGATACCTTGTATAGGTATAATAGCTCCTGATTGTGAGAAGAGTTCTATGCCCTGAAGAGATGGCAATAAGGGCATTTTTTTAATGGCACATTCCTTCAAAGTGTTAACCAATCGCCATTTCAGTAATATTTGCAGAACACCAGCAAAGGAGATAGTATCACCACTTTACAGATGAGGAAACCAACAAAGCATGACTATATGACTCACCAAGTTCAGACTGTGCAGCTGGGTCTGCCTCCCAGGTAGCACCGCTGTGCTTCCTAGGAGCATTAACACATACAGTACCGCAGCTCTATTACTGGGCTCACCAGATTTTCCATGACCTAAACTAATGCCAAGCTAATACTCTGAAGAATATTTTCTTGTTTACAGGTGAGAAACTTATAGGAGTGGGGAGGCAGAGATAGAAATCTTGAGATAAGGTTTAACTCTAAAATCTGAGCTTATGTATTCCATGTGAGGAAGTGGCATTTCTAAGGCTACTTATTAATATAATTGTTTTGTAGAATGTGCCAAAGTACCATACTCCCTTTTCTCATCGAGTGAAGTAATTACCTTTGGGTTCTCATTTTGAAAACATAATGTTTCTTCCATAAGTTCATAAGCAAGTGCCTCATTTTTCTCCTTCTACCTTGGAGCCACTAATGTTCCAAAAAGAAATGACTTTTTTCAAAATTGCCAAGAACAAGTGTTCCTAATATTTTTTCATTAAAATTAATTTTAAATTAAAAAAGAAACAAAACAGTTAAAAGGCTTCTAGCAGTCTGGATCAGCTTTCCAGAAAGAGTCATCAGGTTTAGCACAGTATGTCTAGTTCCTTAGGAATTCAATTTGGCTTTATCCTGCTTCATAAAAATAAGAACTTCGAGCAATGCTGGGATAACAATGTCAAGCTTTCACAATGTGTCTTGACAATGAAGTCAGTTTCCTTGTGAGTGTGACATCATAACAACATCTACACTTAGGGCAATTTTAAAACCAGAAGACCAAAATCCTATCACAGACATGAATCATAGCCTCCTCCCATTATTTTTAAGACATATATATGAAGATGGGATAAATACCATTTTGTTAAGGGATAATTGGCTGGTAGTAATCCTTCTAAGTGAAGGAAAGAATGAGTTTTTAGATATCTGTGTCTGTTACATTGTCTCACCCTTTCACTAATTAAATGCCCACCCTATTATGCAAATAGGAGAAAACTTGAAGCTGATTGAAGAGTTTCTCATCTATCCTTCTTTATACCACATTATCAAAGGTGTTTCATTTTTATTCTGTGAGCACATTCCCTGTTAAGGTTTCTTTAATTATCTACGGCTTTCTTTCTAAGGAGTTTCAATTTAACACGAAAAATGATGGGTCCATACGTGAGCTTTAAAAACAACTGCCTCAGGGAAGAAGCTGTTTAGGTAGTGGTTATTTAACTATAAAGGAAGTAACCAAAAAACTCAGTTTTTATTGCTAAACTCAAAGGACCATCTTCAGTTGATAGTTGCTAAAGTTAAAAAAGTCACTTTTTTAACATACAAAAATATTTATTCTTGAAACTTTCTCCTTGTTATGTTGGCTAATTCAGTAGACCAGTGAAAGCAACGAGGACCCAGATATTTCCTTCTTTCTATTAATATTTTCCCATCCTTATCAAGGTGGCCTGTCTGCTTAGAATGGCTCCCTTCAAGGTCCCAAGACAGCTGCCACAGTTCCAGCTATCCCACGTAGATAACAACGTCCCAAGGAAGAGAAAAAGAAATCACTTTATTTTCATATTTATCTCCATTTATCATATTTTCTACTTTCATCCTAAAATGTTTTCCCTATCTCCCTTCACTTGCTTATAGCCGACTTTCACTAGGGCATGTCCGTGTTGTCCTGAGCAGCAATAGAGGCTGATTGGGCAAGAACACAAAGTTCTCCCTCTCCCCAGAGACTGGCTTCTCAGATTCTGTAGAATGCCTGCCTGGAGCTCACGGGAGCCTCGGGATTCTTGTTCTTGCCTAACCTTTGCTGCTTGACTTCTTTTGATGTAATGTTGAGTTACTTCCAAAGTGCAGGTGTTTCCACTGTCATCAGGTCATCAAGAGCTGACCTGTAGTCAGCTGATGTCCAAAAGGGCTCACTTCAGCAAAAGTAAAAAAGAAAAGGAAACATTTCTTTTTTGCCAAGTTTAAGGCTTGCCATCAGTGTTACAAATTGTACTGCAAAAAAAAGTTAAAAAAAATTTTTAAAAAGCTCAGACTGGATCAATGTTGGGAGGAAAGGGAAAGGTAGATAGGTTTCCTGGTCTTTTTGAAAGAAACGTGAGGTTTTAAAAGGGTGGGGAAAAATGTTTTTATACTTCAGTTTCTTTGACTCATCCACCCTGAACTTAGAATTCTGATTACAATCTCAATGCCATAGAACAATGGAATTTTAAAATTAAATGAAAAAGCATGCACAGCAGTAATGATAATTAATGCCCCCAGCACAAATACTGCATAACTGGAGTAATGGGGGCTTGAGTGAAAGACAATGGAAAGTTACAGGATATTTATAAATTATTAAAAGAAAGGGCCTTTATTCTGTGTCCTTTTATTAGTATCCATTTATAAAAAAGCAAAGCTATTCATGGATATTTATCTATTTTTTTCTCCCATTTATGAAGCTTTGAAAATATGACAATCACTTTATACCATGTAATCCTCATAAGAGCATTTTTTTGTCCACTGTCTCACATTTTTTAAAAATGCAGACTCTGGAGGAGATAAAAAACTTCCCAAGTTTATACAAAAAATCCATTTTTACCTAACAGATACGAACTCAGATCCAAATCCCTTCTCTTCCTCAAGTCTCTTAACTATCTCCTTAGATGAGGATACATGAGACCACTAAGAGAAATTGAGCCAAGCATTTTAAGATCATTTAATTATTTTAAAACTTGATCTAGGGTTAGGCATGATGGCTCACTCCTATAATCCCAGCACTTTGGAAGGCTGAGATGGGAAGATCACTGGAGGCCAGAAGTTCGTGAACAACCTGGAAAACATAGCAAGACCTCATCTCTACAAAAAAATAAAAAATTATTAGCCAGGTGTGGTGACATGTGCCTGTAGTCCTAGCTACTTAGGAGGCTGAAGCAGGAAGATCACTTGAGCCCAGGAGTTTCAGGCTGCAGTGAGCTATGATAGTGCCACTGCGCTCCAGTGTGGGCAACAGAGCAAGACCTGTCTCAAAAAATAAAATTAAATTAAACTTGATCTATTGTTTAAATCCCCTAATGGACTGCCCCATTGTATCAGATCAATTGACCCAATCTCCAGGTAGCTTTACTTTTCAAACCAATGAATATGTTATAAGCTAACAGAAACTTTTAACTGGTCTTCTATCGCTGCTGTCCCCGACCCTGGGGCCACAGCTTGTACTTGTGTGTGGCCTTTTAGGAACCAGGTGGCACATCACTGCCTGAGCTCTGCCCCCCACACACACCCCACCTCCACCCCATGACCACCTGCCTGCTGTCCATGGAAAAATCTGTCTTCCATGAAACTTAGGAACCAGGCACACGGCCCAAATTGAGTGAGGGGGCAAGTGAAACATCATCCGTATCCGCTACAGCTGGTCCCCATTCCCCGCATCGCTGCCTGAGCTCTGCCTCCCCCCTTCCCCACCCTCGCATCCATGGAAAAATTGTCTTCCATGAAACCAGTCCCTGGTGCCAAAAATGCTGGGGACCGCTGTTCTATAGTATACACCATTAAAAAAAGTTACCATAGATGAGTGTAAAATAAAAAGGCATGTGTTAACTGTGGCAAGATTTCCAATAGAGAGTGAAACTTACTTCACACTAATCAATAATTGTTGAATCCTTGCCATGGCAAGTAAGATGAGAGGACAAATGAATATAGACTGGGTCATGACTCATTAGTACTTAACTTAGATTAAGCTAAAGCAGCTGAGAGGAGATAAATTTCTTATCAAATATCTTTAGTGATTATTGAAGATTTGGACACTATTTCAGCATCTTGCTTATTGTCTTCCATATAGACAAACTTATCATCTTGAATCTTCCCAGTAAGCTTTTTCTATGTTCAAATAAATAATAAGCTAGAGGCCAAGAAATTTGTACCTTCGATACTTTAATACTAAATACAAATCTACTCATCACATTAGTCGAATCTTAGAACCTCCTTCCTTTTGTAAATTGAAGACTTACAGCTCTTTGAAGACCAAGCTATCAGTCGTGAGGATAAGGAAAGGATGCAAATATAAGGATGGGGAGGGGGGAGGAGTTAATCCCAACAGACATAAAGGTGAACAAAGAAGTCTGGCTTAATAAAACAAATGGTTACTTTAAGCATATCGAAACTTTATAATGTTATCAGTAATGAAGAATATAGAATAAAGCTTTTTAATACACTTCAGGGATTGAAACAAAGTCTGAAAAACATGACATTTTAGACACACACCTCTCCTACACAACACCAAAATTAAGATTAGGGATATAAAGTAACAGAACAGGAATTTATTTCCTGTCAACATAACAGATTTTCTTTAAATCTCAGAAGGATTAGTACGTGAGCCATTATTCCTCCAGCTTAATAAAAAGTTTTCTAACTATCTTAACTAAGAGAAATGGAAGACAATATGTTGATATGAGTGAGTATAGCAATAACCAAGAAATTCCCATTATATGAGATGTGGTAATGGTCAGAAATAAAATGTGACTAATGTCCAAGAGCCAGGTAAATAATTACTCCATTCATTCATTGAAGACCAACTTATAGTTGCATTTGGTACAAAAGAAAATGATTAGTTTAAATGGTGCCCTGTGGTCTCAGAAGAACTAGTGTTCAGTTTTTTAAAAAAATGAATGATGCTAGGTGTCAGCTAGGATATTCAAGACCTGTTGAATATACATATCCATGTCAAATTTAAACACACCAACACTTACTAACATAAAGCAATGGCACTAATATAGTGAATAGTCTTCAGTTTGAACAGATTTTTTAATTAATTTAAGAAAAAGAAAGGTAGAGACAATGCACTGTATCTCACAAAGCTACTTGCAAAATGCCTTGAACATAGTAGAAGTTCAGTAGAAATATTGATGAATCCTGTCTGCTAATGGTGATACCCTAACTATGGAAGCTGTATCCGAAGTTATGTAGTTCTTAACCGGCTACTCTGCCTTCAGTCTCACTGAAGTCCCATCCTCTAGACCTGCAGTCCCCAACCCCTGGGCCACTACCGGACCTGGCCACACAGCGGGAGGTGAGTGGTCAGTGAGGGAGGAGCAAAAATTCATCTGTATTTATGGCTGCTCCCCATCGCTCACATCACCGCATAAACTCTGCCTTCTGTCAGATCAGTGGTTTCATTAGATTTTTACAGGAGCGCAAACCCTACTGTAAACTGCGCCTGTGAGGGATCTAGGTTGTGCTGCTAATGAGAATCTAATAACTGATGATCTGAAATGGAGCTGAGATGGTGATTCTAGAGCTGGGGAGCAGCCACAGATACAGATTATCATTAGCAGAGAAGTTTGACTGCACAATAAATGTAATGCCCTTGAATCATCCCGAAACCATCCCCAACCCTGGTCCGTGGAAACATTGTCTTCCAGGAAACTGGTTCCTGGTGCCAAAAAGGTTGGGGACCATTGCTCTAGACTATAAAACAAACTTTCCAAAAGTGAAATTTCTATCATGACACTTCATTTTTAAAGTATTTAATGGTCCACAAAATGAATTCCAACTTCCTTAGCATATATTCCTCACAAAGCCCTTCATGATTTAGCTGTTACACATGTAGGCAGCCTTGGATCCCAATATTCACACACTCATTCCTACACTCCCGGAATGCTGAACCTCCAGCAGTTCCCTGAGTTTACCTGGTTCTGTTCCATTCCTTGACCCCTATAGCAGCAGTGTCCCCTCAGCACTCACCTTTTCTGTGAACACCAGACTACTGGCTTTCACCCGCAACTCTTTGTCTGAGAGCTTCTCTGGTGGCCAGAGCCTGTGGGGCCCACACCTACAGGAAATCTAAAATGGTGGGGAATTAACGTCCCCTTGGAGCAGCTCTCAACCACAGAATGACTGGAGTTCATAAATAAGTCCAGGTCATAATCCACACTGTTTCCCAGGGTTCTCCCAAGGGACTGAGACTGAGTTGCTCACAGAAATAACCTGCTAGAAAATATGCCTTACAGTCACCCTTTGCTTCCCTGTCTGGCTTCCCAATCCCCTGCTAGCGCTTCCGCCCAAATAACTGCTTGTACTCAACTCTGTCTCACAGTCCGCTTCTGAAGCGAATCCCATCCGAGACAGTCCCCTTTACACATATTGTTCCTACTTCTGGAGAATATGCTTTCTTCCCTCCTTATCCACATGGGAATTCCTAAATATCTTTTAAGGCAAAACCTCTCGAAATCTAATATCATACAAATCACCAGAGATCTTATTCAAATACAGATTCTGATTTGGGATATGCAGAGTGGGATCTGAGATCCTGCAGTTATGACAAGCTCCCAGACGAAGCCAATACCCCTGGTCTGAAAACCACACTTTCAGCAGCAAATATTTAAGACACAGCTCAAGAACCTTCTCCTTTGGAAGTCTTCCGTAGAACTGCCTTACTCCTGTCCTGGCAATTAATTTTTCTTTTATTCTTCTGTTTATTACAATGTATGGTAATTCTTTGTTTACAGGTCTGTCTCTCCATTGAGTTTGTTTCTTAAGAAGAGAATCATCTTTTTCTTATGTGTGCATCCACAATAACTAGCATATTGCCAAACATATTACCCATACCTAACAAGTGATTGTGAACCCACAAAATCAATGAACACATTATAATTTTATGGCATGTTTAACCAAAATTTTTATGTTTACACATATTGTTCTCTAACATATTCACTGATTCAGTCAAGTGTGTTTTAAATATAAGGTATATAAATTCTTCAGCTTTCTAGTTTATTTTCCATATTTAATCATAGACTTCAGGACTTCCATACAATGAAACAGGTTGTAGAATTTCTGCTATAGGGATATTTAATAAGATATGTAAACATTTGCCCAAAATGTTTTAGTTAACTCCCACCTAAAGGTCAGGGGAAATACCAAACAATCACTGGAATCCCTTCTTTGTATTCATATTTAAAATGTGTGGACGAATGTGCAAGTTAGTCATTCATTGAGTTTAGGGAAGTAGAGGAGGTGGTGGCAGTGTGTGTGTGTGTGTGTGTGTGTGTGTGTGTGTGTGTGTGAGAGAGAGAGAGAGAGAGAGAGAGTGAAAGAGAGAAAGAGAGAAAAATTGGGGGGTGAGGGGATACATTAAAGCAGAAATCACAGGAACCGCACAGAAGGAAGTACTTTATGGATTGCTCTCCTTTATCTTCTAGAAATTGCTTGCAAATGCCATTGCCCTAGGAATCTCAGAATTCAACTTGTCATTCATTCCAGCTGCTTCCTCCTTAAGAAAAGCTCACTGTAAGGTGGTGAAACTAAATCTATCAAGGGAATAGCCTATATGGTATCCTTAGATGGACAACTAATGGAAATAGCATCTGATCTTTCTACTTTAAGATGCAAGAACAGAAACTAGGGTGTTTTCAGCATATCAAGTTCTGAACTAGATAATAGCCCTGATAATGGACAAAAGTAAAGTGATATGTGAAGCCCACAGTAGTGTTTGCTGGAAGTCAGCTCCTATCTCATTCCAACCTCATTCCCTTACCATTAGAAATCAACCTTGAGCGTGCCAGAAGAATATTCTCAGGACAAAGAAAATGGCAACTGAAAGCCCTTGACACATGATTAACTAGAACAGAACTCAAATAATGTTTTGAATTTTATTTGTATCTATTACATTGTATCGTGACTCTTACTATCTACATCCATGTTTCCAATTAGGTTAGTCAAGTCCTTGAAGGCAGGAATCCTTTTAATTCATCTTTTTATCCCCAGAATATTGCCTAACCTATTGTACCTATTCAATTAATCACTACTGAGTTAATGAATCAATGAATGAATGTATCACTGAATGAATTATGGCCAAATCACAACTGTTAAAGCAACACTAAACAGTGGATTAAAGCTTGGGGAGTCCAGAGAGCTAGGGAGAAGTCACAGTCAGTTTCTCAAAGATTTTGCTAGTTCAAAAAGGCATATTTAACATTAAAACAATGAAGAGCTAACATGTCAAACCTCCTAAGATGGCTCTAAACAAAGACAGACAGTAACAAGGGTTGGTAAGAATGTAGAGAACTAGAGCTTTCACTTATAGCTGGCAGGAATATGAAATGTTACATTCACTTTGAAAAACAGTTTGGCAGTGTCTTAAAAAGTTAAATATATAATCACCACATAACCCAGCAATTCTACTCTTTGCGATAGACTCAAGAGCAATGAGAACATTTGTCTGCACAAAGACTGCTGCATAAATGTTCAGAGCAGCCTCATTCATAATACCCCAAAATTGGAAATTATTCAAATGTCTATGATACTGTGCTTTAATTCTCCATTTGACACTAGACAATGAAAAGAATAGACTACTGATAGGTGCTATACCATTTACAATATATACAAAATGTAAATTTTTCTAACAGAACTGTTGTTACTATTTCTTATCTTGAGAATTTCTGTAGAATGCCTTAACTATCTATTGAACACCTCCCACACAACCTTGCTATTGCTTATAGTTCTAGTTTTAGCCTTTAAAAAATAAAAAAAGTATTCATATTTGTATAATCACTATTCGAGTAATTTACCAATGCATGTTATCAAATTGGAGTTCAACTCAGAAATTCTTATACTCTTCCACTTCACACTGAGTTCGTTATCTTATTGCTAAAACACAAACCTTAAGAGTTGTTTTACTTCAGTTCTGTAGACTATGAATTTTATTAATCTTTTTGTGTGTGAAAAATGTCTTTATTTTGCCATCACACTTGAATAATAGTGTTGGTGAAGATATGGAGAAATTGGAACTTTGGACACTATTGGTGGAAATATAAAATGATGTAGCCACTGTGAAAAACAGTATGGCAGTTTCTTAGAAAATTAAAAATAGAATTACCATATTATTCAGCAATTCCACTTCTGGGTATATAACTAAAAGAATTGAAAGTAGGGTTTCAGAGAGATATTTGTCTAAGAGCATTATTCACAATAACCAAAAGGTAGAAACGACCAAAATGCCCATTGGTGGGTGAATGGATAGATAAAATGTGGTATATACATACAATGGGATATTTTTCAGCCTTAAAATGTAAGGAAATTCTGATGCTTGCTACAACATGGATGAACCTTGAAGATACTATGCTACTTGAAATAAGCCAGTCATGAAAAAATATTAATAAATATTGTATGATTCCTCTTATATGAGGTACTCAGAGTAGTCAAATTCATAGAGTTGAAAAGTAGAATGGTGGTTGCCAGTGGGGCTGAGGAGAGGAGGGAATGGACAGTTCTTATTTAATAAGTGTAGAGTTTCAGTTTTGCAAGATGTACAAAGTTTTGGAGATTGGTTGCACAACAGTGGGAATACACTTAACACTGCTATATACTTAAACGATTAACTGCACACTTAAAATGATTAAGATGGTAAATTATATGTTATGCATATTTTGCCACAATCAAAAACAAAAATAACTGAGGAAAAAAAAAGAATGAAGATGACTGAAGCCATGTGGCAGGAAATTGAGGAACCAAAAAAGAGAAATGAAAATTAGAGATAGTGTGTGAAAATCTATTCTTTCAAAACTGTGGTGCAGGGAGACTTTCTGAGGATAAAAGCATTGAAGGGAAATGCAAAGTTAAAGATCAACCTATCCAACCACCTAAAATTTAACACATTTTCAGATCAAAACCTCTTATGAAATGAAAAAGCAAGTATCAAATGAAAAATATTTGTTTTAAAAAAGGTATCCTACAAAGGAATACTATCCTTGATAGTTAAATAGCTAATGATTATAGATAACATTTATGGAGCAATATTATGTGCCAGGCACTGTTGTAAGCACTTAACATACTGTAACCATTACTCCTCATAAAATGTTTTCCTAAATTTCTCCCACCCCAAGCCTTGTCATGAATCTTCCATCACAGTGAGAAGAAAACTAGTCTGAGGTCAATAATTCAGGACCCCCTAAAGCCCTCCCATACTGAAAGATCTCCCCTAGGCATCCACATAATGTTTAAAGTTTCAGAAATAGAAACTGATTCATTTCATTTTCAGAAATTCTTACTATGATGCAAATATTGTATCATGATTAACTGTTAAAGTCATTAATAAATTAGTGTGGATTAACTTGTCAGTTTGCAGAGAAGAATTAGGTGATTTGGTAGTGAGGCAGGAATGTTTGGAAGGAGAAACTCCCTCAGAACAGCAGCCACAATCAGAACAGCCCAGTGGGAGAACTCAGGCAATTAGAAGTACTGGTACTGGGACAAGGAAACACCTGGGACAGGAGAAGATGGGACAGATGGCAGACAGAAAGGCACCGAGGACAAGCTTTGCATAATTGCATGAAAAAAAGTCGTCTTCCTTAAAGTCAGGACGATACCTTCAATAGGAACTATTCATCACATAGCTCTCACTGTTGGCCCTTATTGGCAATAGCTGCCCAGAAATCAGACTTTGAGAAAACCAGAAACCTTTATTTCAACCTTCTCACTGATGCAGGAAAAAACAAATCAGGGAAGCATCACTCTCCTACCACTTGTAACTTCTATGCAATTCAGTCAAAAGCTAACTGGTGTCATTAAAACTGTAAAAACAGAAATATCAAGATGTTTAAAGCAGGGATATTATGCCTACCTCCAGTTCCCACCTCAGGAAACTATGCTAGGATTTTCTATCTGTGAGTAGATATTTAAAGATAGCCTGCTGAAGAGCTCAATAGTACTAAATCATATTGACTCAACGATCTGAGGAATTTTCCTAAAATGCTTAAAATAAATCTTCATATGTCTTCAGGTAGTCCTCTAAATACCCCTGAAAATAAGTGACATTTTCTTCTGAACTTTCAAACAAAAGAAATTAGAAAACCTAAATGTCCTTTCTTGTTGTTTTTTTTTATCAGAAAGCTAGCCCTAGACTGTATGTCCACAATTGTCTATTTTTTCATTTGTGTGCCTTGTCTCTTCCATTTCATTATGCATTCCTCAGGGACAGGAGCTGTGTCCTTTTATAGCTCCCCGGAGTACATAGTGGACACTCATTAAATGGTGTTGACTGACTGGCTTTCTGACACCACACAAAGGCAGAACAAAAATAATTGACACCATACCTACAGAAAAGGATTAAGGAGACACAAAATTGACATTTCCCACTGCTGATACCTACCCTGTATCATTTACACATTAAGTAGAATTTTTATCTTTAAGGTGGCTCTACAAATCCCAAATACCATTCTTTTTAAAAAAATCAGTTGAGCATGGCCAGTAAGCACTGTATTGACCTGGATAAGATGCGGCCAAATTTAGACCTGATAGATGGATCTGAATGTTGTTAAATATTTGATGTTTTGTTTCCAAATTTCAAAGGCAAACACTTCACACAGAGCCTTTGCAAATGTTTTTCTCTGCTTACCTATGTGAGTTAACAGGAATCTTTCTGTGGATTTATCTTCCTTTGGGCATTTTAGCATTATTGAAGAAGAATATGCATGTGTTGCTATGGTCAAGTATAATTCCCTTTTGTAGGGTGAATAATCAGAACCAAGGCCATTTCTTTTCTATTTCTGTATCTTTTACTCTGTGGATGCTTCATGATTATGAATCATAATGATGAAGTCTTATTTGATCATGTTTATATCCATTTATATTTTGAACTGATGATGCCCATTTGTCTTTCTTACTCAGTGATGAAAAAATAGTTGATTGAAAGCAAGTGTGTAAGAATGCTTGATTTGCATATTATCTGAATGCCATCAATGTTATTTCACTTCCCTCTCCAAGGATCCTCCCTCAGTGACAGGAAAGAGTTTGAGAGAAGTTCCTGCTGAGCAGCATTTCTGAATCAGGAGCCAATAATATCTACAAATAGTCAGGTCATTTGAATCCTGTAAGGAAATCACTGTGGGACTATATCTAACAAGCATCTGAAATTCTGATTTAAAATCCTGGTTCTGAAGGAATTCCAGCTCTTCAGAAAGACACTCTACAAGAAAGCAAAAGTCTAATTCAGATGTGGGAGCTACTTGCCAGGGGTAACCTCAACTGAAAAGATAAGAGATTATATGTGAACTACCTGTAAATCTCAAAAAGTACAACAAACTATAACTTTCCTGTTGGGAAAAAGATTCCTTTCGCCTTTGAGAGTGAACAAATGACTCCTTTTGCTGGTAAGAAACCCTCGTGGAAGTTCATGCTGTTTATATCAAATGAAACTGTAATCTGTTTGTGGCAAGAAAAAAATCAACAAGCGTTCAGAGGGAACGCTTGTTCAGGTCTTCCTGGAGAATAAAAAGGCTAAAAGAGAAGCCCCAAACCCTCTTTTATTTGTATCTATTAGGCTCCCAATGAATAGCTCATACACCATTGAGTAAGAGGAATATTCCTTCTTTCTCAAACGAAAGTTGTTGGGCACAGAGCTAGGAGCTAATGTTTCACTGGTGAATGAGACAGTCTGATTCTTGCCTTCCTGAGCTGATCTATGGATTGGAAGGGAAGATGGACTGCAAGAATGCTGTGACCACCTAGCCTCCTCTTTCGTGTGAGATCCATGAAGACTTGCTAAAAAAACAATATGTTTGACCTATGACCTGAAAGATGAGAAGCAAAGGGCCAAAACAGGAGAGAAGAGTGTTTAAGAAGGGGTTAATAGTACACGTGAAGTGATCACAAAGGCAAAAAATATTAAAGGCATTTTTTATATCAAACTAGCCTAACATTGACCCTTCCTTGGAGATACCTTCTCCTCACCCACCACCCCACCATCCCCACTTGATATACCTCATAAAGTATTCTAAGCACTTTACAAAGACTAACTCATTTAGTCCTCAAAACAAACCTGTGACTTAAGAACTATCTAT
>NW_012144966.1:12916313-12923500 GCF_000956105.1 Propithecus coquereli
AAAAAAAAGAATGAAGATGACTGAAGCCATGTGGCAGGAAATTGAGGAACCAAAAAAGAGAAATGAAAATTAGAGATAGTGTGTGAAAATCTATTCTTTCAAAACTGTGGTGCAGGGAGACTTTCTGAGGATAAAAGCATTGAAGGGAAATGCAAAGTTAAAGATCAACCTATCCAACCACCTAAAATTTAACACATTTTCAGATCAAAACCTCTTATGAAATGAAAAAGCAAGTATCAAATGAAAAATATTTGTTTTAAAAAAGGTATCCTACAAAGGAATACTATCCTTGATAGTTAAATAGCTAATGATTATAGATAACATTTATGGAGCAATATTATGTGCCAGGCACTGTTGTAAGCACTTAACATACTGTAACCATTACTCCTCATAAAATGTTTTCCTAAATTTCTCCCACCCCAAGCCTTGTCATGAATCTTCCATCACGGTGAGAAGAAAACTAGTCTGAGGTCAATAATTCAGGACCCCCTAAAGCCCTCCCATACTGAAAGATCTCCCCTAGGCATCCACATAATGTTTAAAGTTTCAGAAATAGAAACTGATTCATTTCATTTTCAGAAATTCTTACTATGATGCAAATATTGTATCATGATTAACTGTTAAAGTCATTAATAAATTAGTGTGGATTAACTTGTCAGTTTGCAGAGAAGAATTAGGTGATTTGGTAGTGAGGCAGGAATGTTTGGAAGGAGAAACTCCCTCAGAACAGCAGCCACAATCAGAACAGCCCAGTGGGAGAACTCAGGCAATTAGAAGTACTGGTACTGGGACAAGGAAACACCTGGGACAGGAGAAGATGGGACAGATGGCAGACAGAAAGGCACCAAGGACAAGCTTTACATAATTGCATGAAAAAAAGTCGTCTTCCTTAAAGTCAGGACGATACCTTCAATAGGAACTATTCATCACATAGCTCTCACTGTTGGCCCTTATTGGCAATAGCTGCCCAGAAATCAGACTTTGAGAAAACCAGAAACCTTTATTTCAACCTTCTCACTGATGCAGGAAAAAACAAATCAGGGAAGCATCACTCTCCTACCACTTGTAACTTCTATGCAATTCAGTCAAAAGCTAACTGGTGTCATTAAAACTGTAAAAACAGAAATATCAAGATGTTTAAAGCAGGGATATTATGCCTACCTCCAGTTCCCACCTCAGGAAACTATGCTAGGATTTTCTATCTGTGAGTAGATATTTAAAGATAGCCTGCTGAAGAGCTCGATAGTACTAAATCATATTGACTCAACGATCTGAGGAATTTTCCTAAAATGCTTAAAATAAATCTTCATATGTCTTCAGGTAGTCCTCTAAATACCCCTGAAAATAAGTGACATTTTCTTCTGAACTTTCAAACAAAAGAAATTAGAAAACCTAAATGTCCTTTCTTGTTGTTTTTTTTTATCAGAAAGCTAGCCCTAGACTGTATGTCCACAATTGTCTATTTTTTCATTTGTGTGCCTTGTCTCTTCCATTTCATTATGCATTCCTCAGGGACAGGAGCTGTGTCCTTTTATAGCTCCCCGGAGTACATAGTGGACACTCATTAAATGGTGTTGACTGACTGGCTTTCTGACACCACACAAAGGCAGAACAAAAATAATTGACACCATACCTACAGAAAAGGATTAAGGAGACACAAAATTGACATTTCCCACTGCTGATACCTACCCTGTATCATTTACACATTAAGTAGAATTTTTATCTTTAAGGTGGCTCTACAAATCCCAAATACCATTCTTTTTAAAAAAATCAGTTGAGCATGGCCAGTAAGCACTGTATTGACCTGGATAAGATGCGGCCAAATTTAGACCTGATAGATGGATCTGAATGTTGTTAAATATTTGATGTTTTGTTTCCAAATTTCAAAGGCAAACACTTCACACAGAGCCTTTGCAAATGTTTTTCTCTGCTTACCATGTGAGTTAACAGGAATCTTTCTGTGGATTTATCTTCCTTTGGGCATTTTAGCATTATTGAAGAAGAATATGCATGTGTTGCTATGGTCAAGTATAATTCCCTTTTGTAGGGTGAATAATCAGAACCAAGGCCATTTCTTTTCTATTTCTGTATCTTTTACTCTGTGGATGCTTCATGATTATGAATCATAATGATGAAGTCTTATTTGATCATGTTTATATCCATTTATATTTTGAACTGATGATGCCCATTTGTCTTTCTTACTCAGTGATGAAAAAATAGTTGATTGAAAGCAAGCGTGTAAGAATGCTTGATTTGCATATTATCTGAATGCCATCAATGTTATTTCACTTCCCTCTCCAAGGATCCTCCCTCAGTGACAGGAAAGAGTTTGAGAGAAGTTCCTGCTGAGCAGCATTTCTGAATCAGGAGCCAATAATATCTACAAATAGTCAGGTCATTTGAATCCTGTAAGGAAATCACTGTGGGACTATATCTAACAAGCATCTGAAATTCTGATTTAAAATCCTGGTTCTGAAGGAATTCCAGCTCTTCAGAAAGACACTCTACAAGAAAGCAAAAGTCTAATTCAGATGTGGGAGCTACTTGCCAGGGGTAACCTCAACTGAAAAGATAAGAGATTATATGTGAACTACCTGTAAATCTCAAAAAGTACAACAAACTATAACTTTCCTGTTGGGAAAAAGATTCCTTTCGCCTTTGAGAGTGAACAAATGACTCCTTTTGCTGGTAAGAAACCCTCGTGGAAGTTCATGCTGTTTATATCAAATGAAACTGTAATCTGTTTGTGGCAAGAAAAAAATCAACAAGCGTTCAGAGGGAACGCTTGTTCAGGTCTTCCTGGAGAATAAAAAGGCTAAAAGAGAAGCCCCAAACCCTCTTTTATTTGTATCTATTAGGCTCCCAATGAATAGCTCATACACCATTGAGTAAGAGGAATATTCCTTCTTTCTCAAACGAAAGTTGTTGGGCACAGAGCTAGGAGCTAATGTTTCACTGGTGAATGAGACAGTCTGATTCTTGCCTTCCTGAGCTGATCTATGGATTGGAAGGGAAGATGGACTGCAAGAATGCTGTGACCACCTAGCCTCCTCTTTCGTGTGAGATCCATGAAGACTTGCTAAAAAAACAATATGTTTGACCTATGACCTGAAAGATGAGAAGCAAAGGGCCAAAACAGGAGAGAAGAGTGTTTAAGAAGGGGTTAATAGTACATGTGAAGTGATCACAAAGGCAAAAAATATTAAAGGCATTTTTTATATCAAACTAGCCTAACATTGACCCTTCCTTGGACATACCTTCTCCTCACCCACCACCCCACCATCCCCACTTGATATACCTCATAAAGTATTCTAAGCACTTTACAAAGACTAACTCATTTAGTCCTCAAAACAAACCTGTGACTTAAGAACTATCTATCATGATTTTTTTCATATGGGAAAACCAAGGTATACAGAGGTTAAGCAACTTGCTCATAAGTCAGAACAAGTGAAGGTAGAAACAGGTATTCAATCCTACGCAGTCTGCTTCTAGTTCTCTGGTCTTAACCACTCTGGTAAACAATCTCTCTACCTACTTTCAAGATAAAGATTAGTGGGTTTGAGCCTCAGCCTAAAAATCGAGATCTGATTGAGTGGTAACTGAACATACTTAAGGATTATGAATAAATTAGTTAATTACACATATTTTTAAAAGAAAGTTCTACCAGCTAGTTCACTGTTAGATACTCTAGGTCCAAAAGCATAATAATATGTGCATTCCACTTATGAGCTTACTGAGTTCTCATGAAACAACACTATAAGGTAGGCACTATCATCTTCACTTTACAGACTTTAAAAATGGAGAATCAAAGAGATTGAGAAATCATCCAATAATTACACTTTTGTAGGTAGTATAATCAAACCAGATTAGCCTTCACATTAAAATCTATATTTTTTTCTGTTACAGTCATTATAAACTAACCAAAAAAGTTTATGTGATAATTAGACTTTTAAGAATGATCATTGTATTTTATAGATTCTGAAAAATAGCTCATCCTTTGAAATTGTAGAAATGATGCAAGCATGAAGAAACAGAAGCAAGACATACTTTCCTACAACTCTGACTTCAATCCATGTCAGAATTTACGCTTCTGCAATTCAAATTGTAGAGGTGCCAGGAAAAAGGGAACCTTTTCAAATAAGGGTTAAAAAAAGCTACCTGAGGAACTAAGAAAAAGAGGTGGAAGGGCTTAGAGAAGAGTCTACAAATGGATGTAAGAGCTGTAGACACTGATATGAGCTTATGGGAAGAAGATAAACCCTGAGAGAGAGGAACTCTGAAGGATGAATCAATATCCCTATACCAACCAGAGGAAGTATGTTTAAAACCCTTAGAAATGAGAAAAGGCAATATCTGGCTAATACTTCTATAAACATTTTAGGAGATGTGTCCTATATAAACCCTACAAAAAAATAAAAAATAAAAAGCTTATAGGCAAATCCCTGATGAATGGCTTGGTGCTGTTCTTGTGGTAGTGAGTTTCTCTCTCTCTCTTTCTCTCTCTCTCTCTCTCTCAGGAGTCTGGATTAGTTCTCTCCAGAATGGATTATTTCCCTCGAGAGTGGGTTGTTATAAAGCCATGATTTCTTCTCTTGGCATGTGTCTGCTTCCCCTTTGACCTTCTCTGCCATGTTGTGAGGCAGCATGAAATCCCTCACCAGAAGCCAGGGCCACAGCCTTGAACTTCTCAGTCTGCAGAACTGTGAGTTAAATAAGCTGCATTTCTTTCTAAATTATCCAGTCTCAGGTATTCTTTTATAGCAATACAAAATAGACAAAGACATTTATAGAAAAAAAGTCTTTTATTTATTTTTTAAATTTTACAAATTTAAAAATGTGTTAATGCATTTATTTAACTACTAACATTTTGGCATATTTATTTTTTAAGAGAAAATGATCCATTATTTGCATAAAATTGATTTATATTAACAATAAAAGGTTAAATAATGCTGAAAAAATTAAAGTTAAAAAATGGTTCTAAATTTTATTACACAGAAATGACTATATTAATTATTTGGTAGATGTCAAGTTGTCATTTGATATATATATACAAATACTTTGTAAAAAGACAAATAGAATGAGAGAATATCTTTTGTGAAAATGAAGTAATACATAGATGACGGTTTAATGAAACATATTAAATTTAATTTTTATTTAAATGAAATAATAGAAGGGAAACAGAAAGAATTGTTGAACTGCAAACAAGTGTTTTTTCACCACAGAAAAAAATATTATTTCTTTAGTATTTCTCCAAAGTTAAAAGAGAGAATAAGATTGAAAAAAAATAATGAGGTTGCAGTTGTGGCTTTTATACTCATGTTTCATTTAAGATATTCTCTGTTACTTTCCACTTTGTAACATGAGGACATTTTTTTGTAGAGTCTTAGCTACTGGGGAGGCTGAGGCAGTAGTTCAAGGTTATGGTGAGCTATGATCACGCTACTGCACTCCAGCCTGGGTAACAAACTAAGACTTTGTCTCTAAAAAACAACAACAACAAAAAGTTTAAAAAAAGTTAACAAAAATAGAATGGCAGAAATAAATCAAAATAAATCAATAATGGCAATCAATAAAGATGGGCTGCTCTCCAGTTAAGAAGATTAACATTTTTTAAACTATTTTTTAATCAGCTATATTGTATATGAGGGAGAGCACTACAAATAAGGACACGTTGGAAAAGGTATTCTATGTAATGCTAACTGAAGTAAGCTATTGTTACCATATTAACATTTTAATGCAAAACAGTTTTAGAAATAAAGTTAGTCTGTGTTTTAATAATATATTTTCAATTCAAAGGAAGACATAATAATTCCAAACTTAAAATATATACTGCAAATATTAACTAAATTCAAGTGGAAATTGACAAATTTGCTATCACCTCTGTCAATAATTATTAGGTCAAAATCTCTGTAAGGATACAGAAAATTAGAACAGCACAAAAACTTACGTGTACGTGTGTGTGCACATATCACTGGGGAAATATAATTTAACAACAAAATCTTCTCTCAACCCAAAAATCCTCTTCACGAAAGAAGTAGAGAAAGAAAAGAGTTGTATTATTGAATAAACGTTAAACCTGAATGTGATGCACATCACTGGCAATCCGCTAAGAGTTTGCAAAGACAAAGAAACCCCACCTTTATGCAGGCAGGTAGACACAAATCATTGCATACATGATTTCAGGATAATAACTAGTCTTCTAGTAAAAGGACTTGACAGCACCATCAGTCACTTTACCTGGTTAGGCGAGGTGACCATCTGCTTTACTTAATTGGCTTGATGAGGGCTGGGGCAGGGAGGAGACACTTCTTTTATCTTTTTGACAAAACATGGTTTTGCAAACTGGAGCAAGATACTCACTGAAGTTAGGCTCCTACCCAGCAGGAAATGGGAGATAAGGATACTATTTCCCTTGATGTTTACATTTCAAAGAGATGGTTCCTGGTCCAGGAGAAAGGCACTCTTAAAGCCGACAAAAGCCTTATCTAGTCTCCAAAGGATTTATATATATTTCAAACAAATGGGAAAGTACTTAAAGTTTTAATTAATTAATTAAGTTTTCTAAGGTTAATAATGTAAGAAAAAGGAGGGGAAGTAAATCTCTTCCCTTATTTTCAGCTGGGAGAATTAATCCTTTTATTTTTAGATTGTATTTGCCCTTACAGTGTACAATATTGTGACCAACAATTAAAGAATAACTCATACTTTTTAAGAAACATGGACTAATTATTTTTTAAAATTGACCTTGCATCAGGCAAGTAAATGTCAACAAATTTCAAAAGATTGTTGTGGACCAGGCGCAGTGGCTCACGCCTGTAATCCTAGCACTGTGGGAGGCCAAGGCAGAGGATGACTTGAGGCCAGGAGTTCTAGACCAGCCTGGGCAAGAAGGAGACCCTGTCGCTACAAAAAATAGAAAAATTAGCTGGGTGTGGTGGCATGCACCTGTAGTCCCAGCTACTCAGGAGGCTGAGACAGGAGAATCGCTTGAGCAGAGGAGTTAGAGGTTACAATGAGCTATGATGACACCACTGCACTCTAGCCCAGATGACGGAGCAAGTCCCTGTCTCAAAGTTGGGCAGGGGGGAGGGGGGAGGGGGCAAAGGGGAGGAGGGTGGAGGGGATGGGTATATGCATACACAAAGAGTGCAATGTGCACCACCCGAAGGATGGACATATTTGAAACT
>NW_012144966.1:12924516-12931142 GCF_000956105.1 Propithecus coquereli
ATGAAAAGAATATGGGAAATTATTTAACCAACAAATTCTATGAGGTTACATAATTTTCATCTTGTAAAATCATTATAGAAATAGAAAAAAAAAAAACCTTACCAAATTCATTTTATGAGACTAGCATAACCTTTGTATCAATTTGACAAGGAGAGTACAAGAAAGAAAAAGGACAGTCATGATAAAAGGTACAAAATAAAGCATTAGCAAACTGAATCCAACAATGTGTAAAAAGAATAATCCATCATGATCAAAATGAACTTTTCCCAAAAATGTAAAGTTATTACATTAATTAATGTAATTCACAGCATGAATGGATTACAGCACAAAAATATCATATGATTATTTCAATTGATCAGGAAAAGTCTTCAAAGAAATGCAACATTTATCCATTAAAAAACAAAACAAAAAATCTTATTAATTATCAGGACAAATAAAACTAAGCCAACCATTTCACATTCACTAGATTGCAGAAAATTTAAAGCCAGAGAATATTAAGTGCAGGCAATAATATCTAGTATTTGCACATTGCAAATGGGACTGAAGTTTGACATCATGTCATGATGTTAAAGAAGCACCTACCTTACCACTTAGTAATCCCACTCTCAGTACATATCCTAGAGAAATTGATGAACAAATTCACCAGAATACAGGTAAAGAATATGTATAGCAATATTTCTGATAATAAGAAAAAAGTGAAATCCATCTATATATTCATCAATTGTAGTATGAATAAACGTTGGGTGAAGTTTTGGTATATTCTTACAAGAAATATTCTACAGCAGTAAAAAGTGAATGAACTGTCGCCACATACATTAAAATAGATGAGTCTCAGAGACATAATGCTGCACAGAAAAGCAAATCACATAAAAATAAATATAGAGTGATTCTATTTATATAAATTTCAAAAACATGTAAAATCAAACATTATTTAGAAATACAAACATGTAAGATAGAAATGTAGAATTAAGGAAGGTCACTCAAGGAAATTCAAATGTACCAATAGTGTTCTATTTCTTAAATTGGTTGGTGATACCTAAGTATTTGTCTTGTTGGTATTCTTTTTACCTTACTCAAGTATTATTAATCTCTTTTTAGCTATTCAATATTTAATAAATCAATTAAAACATATGAAGTGAAAAAAATAAGAAAATAAATTTATTCCCTGCTCCAATGTGACATAATTGCAAGTCAGTATCAGAAAGCTGATACTGAGATTTTCTTCTTCATGTCAAGTGGCTCCTGAAGAATTCAGTTCTGCACAATACACAATTTGTAGGCATAAAGATGAGATGGCTGCAGAGTATGCACAATTTATTGTCCTTTGAAGATCAATGTGCTACTTAACCCCTTTGTTAAGTAACAAAAAGATGCACAAGCAATAGTTTGTACCTTCCCAAATGTCCTGCTGGTCTGGTTCACTTTTGCTAATATTTCTATCTTATGTAACTCAGTCTGTACAAACATATTTCTCATTTTTTTTTCCTCTACCTTAAATGCCCGAGGACATAATGGAGAAAATGAGAAAATTCATCTTCAAATCAATATATAATCCTAAAAAACAACCTGAAAATATTGCAGGAGTCTCCTATATTTCATGTTTTTGGCAAATGTTCCGCTTCTATATTTTTGTGCAGCAATATTTAAGGATTTGGAACATGTGAGTCATAAAATGAGGAACTGGCCACCCGAAGAAATTTATTTTTAATCATTCAAATTAACACAATAATTTTATTATTATTAAAGCAATAAGGACATGTAACACAAAGCTTTCACCTAAGTCATATAATCTATAGGAGAATAGCACCTTTTTGCTAAAATGCAGTTTTATGTTTTAACATAGCATTAATAGAGTGATCATTAGGCTTTTACCAATAAACTAATCTCATTTAAAATATGTTCTACACCTTGGGTGTCTTTTTATTTTCAATATAAATATGAGTGTAAAATATTCTGTGTTGTACCAATTTGGGGGGTCCTCAGAGTTTAGAGCGATTTGCTTTTAAGTCCTAACAAATTTTTTCAGGGTTCATCCATTTCCAAGATATCCCTCAAAATTCTGAAAATTCTTGGGAGCCTTCAAGTGAAGAGCATGGTGACAATCACAATGGTTGGCATACAGAAAGAAAGGAATCACTCCATACCACTTTAGTAAAGGAGGCAACTCATTACATTTTTAAAAGTTAAATGATAATATAAAGCAACAAAGCAAAGCTGTCACAATGATTAGACAATTATTTTTAGGAGTGGAAAGGGAAGAGATTATTGTGGATTTGGTTGATCTGGGAAGGCTTAATGGAAGATGAGACATGAAAGCTGGATATAAAAGAATGGGTACAAAATGGATAGATAGGAAAGAGTGGGGGTGGGGGAGAAGACCAGCATTATGAAGACTGGTTAACAGGCTATTGTAATATCCCAATAAAAAATGATAAGCTCTCTGAAGAGAGAACGATTGAAAATTAGAGAAGAAAGAGGGAATAATGAAAAATGAGTTTAGCATATCGAGCCCTTGGAGAAATTCAGTACTACAATTAACAGATAAAGAACAGTCCAATAGGGAAGATTATCTGTTTCTGTTAATAATACTATAATTTTTGTAAATGGGTTTTGAAAGAAAAACGATTTCAGATATGTAAAGTTTGGGATGGTAGTGGATCAGATAAGTCAATGTATCCAACAGGAAAATGGAGATGTGGGAACATAGAAAAATTGGAAGGTGAAAGATAGAAGAATTGAATCTGGGAGCCATCTGCATACTGGCTAGCTTGGATAATTGTCTAGGGGTGGTGATATTATCCAAGATAGAAAGTACACAGTGAGAAGCAGTCTCAGGAGTATGTCATTCAGGATTTGGTGTAGAAAATAGAATTCACAGATGAGGAACTACTGTCTCTATCCCAAGGTAAGGATGGTGCTGCCAATATCCAATCTGGGGCATTGATGGTGGCTTTCAGAGCACTGGCTATTAGCACTCTTGTCTGAGACAGCTACTTTTCTGCCCACAGCATTATAGAAAAGAGTCACCTCCAACTTCCCAATAGTTCATGAGTGCATTTCATTGGCAGAACCTCAATCAAATCCAGGACTCTAGCCACAAAAGAGTCTTTAAAATGTAGTGCTTAGGCTAGTACCTTCTATAATATCATGTGAATGGGAAGAGAGTGTTGGAACATATGAAGGGGATAGAAATGGATGCTGATTGCAAGTAGACACTGTATCTAGCCTAAGGGGTAAAGATAAATTTAGCTTTATTTGTGCTGAACTTGAGGTCCCGATGAGACATCAAAGTGGAGAAATCTAATATCCCTTAGGTAATTAAAAATAATATTCTAGGACCTTTCAGATACATCTGGACTGAGTATCAACATTTAGATGACATTGAAGCCATGGAACTAGCTGAGATTGTTTAGGGAGAGGATTTAGACCATTTGAAATTTCAAATCCCCATCCGGTGACCACCAGCATTTATAAAGAAAGCCTACATTTAAAAGGCAGGAGGAAAGAGAGGCATCAAAGAAATTTACTCCATATCAGCCTTTAGTAGCACAACATTTCTGACAAAGAATTTCCAAGAACTACACTTAAAATACTGTGGATCAACCCTATAAAGTGAATTGAAAGAATGGCATGCGAAGGTGTAAGTGATTTGAAACAGGAAGAACTGCATAGAACTGAGAACCAGTTAAAATATAGGAATGTATACAATTTCCCCATGTGAATTTGTGTGTGCCATGAATGTGTACATGTTTTAATTGATTTACCTGAAAATTAATATTGAGCTCTAATAAGATTTTTATTTCTAAAGGTTAATATTGTTATACTACCTTTAAACTTGAAGGAGAGGTATAAAATAAGCCTAAATACTGTTTTTTATGATATCTTTACACTTAGACCAATTTCATAACTCAATTATTTTTTGAAAAAGTATTCCAACATGATGAGCACTTATACTATTCAAGTAGTATTAGCCATTATGTGATATCCAAAAATAAATAAGACATTATCCCTGCCCTCAGATGAATCAAAATTTATTAAATTAAGATGTAATTTCCTTGGAGTTGTGCATAGTATTCAGAGTGATTTTTTATTTTTCGTTTTTATTATTTTTAAAAAGGCTAAAGCCTCATTGAAGTGAGGGAACAGATGCCACAAAGATTTTACAATTCAAACTGTTTTTACAGCAATTTATATTTCTCTTTGTATTTGAGTCTATTGAGATTGCAATTTTACTTTAAATTCTGTTTTTAGTAAGTATATTCTTCCTATTTCTTTAACAATTGCCTGAAAAGTGTCTGCTTGACTCTTCTGTTAATTCAAATCAAAATCTGTTCATAAGCTTTATAAGACTATATATATAACAAAATATACTATCTGCACATAGTCAAATATGCCCATAGAATTTGAAATCTAACACTTGTTAATGGTTAATAAACAAATTCATAAATCAAGTTTTCATTTACACTTTCATTGTGAATGGTAATTATTTGTTTCTCAAGTCAGAAGTTTCTGCTTAATCAGGATTATTAGTGGTAATGACTAAATTAAAATGTGTTTGAAATTGCACAGTGCCTATGTTAGACAGAAAATCAGACATGAACAACATTTTCACATGGTAATATCAGTTGTCTTGGGACATAAGGATTTCTAACCCTCAAAACAGTCAGAAATTTACTTTTCCAATGCCTGTTCTGCGTGTGCATGTATGTGAGCTATGTGTGTGTGTATGCAAGACCCATTAGTAAACCAAATATATCTACAATATTGTAAATATTTAGGCACTCTACATGTACGCAAGCTTCAAATGTTTTTGTATAGAGCTTATTATTTTGCCTCATTTTTAGAATCAGACATTTAAGTTTGCTCTATTGATTTTTCGTTAATTCCCAAAGTGGTGCCACGGAAATACAAAATATCATCTATGAATACTATAAAAACCTCTATGCACATAAACTGGAAAATGTGGAGGAAATGGACAAATTCTTAGAAATACACAGCCTCCCTAGGCTCAGTCAGGAAGAAATAGAATTCCTGAACAGACCAATATTAAGTACCAAAATTGAAAAAGCAATAAAAAACCTTCCTAAAAAGAAAAGTCCTGGACCAGATGATTTCACATCCTAATTTTACCAGACCTACAAAGAAGAACTAATGCCTACCCTGCAGAAATTATTTCACAACATGGAGAAGGAAGGAATCCTCCCCAACACATTTTATGAAGCCAACATCACCCTGATACCAAAACCAGGAAAGGATGCAAAAAAAAAAAAAAACTACAGACCAATATCCCTTATGAATATACATGCAAAAATTCTCAACAAAATCCTAGCAAACTGAATTCAGGTGCTTATCAAAAAAACAATCCATCACAACCAAGTGGGCTTCATTCCAGAGATGCAGGGATGGTTCAACATATGCAAATCTATAAATGTAATTCACACATAAATGAAAGTAAAAATAAAGACCATATGATCTTCTCAATAGACACAGAAAAAGCATTTGACAAAATTCAACACCCTTTTATGATAAGAACGCTTAACAAAATAAGCATAGAGGGAACTTACCTAAAAATGATACAAGCCATATATGACAAACCTACAGCCAACATCATACTGAATGGGGAAAAATTGAAAGCATTCCCACTTAGAATGGGAACCAGACAAGGTTGCCCTCTATCACTGCTTGTATTCAACATAGTGCTGGAAGTCCTAGCCAGAGCAATCAGACAAGAGAAGCAAATCAAGGGCATCCAAATGGGGGCAGAAGAGGTCAAACTATCTCTCTTTGCTGATGATATGATCTTATATCTAGAAAACTTCAAAGATTCTTCCATGAGACTACTGGAATTGATAAAGAAATTCAGCAAAGTCTCAGGTTATAAAATCAATGTACAGAAATCAGTAGCATTCTTATATTCCAACAACAGTCAAACTGAGAACCAAATCAAAGACTCACTACCCTTCACAACAGCAATAAAGAAAATAAAGTACCTAGGAATATATTTAACTAAGGAGGTGAAAGACCTCTACAGGGAGAACTATGAAATACTGAGGAAGGAAATAGCAGGGGACGTAAACAGGTGGAAAACAGACAACTACAGAATGGAGAAAATATTCACATGTTACACATCCGATAAAGGGCTGATAACTAGAATCCATATAGAACTCAGGAAAATTAGCAAGAAAAAATAAAACAGCCCTATCAAAAAGTGGGCAAAGGACATGAACAGAAACTTTTCAAAAGAAGATAGACTAATGGCTAATAAACATATCAAAAAATGCTCAGCATCTCTAATCATCAGGGAAATGCAAATCAAAACCACAATGAGATATCACTTATCTCCAGTGAGAATGGCCTTTACCAAAAAGTCCCAAAACAATAAATGTTGGCGTGGTTGTGGAGAGATAGGAACACTCATACACTGCTGGTAGGACTGCAAACTAGTACCACCTTTGTGGAAAGCAATATGGAGATACCTCAAAGAGATACAAGTAGAATTACCATTTGATCCAAAATCCCATTACTGGGCATCTACCCAAAAGAACAAAAGACATTCTGTAAAAGAGACATCTGCACTAGAATGTTTATAGAAGCACAATTCACAATTGCAAAGATGTGGAAACAAC
>NW_012144966.1:12932474-12967263 GCF_000956105.1 Propithecus coquereli
GTGAAATTGAATACAGTCCAACATAAAATTCAGTTTGACTTGCAGCTCTTCTCTTATCAAGCCCACATTGCACTGACTCTTGGTGTCAGTCCAAAGTGATAGTATCAAGTTAAATATCATCTCAACACATGGAATACTTACAGTTTTACTTACTAGCAATGGCAAGTTTTTAGATCTGTAGAAATAAGTTTCCAGCTCTCCAAAAATTTCCATCCACTGTGCATACGTGGGCCTGTTTTGGTAGACCAGTTCTTTGCCAATCAGGTCTGTTGCATCTATAAATTCATTATGATGACTATCTATGTCTAGAATGCCCATCATCACCAAACTCCTCGAAGCACATTAGATGTCATCACAGGGTCACAGAGGTTAATTTGTACTTGAGAATTTCAAGTTCAATTCCAAACAAGTTAGTTCTAATAAAGAAATTGAAGTCATTTTTTGGTTGGCTTCCTTGTTCATAACATTGAAGAACTGAAGTACAGTTAGTTCATCCTTTCCTAGGCTCTTTATGTTCTCTAGGAAAATTATCAAACGATTTTGGAAAAAACTACACAAAAACTTCTCCTTTACTATAATCCTTTTCTCCATTTTCACCTTCAACATAATTTCAAATTAGAGAAACTCATTCTTCTTAACTCACATTTTGGAAATCTGATTTTATATCAAGTCAGCATTTTAAAATCTTTTCTATGGCCAGCAACAATTATATTCATCTTGTAGGTATGTGTCTAAAGGAAGCTGTCTCCTTTAATTTCTGCAAAGTCAAATATCTCATTACGTGCTTTTTTTACATTTTGAGGAAACTGAAAATTAACCCAAAATTTCTATTATGAATATTTCAATACCACACCTTTTTAGCAGTATTGTGTACAAGGTGTTCAGGACATTTAGCTGGTAAGATCTTCTTTATTGTTTAGGAGGAGAAGTTTATAGACAGAATGGAATTTGCTAAAATTTATATTTGCACTGTCTATGGAATATGCAGATAAATGAGCAAAGTCTAATTTGTATTTGGACAAGATATCAATAATCTTTTGTTTTATGTTTTCTGAGGCTTTCCTAAAATCTTCATAGAAATCAAGAAGATGTTTTGGAACTCCATTTTTCAAATCAAAGTGCCTAAGAGCTAGGAGGGAATATTTTTTGTTGCTGCAATTTGAGACATCACTTGATGTATTGTAGAAAGAATGAAAGTTAGTGAGATCTGACAGAATCAGCTCAATTATTTGTTATCAAAATTTCTTTTCTGAAGTTAGTTGCACAAGACATTCTGAGGTTAGTGGCACCCTCAGAAACTAGCTTTAAGCAGTTTCATAGAGTAATCAACTGAATGATACAATAATGTATGTTCCTTCCTATAGCATGCGCAAGCTTATTCAGGCACTACTATTTTCGGCTAAGTATTGGTTTCTTTGGGGGAAATAAAACAACTTTTGATTGACTTACAAGTACTTGCCTGTCTCATCCTGACTCGTGAAACTCATTCTCCATACAGAAGGTCCCCAGTGTATGATGGTTTGACTTATAATTTTGCAACTTTACAATTGTGTGAAAGTGATACCCATTCAATAGAAACTGTACTTCTCTCTCTAGGCAGCACAAGCAAGCTGCAGCTCCCGGTCAGCCATGTAGTTTTGAGTTAGATATTTTCCACTTAAATGATGAGTTTATCAGGATACACCCCATTATAAGTTGAGGAACGTCTGTATATGCTTTTACATCTCCTTCTTTACCATGCCCAATCCCAAATTCTTTTCTGCATATTATGCAGTCATATTTAGGGTATTTGCTCACCTGATCAAGTTGTAAGTGTCCTTCTAGCTATCACTAAAACAATAGTCATTTAAACTTTGTTTTCATAATGTCTGTGTCACACTGGAACTGGCATTGTAATCATCCTCACATTCATTTCTGAACTTTTTGAAAATATGGTCACTCTTAGAAAAAACAGTAACAGTTCACAATCTTAAAAGTTAAGATAGTACTATCTTAATACACAGCACAACAATTAATCCACAGGCAAAATCAAAGACAGACTATTAACGCTCATGCTCACAATTGCCACACACTTAAGTTGCACAATTTCATCACATCCATTACTATGAACCATAAATCGTGATTTGTCAACATCAGTGATCAGGGAAAAAGGAGGGAAGAAAAAATAGCAATCGCAGCTATAAAATGTAGGCAATTTGTGCTATATCCATTTAACACTAAAAACAATGTTGCTTCCAGCCGCTGATTTTTGGGCTACTATGTACATTTAGTATTTTCACCCCAACCTTCCTCACTCATCTGCCAAAACCGGAATTTTTCATATTCTAAGGAGGGGTTTCCTAGCACTTTCAGTACTAAAACCTGGACAGTACCAAGAAGACTAGGACAATCGGTCACCTACTTAAAGAACCAGAGACACAGGAGCAGTTAGCCATATCTACACATCAAAACCATCTTACATAAACTGACCAGTAAGTAACTACCTGGTTATTTCAACAAGGGGTCATTTAGTCTGAGTGGTTGAGGTGTGTGAATATAAACTGAGCAATCATGTTTGGAAGACATTTTCATAGGGGCTTGATTCACTCTTGTAGGAACTAACCTGCCTTTTGCTCGTGACCAGAATGGGATTTCTTCATAGACGCCCGTAGAAGTTAAAGTGTTTGATAATTTGTCTCAATGACCAAATGTGATGGTTGAGGTTTTTATGCTATGAAACCTGTAAACTCCAATAAGCTCGAAATATATCAATGGAACTTCTTTACTGCATTATAAGCTAGATTTTCATCTCTCAGATCACAGGGACCATGTTTAGCTAGCTTGCTTGCCATTTTGGCAAGTTTAATAAAGCCACTAATAAAATGACCAGAGCAACTCTTGTACAACTTTGCATAACCACAGAAAATACATACACATACCTTCACATTTGAAAAGCAGCTTCACAGATAGGACTTCCCCAAAGACTCAGAGTGTCTACTTACGTCCTTTTAAAGATCTATAAACAAAAAACTAATAAGCTAGAAAACTTGGCTCTCAGAAACCTGTGCAGTTTGAATTTTTAATGCTTACTGAGAGCTCTTCTTTTGGGATCCCGCTGAACTAAGAGAACTGCAGAACACCAAGTAATGAATGCTCCATCTTCTTGTATAATAATATATAGCTTGAACAAAGTGTTCTTTAACCAAGACCAGGGTAAATGGTTATTATGTTTACTCTGAAAGGCAGTTGGATATCTAGTTTCAAACAGAAATTCAGACACTTTTATAGAATTCAGAATCCCAAGGCTCCGGTATGAACTGAACCCAGTCGTTGAACATAGCAGGTAAGTTCATTATTTAATTTCCTTTCTTCTGTGTACTTTGAATAGAAAGTGCAATCTTGAGGGCTTTATATTTAAGACATAGCTATTTTTAAACTGTATGAAGCAGGTTATTTGAAATGCCTCTTTTTCAACTGTTTGTTAGAGAATTCTTCTTTCCTCATAAGAAAAATAGAAGAAACAAAATAGAAGTTAGGAAAACTAGAAGTTAGTCTCAGCCCACATACTCTGTCTCTGTCCTCCAGTGAATCACTCGGCCTCTCTTCACATGAAGAGGTCCATCTTTCACCAGACTAGTGCAACTGTCTAAAGTATCAATGTCTCTTATGTGAATTTCAATCAGATATAACTGCTCAGTAACCTATTTTAGAGAGTCCTGGGAAAGATGTTTCCTTTCCATTTGTATAGGGCTGAAGACATTGCCTACTGTCTTAATAGTACAGACTATGTAAATAAATATATAATGATGATTATATAGAATGTATAAATTAAAATTGAAGCTTGGGTAAGAAAAGTTATTGTATTAGTAAATGTTATAATGTAATTCTATCTAATTTTTCTAAACTTTGACTCTAAATGGACTAGTTGTTTATAATAAGTATTATGATTAAAAGTTTGGCTTTCAAATATTTAGGAAATCCCTCAAATAAGGAAATATATCAATAATAGTACTGAGTATTTATTAAATCCTTAATATGGACCAAGTACTGTTCTAAATGTTTTATGTGTATCAACTCATTTATTCCTCTTAATAACTTTTTGAAAAATCTACCATTATTATCCCCATTTTACAGATGAGAAAACTGAAACACAGATTTAAGTTACTTGAACCAAGTCATACAACTAGTAAGTGGAAGAGCCAGGATCAAATCCTGTTTGATATTCTAAGAACATATAGTAATGAGTTATTTATAATGCGTAATAAGTGTAAATATATATTCTCTTTCAAAGAACACTTAACTTCGGTGGTATTTCAACGTGGTTTGCCGAACAGCTGGTGTGGCAGTAGGCTGTGTTGGCCAATATGGAGAAGTCCTTGAAATCACCTAAGCCCTGGGAGTTTAAACAGACCACCTACAGTACATTTATGCCCCAGCAAATTTTTTTCTTCCCCATCTAGTTAGCTTGGGATCAACAGCCTCTTTAACTTTTATAAGGAATCTGGCCAGAAGCTCCAGTTTTAGGACAAAATCATCAGGCAGAGAGCTATTGGCTAGCTAGGTGCTTCTCACAAGTCACTGGAAACACATTTCCTGTGTGGAATCACCTGAGGCCAGCTGGATTACAGAGATTTTTCAGTTACATGTGTAACTGTACCTCCTTGGTCTTTATTTCATCTTTCAGCTCTCTAACAGTATTCAGAATGCAAGGGAATCTAACAATTCCCCACAACCTCCTTGAAGCCATCATCAAGAACATTCTTTGAGATGTGAGGAAATAGAGGCACAAAAAGATACATAGTGTCTCTGACCACATTCAAACTCTCCAGTCACAGCAGGAAAATTTACTTGGCTAATTATTAACGTACACTTTTATGCTTTATAACCCATCCTTCCAAGGTCTGGATGTCTTCATCATAGGTAACAGGAGTCCAAAATTCAGTGAGTAGGAGCTAAAGCAAGTTAAAGAGATCAGAGGAGCCAGGGCTATTAGTCCAGAAACAAGAAAACTCCTCCGTGACTTAGTGACTGTTCGCAAGACTTACTTTAAAGGTTCTCCTGGTCAGACACTTTCCATCCATCGTCATAGAGATTATAACGGAAGTAAATGAATTTAAAGTGCCTCAGAAATTTCAGATAGATAAATGAAGGACCTTTTCAAGAGCAAGAGTAACTGAAAACAGTTGTTGTAGCTAGTGTATTTCCCTCTGAAGAGCTTTTAAGGCAGTCATCTATTCTAGATGGATTATAGTCAATTTTAGTTTTTCTAAGTCTGGGTTTTGGACTAAACTGGTGACATTTTTTGCAAGGGTCATGAAGTTCTTTAAGAATCTTATGAAAGCTACAGATCATCTCAGAAAAATGTTGCAAATATGAAAATATGTTCCCACAGATCCCAAAACTCTTTAAGAATCCCTGGTCAGGATGACATCTTGAGATTCCTTCACCTATGAGATTCTGCAGGGTGCTCTGAAATGACCATGAGAGAGGAATTCTCTGTGTTCCAAGTGTCACACTCTTATCTCCAATTATCTCTGCCTTTGGGAATCAGGCTGGAATTCCTAAGCTATCATTCTTCCTGCTCTACATCTCTCATCTCTACACCAGCAGGCCACAGCCGAAACAGGGCATGCTGCTTGGGCAGGAAAAGGGTGGGCAAAAATACCCTTGTTAAAGCAAGTATAGATCTTTACTGTTCCAGCAAACACCTTCCCTGTCTCACTGATGTTCCAGGCCTCAAGGCCCACTCTCTCTCCGGAAAACATGGAACCATGGCCATGCCCACGCTCTGTGTGCCCTTCTTTGGAAATCACCGGAGCTGCCACACTGAACAAACACTTTAGCATGAGGCAGAGCACCATTAATCCTTTCCTCAATCAGCTTAGCCAAGCACATTAAGGCTGGCTTGGCTAAAGTAATGTTTAAATTGTGGTTTAACTTGAGACCAATTTTCCCTAACAATCTGAGTATGGAGCATCAAGTTTGAGGACAAATGAAATTAGCAGATGTTCTGCTTCACTTTGCCTCTCTCTAGTACTCCCTAGGATTCCCAAACTGGTATTTCCAAGCACACATTGTAATCACCACCTTAAAAAAATGCAAATTTTAACTTTTCCATCCTTAAAATATCTCTATGAACCATCACTCATTAAATATGAAATGTCCAATTTTGAATTAAAAGATTAGTTTATTATATCTCAAACAAGAAGCAGTACAATTAATCAAAGTATGAGCCTAAACTACCAACACAGTTTTGCCATCTTGACAGTAGCTTGCTTATGCCAGCAGCAAAGAAGATGCGAGTGATGATGAAATAGTGAAAGATATTTCCCAGAACTTGTTGAGAATTGAATATTTTTCCTTTCAAGAAGTTGTCCAAAGCCTGGAAGTAGTGGTAGTCAGTTGGTGAAATACGGTAGATGACAGAGAGTTTCTAAGTCCAGCTTCCATAATTTGAGCAGCGCTTTTTTTTGTGACATATGGTCTTGCAAGAGGATTGGCCTGTCTCTATCGACAAATCTCGGCTGCTTAATTGCAAACATCCTCATCATTTCGTCCAATTGGTTGCAGTAGACATCCACTGTAATCAACTGACCAGGTTTCATGAAGCCGTAATGGATAATACCAGCACTGGACCACCAAACAGACACCATTAGCTTTTTCTGATGAACATTCGGTTTTGGACTGTGTTTCGGCACTTCATCTTTATCCAACCATTGTGCCAAATGTTTGTGATTGTCAAAAAGAGTCCATTTTTCATCACACATAACAATACGGTGTAGAAATAGTGTTTGCCTTTATGTCGTGACAGCCAAGAAAGACAAACTTCGATACGATTTCTCTTCTGATACTCGTTTAATTCCTGTGGTACCCATCTATCCAGCTTCTTTATCTCGTCTATTTATTTCAAATGGTCCAATATTGTTGGAATAGTAACGTCAAACATTGCTGCTAATTCATACATGGGTTGAGGTGGATTCGCTTCCACTACAACTTTCAGCTCATCATTCTCCACCTTGGTATCAGGCTCATTTTCATGGCTCATTTTCAAGATTAAAATCACCAGAATGGAACTTCTTAAGCCATTGATGTACTGTGCGTTCATTAGCCACATCCTTCCCAATCACTTCGTTGATATTTTGAGCAGTCTGTGCTGCATTGGTTCCACGACGGAACTCATATTCAAAAATAACACAAATTTTTTACTTATCCATGATTTCACAAAAATTGCCCTAAAAAAAAGATAATCACAAGCCAATCATGCGTTTGAAAGACTGAGGATGTACCTTCACAATAAAAATAAAACAAGAAGTGTCAAAGTGAAATGTCAGAGATATCAATTGTCAAACTTAGTACTTAAGGAAATCAGATATTTCATACTTAATAACCTTAATAGTTCATGTTTGAATGATGTTTCACAAAGCCTTTAGAGAGGCATTATAGCATTGCAGCAAAGAGTCTATACTCCAGAATCAGACTGAGTAGTTTCAAGTCCTGGTGGTATCGCGTATTAGCTGTGTGACTTTGAGCAAATTGCTCGATCTTTCCATACTTCAGTTACTTAATATGCAAAATAGGAAAAGTAATTCTCATTTCATAGAGTTAATATAAAGATTAAATGAGATAAGATGCATAAAATTCTTTAAAATGTGCCTGGCTCACAGGGAGTGCTCGCTCTAGCAGCATTAGCTATTAATATTTTCACACACATTTTCTTATTTGATCCCCATAACAGCACCTGTGGATGAAGTAGGACAGAGTTCCCTTCATACATACTGGAAACAAAGACTCATAGAGGTTAAGTGACTGACTGACACAGAGAATAAGTGTTACAGTGGAATGGCACTTGTACCTTTGGTTCACAAACTTCATTAGGTTATAACCTTTGATTATGCAAACTTTGGGAATTTTATAAAATCTGTAAACCATTTCCTCTCTCTCACCCCAAAAAATGCATATCTATAAACCACCCAAATTTTTACCTATAATTTCAAGGGCTCAAGGAGAACATGAAGCTCATTTGTGAATCCTCTATGGACCCTGCTTCAGAATTCCCTGTTCTTTTCAAGAATTTCAGAATTTCCTATTCTTTTTCAAGAAAATCATTCTTTTTATAATGTTTCTTTCCCCAATTTCAAAATTCATGTCTGTTAATGATTCTCAGACAATATGGCAGCTAGAGGACTTGAAACACAGGTTGAACTTGAATCCCCTGACTCTCCTGCTCCTACATTTAAATCAACAAGTTTATTCCATTTGTGTTTGAGTCACTAATACCCATTACCTCCGTCTCTGCATCATTTCCCATTTGTTTCCTGGTTGCCTTCTGCTTCTATAAACGAAAATGAAGGTAATGATCCCCAGTTGCATTTCCACTCTAACCCTTCTTAATCTACACTAAAATTAAATAAAGCTGGCCTAGCCAAAAAACACAGAAATTCAAGCAACTATCAACCTTCTTGAGGCTTAATCAATCCATCTTTTTGTTTACTAGAAAATTAGAGAATATGTTACAGGTGAACTCATTTTACCCAAATCTTTAGAAAGTTTTTATTCTCTTATAACTACCATTTTGCTTCCCAAAACATCTTTAGCAGTCAGTATCACCATTAAGTTCAGGCAATTTCTATTTGTTGTTTCTTCAGACTTTCATGGGAGTAGACAATAAGGGGGAAAATGCATTCGCCAGGAATCTGACAAGAAAATCTTACTTATCTTAGTTACTCATGATAATGAGTCATCTTCTTGGAAGACAGGCAGTTATGTTCATTTGCACAGCTGATGTCAGCTAAATTTTATGCAATCTCAGAGCACAGAAATAGCAGAAGTCTTACGCTGGAGTAATTGGCACTCAACCATAGATGACCCATAGTAACAATTCCTTAAAAACAAAAGTGCAATTATACACTAAGCCATAGCAGTGTGAACTTTGCTTGTAAATCCAAACTTCCTAGGAAGGAAAAAGTGGTTGGTCAAACTATGGAATAAAATTGATATTAACATTGTTTGTTGACTTTTCAGTCTCAAGACCATTTTCATTTTGGAAACATTACACTGGAATCCTAAGAACTGGAGTAGACAATACCTCCTGATTCATCTATTGCAAAAAAAAGTTACACTTTCTAAGCTAAAATAATACCAACCTTTCTATGAATTTCTGAGCCATTGAGTGATATATCCATGAGGAATAAAAAGAACATTTCAAACTATGATCGAATAAATAAGTCCATTATTAGCTTCATTGTCACTCAAAAAGGAAAACATAAAAAAACTTTTGAATCCATGAAAGATGTTCTCAAGAAAGAACAGGAAATAATTTAACAAGTGAGAACACAGATTCCAGGGGTGCCAGAGTACCTTTTTGCTTTGTTTCTTTTCTCTCTGAGTTAGAAGAAAGAAAAAAGAGGCCTGCAGTGAAGGCAGCATGTCTGGCACGGAGCAGCATGCCATGAAAAACAGCATGAGCCTCACCTGGGAACATGGACATTTCCCAGCCACTTCTACCATGGTAGCCCTACAATAGTCGCCATTCCCACTAAGGGGTTCTCCAGAGAAATAAAGCCAATAGGAGATAGATAAATAGATATAGATATATAGATATAGGAGATTTATTATGGAAATTGGTTCACATCATTATGGAGTCCAAGAAGTCCCATGATCTGCCGTCTGCAAGCTGGAGAACCAGGAAAGCCAGTGGTGTAATTCCCGAGTCCTGAAAAGGACTGAGAACTAGGTGGCCTGCTGGTATAAGTTCCAAGGCAAGTCCAAAGGTGCAAAACCCAGGAGTGCTGTTATCAGACAGCAGGAGAAGATGGATGTCCTAGTGCGAACAAAAGGAGTAAATTCACCCGTCCTGTCTTTTTGTTCTATTCAGGCCTTCAGCAGATTGGATGGATGGTGCCTGCCCACATTAGTGCAAGCATATCTTCTTTACTCAGTCTGCTGATTGAAACGCTAATCTCTTCTGCAAACGCCCTCTATGGCACACCTAGATATATGTTTTACCAGCCATGTAGGCATCCCTAAGCCCAGTTGATTTGGAATATAAAATTAACCATCACGAGTACCATGTGGCCAAACAATCATTGTCTCAACAGTTAACTGAGCACCTACCAGGAGTCCGACATTTCCCTAGGCAGAAGAGATGTAAAGATATCTCCAGCATCTCTCCTGCCCCCATGGAGACATATCAAATAATTATATGAAGCATAAGAAGCTCTGTAAGATGTATACCAGCTGCTAGGACAGCCACTGTCTAACACAATAAAGAATATTAAGCCAGGAAAGCGCCCCAAGGCCATAGCTTTTATGCCGGTCGGAATCCCCAGGTGAGGGGCTACCTCAGCCTACATCTCCAAACTCAAATGTATGTGCAGCCTTTAAGCCCCTTTGAGGTCAGTGGCATTCTAAAGCCAGGGCCTAAAATATCAGACACAGAGAACCCTGAAATTGAATCCAGCATCACACTTATAATCCTGTGAACAAATAATTATACAGAGCACATTGTATTTTTCAAAGAAATTTTGAGTCTTATACCTTTCATGATGTTTAGAAGAAAAACATTATTCTTCTTATTTCATTATATATTTATTATCTGCAATATATCATTTATTATATCACAGCTTACAATTACTTAACAGATTATGTATTAACATACACCAAATATATAAGTATATAAAGCACACATTTATATTAAACAATAATGTATTATATTATCAATACCACATGTTTGCATTTGGGTTATTTAATATATACCTATACCATTAGAATTTAACTCCCTGAAGCCTTCTGTGTTTTTTATACTGCCCCTGTTAGAACAGTGCTAAGCACCCAGTTGACATTCAGTACCTACTGGCTGCATGAGTGTTTAATGAATTTTACATTTGGGAATACAAGAGTTAAGTGACCTACACATAGTGAACCAGCTAGTATATGAAAGAGACAAGGTTGAACAAAAGTCTCCTGGCTCCTTTAAGCTTCTACCAGGTTTCCCCTACCATCATAAGAACTTAATGACGGAACGGCAAGGAACATGGTTTTTTCTTCCTTCTCACCATCTGTCGACCCTCTCTTTTCTCTACTATATCTCACAACAACTGGATCCATCAGTCACAAAGGCCTGTGGATACCACCTCGGAAACAGCACCAGCAAAGGGCTTGGTTCAATAATCTGATCCTTCCAGGATTGTGACTCACCATGCTGCCTTCCTCTCCTTGGCTGTAATGAGCTGGTAGGATATGCCTTTGGTTAAATCCTATCTTGTTTTTTAAAACAAGATTTAAAAAAACTTTTCTGTTTGACTTTGGATCACTTTGATAAAAATATCAGAAGTAGAGTCAGACAAAAATATCTAACAACCTTTGCGGTAACATTGGCATTGTTTTAACAACAAAATTTCCGTGATTCTAACTACATGGAATGGTTATGGTGTTTTGTAAAACGTAGGCTATGGGATGAAAGTAGGTGCCAATATCGACTGTGATAACTGCACAGAATTAGTCAAGGCTTTACTTGACAGAGAAAAAACAAAGCCACTAGGGAAGATTTTCCTTACCCAAGATATTTTCTCCATGGTCACTGCTATGGTGCTTGAAATTCTGGTATTAATAAAGCCTTGGATCCAGGCACTAACGTCGCTGTCAAAACACCAATGGACTTTTGTGGGAACATCATAATAAAGCATCATAAGCAAAAGAACCATTGGGTCAAATTAAAATATCAGAAAAGTTCCAGTCATGCGACAATAATCTCAAAGAATGGGATACAGAACAGGGATGTTTAGGAGGGGCAATTACAAATGGTTCCTCTCTTTTTCCATTCCCAGTCCCACTATTCTGGTTTAAGCTTGGATCATCTTTTATCTCTATTATTAATTAGCCCCCTGGCTCTAGTCTCTACAAATTTCCAAACTTCCGACTCTTCCCCCAACTACCAACAGAGTGATGATGTAAAACATAAATCTGATCACATCATTCTCATACTTAAAATTCATCCATAGTTCCCTCTTCCTAAAGCTGAAATCCAAACTCCTTAACATATAAAAAAAATCTGTTTCTTTCCTGCTTTTAAAGTCACATCTTCTCCTACTCTCCCATGAGTATCAAGCTATTTCTTTCTTTTTTTTTTTTTTTTGTTTGAGAGTATTATGGGGGTACAAATGCTTTGGTTACATGAATTGCCTTTGCACTGCCCCAGAAGAGTGCCCATCCCCCAGACAGTATGCACCGCATCTGTTAGGTGTAGATTTACCCATCTGCTCTCCCCTCACCTGCCTGACATCCTATGAATGTTACTTCCCATATGTGCACATTAGTGTTGATCAATCATTACCAATTTAATGGTGAGTACCTGTGGTGTTTGTTTTTCCATTCTTATGATACTTCACTTAGAAGAAGGGGCTCCAGCTCCATCCAGATAATACAAGAGGTAGGTCATCATTTTTTTTTTTATGGCTGAGTAAAGCTATTTCTTTAATCATTTCCAAGTGAAGCAGGAATGGACTTCCTCTATAGGCCTTGGTAGGCTTTTCAGTTTTTTACAGCTCAGTTGACAATATTAATGATTAAAAGTTTCTGATCCCTTACAAAATACTATGCTCTGTGCTAAGTGCTTTAAATATCTCATTTAACAGTCTCAAAACCCATATGTGTATCATTGCAACAGATCCATTGTTTTTTTTGGGGGGGCGGGTTTTTTGCATGAGGAAACTAAGCTTGCGATGGTTAAGTAACTTGTCCAAGTTGGTGGTAAGTGGTAGGGTTAAATCTCAAACTCAAGTCTGTTTGAGTCCAAAGCACAGGCTAACAACCACAATATCATGATTACCAAACACATAAAAATATATTAAAAATGTCAACTCAATAGCTGCACTTTAAGTTCTGGACTGGAAACACAATTCAAACTCACCACTGCCCTCATAGTTATCAAAATTTGACTGAAAGAAGAGGTATTTTTGGCAATGTGACATACATGACATAAGAGATGATAAGTTTTTTGTACACTAGTATATACCAGTGCTGAGCCCATGAATGGTTCACTGTAGATAATAAATATTTGTGGAGTGAACAAATGGAAGACAAATTCTTGGAAAAATCTGCAGTTTACCCTTTCCTCAAGATTCCTGAAATAGACTAAGTTAAGAAACCCTGGCAGAGCACTAGGTACGTAAATAATGTATTAGATCCTCTTAGAATTGCAAAGAAAGAATTATGCTGTGGGGCTATTGTCCCACATGTCATCAGCCCATTAAGGGACACTCTAAGGAGTTGGTAAACATACTCTACTACATTTCACTGTGCTTCCTTCTTTTTAAAACCCTTGAGGAAAATGTCTCTCTGGAATTAATTTTCTTTGTCTAAGAAATTGTAATGCCTTAATTTTGGATCTGTGAATCAGGACACTACTATTTTTTTCCTTCTCACATTGTCTACTTAATGCTGTAGAGTCAAATCTCTGATCTACCCTAAGCAAAAATATTGACGTTCATGGCACATAATTTAGCCTAAATCCTGACTTCATTTTAGTGACCTAAATCTTAATTTCATTTTATAACTCTACTTTTTTTCCATTTGCATGATTTTGCTCAACTACATTCATGTTATCCTTTGTGCCATGCATTCATTATTCAACATATCTTGAATAAGGCCATCTATGTACCTGAAATGTTCTTGTAGAGTTTTGTTGCTGTTGTTCACTCATTCATTCAACACATAATTGTAGATCACATATTCTGTGCCAGAAACTGTTGAAGGTACTGAGAATAATATAGAAGTGAATGAAATAAACTAGATAAAATCCCTGTGAGTGTTATATTCTAGTTGGGGAGGAGACAACAAATAAGGTATATAATTAAAATACTAAGTGTGCTAGGTAGTAATAATTGCAAAGGAGAAAAATTATCCTTTTATGAAGGGAATATTATGAAGGGAAGGACTTATCTGGAAAGTAAGAGTTGATTAAAGACTTGAAGCAGGTGACACTGTGATCCATGAGGATATCTGGTAAATGGAAATTCAGAGTGACAATAGGGGCGAGGGTGTGCAGGGCCTTGAAGATTATTTTAAGAATGTTGACTTCCACTCTGAGGGAGATGGAAAGGCACTGGAAATTTTTGCACAGAAAACCAATGTGATGTAACTCATTTTTAACAGAATCACTCTGGCTTCTCTGTTTCAAATAGACGTTAGGACATAAGGGTGCAAGCAAGGTGACCTGTTGAGAAATAATTGCATAGTCCAGGCAAAAGATCATGGTGCCTTAGACCAGAAAAATAGCAGTGGAGGTAAAGTCATCAAATTCTGGATACATTTTCAAGGTTAAAAACTACATTATTTGCTAATGGATTGAATATTGGTTGTCAGACAAAGAGAGGAGTCAAGAATGATGCCAAGTTCTTTCAGTATAAACAACTGGAAAAAATGAAGTTGCCATTAACTGAGGTGGGGAATAGCATGAGCAGAATAAATTTGGGGGGTTTGTAGATAGCAAGGGCTCAATCTTGATCACTTTAAGCTTAAACACTTATTATGTATCCAAGTGTTGATGTCAAATACACAATTGAATATACTTCAGAGGAGAGGTCCAGGATGGATGGACATACAGGACAGGTGGAAAAGAGGAGGGCATAGAAAAGAGAGAGGTCCATGGATTGAGCCCTGCAGCCATTCAATGTTTAAGGTTTAGAAGAAGATGAGGAGGAGCCAGCAAAGTAGAGGACAGCAGCTAGAGAAGGGGGAGCAAAACAAGGAGACATGTTTCTCCAGCGCCCAGGACAGCCCAAGAAGTGGTAGGTCCTAAAAAAGCACTTGGTGACTGATTGAACGAACGAATGTGCTATTGATGTCAGGAAATATGGGGATTGAAAAATAGGCCATTTGATTTAGTAAGATGGAGATTCACTGTTATCTTTTATAAGTGCAGTTTTGGTGAAGACGTATGAGCAAAGTCCTGACTGGAGAAGAGGGAATGGGATACAGGCATCTGGAGACAATGAGTATAGGTAACTCTTTTCAGGACAAGAAATAGGGAGAGCATAAATAAAAGGGAGGACAGGCAGGTACAGTGGCTCTCTCCTGTAATCCTAGCACTTGGGGAGGCTGAGATGGGAGGATTGTTTGAGGCCAAGAGTTCTAAACCAACCTGGGCAACATAGCAAGACCCCATCTCTATAAAAAAATTTAAAAATTAGCAGGGTGTGGTGGCATGTGACTGTAGTCCCAGCTACTTGGGAGGCTGAGGCAAGAGGGTCACTTGAGCCCAGGAATTCGAGGTTACAGTGAGCTATGATCGCACCACTAAACTCCAGCCTGGGTGTGAGAAAGCAAGACCCTGTCTCAAATAAATAAATGAGTAAATGGGAAGAGATAAATAGCTGGAAGGAAAAGAGATTGTGTTTTTAAGATAGGAGAAATAAGAGCAGATTTGATCCATTAGAGAGGGAAAAATTGATGATGCAGGAAGGGTTGGAGTCTAATGTACAAGTGTAGGTATTGACTTTTGCTAGGAGCAGAGATAGATCGAACAGAGTAACCCAGGAGAAAAGGCAGCATTGGGGACTGACGCAGGTGGGAGGATTGTGCAGAGTCGAGAGCTTGTGGAAGTTCTCTTCTGGCTACTTCTATTTTCTCAGTAAAATAGAAAGGAAAGCCATGAATTGCAAGCAAGAATGTATAAGGAAGTCTGGGAAGTTTGAGAAGAGTGGACAAGGTATGAAATAGTTGGTGTAGCAACAGGGAGAATGAGTGGGCCAGGTCAATTCAGTAGCATTAAGAGTTCACTTGATCTTAGTGACCATGTACATGAGGTGTGTATATGATGTGTGTTTATTCAGCGTAGTTCCACCATGCAGCCCAGGCACAGAGTAGACACAGGTTGCTTCCAACCTGGTTTAGGAATTCACCAAAGGAGGTAAGAGACAGTGAAAACAGATTGAAGGTCCCAGTCAAAATATTGTTGACATTTCAAAGATGTTATACTTCCTGCATTTTTGAAAGTCCTCTTAAATAAATCTTTTTTAGAAGTGGGCATAGCATATAAATTAATTAAAATTCATTGTTGATTCTTATCTCCAGATAAAGAATCGCTCATATTTTCTTTCACCAACGTTTGTATTTTGTTTAAATCAAATTTGTCACATTCTGTTTACTGAAATGTCTATTCCGTTAGATGTTGGAATACTTGCAGGAGTGAATGATTTTCAACCTTTCTTTATGTCGTTAGAGCTAGCACAATACAAGAACATGGTTTGTTTACTCAGCTAATATACATACATATATACTTATGGATGGATGAATAAAAATCTGCCTTTGCATACAGCACAGTGGTAACTATGACAGCTCTACTAGGTTCAAAACTGCTTTTATCACTTACTACTTGTAGGTGTTTAACAACTTACCTCATTGTGCCCCAATAGATATATTAATAAAATGGCAATAATATTACTACCTCTAATAGGATTGTTGCAAGAATGAAATGAGCTTAGTATATGCAAAGCCCTTAGAAAAGCCACCAGCCCATAAATTCTCAATGAATGTTAACTCTATGTATAATTGGTATATCCATCCCCTCCTCTCTCCTTTTCAATCTGTGAAAACTCCTTTAATCCCCCCTGTATCCATGTAAAACTTGGTTTCTATCAATAGAATGCTATATACTCACTCTGAATGGTTTTGGAGTCATAATAGGGAGGGGGAGTCTCACTAAATTGTGGAGACTCCTTTGAGAGTCTTTGAAGCATGGATTGTGCTTTATTCAATGCTGAATTCCCTGGACCTAGGACAGTTCCTGGCATGCGGAATGTATTTAGTATGTGTTTGCTGAATTGAGTTGAACAGGACCAGAGACAATGGTATATTTGGCAGAGAACTGAGCTACTCAGAGAAAGTAATGAAGGCCCTGAGTGTCTCAAGGTGGGGAACATCCTGAAAAAAAAAACAAAAAACCTACAGAAAGAGAGTTAGAAAGATAAGACATTTAACCTACTTCACAATCTGACCTGGCATGGACGGGGAGCTCTTCCTCCTGTCTGCCACCCCCTGGTAACATCCCTGATTTCTAAACCTGGCCAATTATAATAGAAATTTTGCTAGCTGCCAAGTTGAATGAAAATAAATATCCACCTAGAATGACGGAGAGACATCAGAATGATTTACGAATAACATGTCAAAATTCCATCCAGAGAATGTTTGAGGGTAAATAAAATTGACAGAGTAAGAAACATCTTCTTAACTCTCCACATCCTATTCTCTCTCCCTATTGTCTTGTTTCTTTGCCACAAAAATGCCATAATTCCAAGTAAAATACCACATGCACATGCTCCCACCTTCTTCTTCTAACAAAGACAGTTTGGTAAATTACACCTTCCAAAGAAGACACCCTTGACTCCAAATCTGGGGAAGTGCCTTTGAACAAAGATGCTTAATAAACCAATAAATATAATGGCCACATTTAGAAAGCAAGAATTTTATAGAAAAGATCTACAACACTTAAAAAAAAAAACTGTTTAAAATGAGGGAAGACGTAAACACCTAAAACAGTTTCCATTAAGCAGGCAAATGAACAATCCAGGGGAAATTTTTGGTTTACCAAGAGCCTGCAAACAGAGCTGCCTCTAGCAATTTTTCCACCCAAGTTACACTCATGATCCCAGACTTTTGTGCATATCTTCTCTGAGGGTTTACAGTGACAAGGCTGCTGTCACATAGAGTAAATATTGTATTTGCTGCTGTTCTCAGGGGCAAAATACTAAAAGTACATAAATAAATGTCCTCACCTTATCCATTTAGCAGGATTTCTCACATGAACAATGTAAGATGAAAAAGCCAATCTCCGCTGTGAATATTGCAAGACATCTGAGATTTAGCCAGTGGTGCGCAAGTAAAACTATTCTCTGGAAAAAAAAATAAAGCCCTGATTTATAGCATTTGCCAATTTCCTTGGTATAGATATTAATACTCCCACTATGGCCAAGCTTCTAACAAGATGTCACTAAATGCAAAGATGCAAGCCAGTATCACCCAACGCCAACATACAATTGGTGCTTACCTGTACACTAATTAATTTCCTCTCTCCCCAAAATTAGAGCTGAAATGGTTAATTAGGTGATATTTCGTCTAATCTCCCAAGCAACTGCAAAGGCAGGGATATAAATAACAAAGCACTCAACTCTCCCATCTCCAAGTTATATTTGGGTCAAAACAGATCCTTGAAATAAGGGTGGGTTTGCAACATTGAAAAAGGTCATGGAAGGCACTATCAAAAAAGAGAATACTTCCTGCCGGCTGCAGTCATTTCACTGCACATCCAGCCGTACACTGACACTAGCTGTAGCAGTGAAACAAGTAGCTGAGGAGTAGGTGCTGATTCTATCTTGGTCTTCCACCGCCTCCTTGTTCCCATTGACCATACTGTTAAATCTAGAGCTGTCACTCCACTGGTCTATCATTGGAAGAAGAAGGGGGTGTTTAAAGAGACCAGTAAAATAATTTCATTCCACCTCTTCATAGTTCTGCCTAGACCAGAGGTTACATAAAATTGACCAATAGGACCAAAGAGACTGTAATTAACGAGATCCTTACTGACTCATATATATTCTCCAGGAGGTATATTTCTTTTTTAATATGATTTTCCTGCCCCAACTAAGCATCATTCTACTTTTGAAGGCATGCTACCAACACTTGTCACTCCATGGTTTCCTGGGCAAAGATTAACTAATATTGTCTCAATTGTGACGAGCTTTCTATTTGTGGCTGCAGACAGATGGACCCAGTTCTGTGTGTGCCTCCATTGCAACCATTCTGCTCTGAAATTATTTTAATTATGAAAAAAGAAATCCTGAGTGGGGCTAGTCCAAGGGTGTATATTTCCTCTTCATTTATACTCTATAAGTAAATTCTACCACATGTTATCAGGCATACCACTAGGAATTTAAGAAATCAATGTTTCTTCCCACTCTTTTATTTTCCCGAGTCTGCATAAATCTGTGACACTTTGCTTCTATTAACATCCCACGCCCTAGTGAAAACTATGTGGCAAGCCCCAAGTTCAGGCTATTAAATTTGCTCAGAAAATGAGGTTGATTTTTAGAGTTCCCAAGCATAAATGACAGTACAGCATATCCTGACTCCACAAGATAATTTTTAATGTTTGTGGTCATCTCTTTGAAATGATTTCAGTTCTGGTGAGAAATACTCACTGAGAACAGGGAAGGTGAGAATCTTCTCTCCATTCTTAAAACAGATACGGCATGAGCACACAAAACTAACAGTTTTTGTTTTTTTATCTTTACCAAAGTTCTCTTGGCCTCTATTTAAGCCCCCTTCATAGTAATTTATGAACATTTTATTTGTCAGTTTACACACGTTTTACTTTCCCCTCACTAAAATGCACACCCCATGAGAGCACTGGCCACATTGGTCTCCAGATTGTTTTATCCCCAGTGCCCAGCACAGGGCCTGGCACATAGTAATGCCCAATAAATATGTTGGCATTAGTACATTTCCTCTTCGGAGGCAGGACGTCTGCGTAGTTCCTCAGTCCCTCCTTACTACTTGTCCTACATCAGAGTATTACCTCTAAATGACTAGCTATGATGTGTGAGAAATATGGTGAAGAATCCAGATGTAGAGCTATTATAGATCCTCCACCTCCAACAGGGGACAGATCCTGCTTCTAACTCCAGTAGGGAATTCTACTATCCACTCGGGTGCTCGCTATCAGGGAGCTTGGTGGCGAAGGACAGAGCCCACCCTTGGAGACACCTAGAGAAGAAAATAGTGAAGAGATTTAAGCAGGCAAGGAGTGTCAGCGAGGTCTGGGAAATGAGCAGGTAGTTCCCAAGATTCTGACTCTGATACACGAACAAGGTAGAGATCCAGTTATTACAACTAAAGGCTCAGGAGTGGGAAAGAAACGCAGTTATTATAATCGATGGGCAAAGTCAGAGCCAGGTTGGGAACCAGGGAGATGAGGCTGATGTCAAGAGCATGTATATCCACAACTCTTTAAATCCCTTATTTATAAGGTCCAAGCTAATCCTGAGTCTGGAGTGGGGCTTGACCGATGTGTGGAAGTCAAGTGGCCCCAGCAGCAAAGAGTGAACACAGTAGCTCATTGCAACACAAGACACCTGTTAAACATCCCCAACAGCCAGCTCTGCTGAAGTATAAGAACACATGCAGGCACACATCCACGTGCTCACACACAAACACTCACGTTTTCCTCCAGGATATTAAGTCTACTTTTTCATATCAGCTTGACCTTACTCCTCTGAGAGAACTATATCTACTGTGGTTAATCTTACTTTACAGAAAGAATATTGAGATCATGTGAAATCCAACAATAGAAGGTATGTGGATGCGAGAACTTAGGTCTCTTGATTATCTGGTTCGGTGTTCTTTGCAAAAGATACTACCATCTGCCATTTGTAATGTGGAATTATATACCATGATTATAGTATCAGTTTCATTTATCATTAGAAAGCCCTGCCTGTGGGCACTGCAGCCTGAATTTGAAGAGAGAATCCCAAGAGGGAAAGGTCTCAAGAGAGTGTAGTGATAACACTTACAAATTAGCTTCCATTGAATTTAATTCTTACTGTTTTGTTTTTCTTCAGAGGAAAAAATGAAAAACTATCAAAGTTTAATAAGGGAACTAAGAGCAAAGGAGACTGAGGTCTGGGTTCTTCATGACTTACCTTCACGAAGCACACACCATGTTTACATAAGACCATATAAAACAAGGCTCTCTGTTTAGGGCTGTCCCTAGTTCTTTGTCTGGAAACCCAGGGCCTCAGGCAATCATAAAAGCCAGAGGTCATCACAGGGTGTACTCCTGACCAAAGTGACTCTCCCATGGCTCACTTTACTCCTGCTCCCTGGAGAAGGTCACTGACCTGAAGCTTGGATTTCACAGCGGTACTGCTGGAAAAGAAAAGAGAGGTCTTTCTAGCCGTTGGAAATATACTACCCTCCTCTACCAACTCCCTTCGGGAGACAAGGCACCCTTCCTCTCTCAAGCTCTCCTCTGAACCTTTCTGGGTCTCACTGTCCCAATCTCCTGGACACATGGCCAGCCTAGTACACTTGGCAGGCTGGGAATGTTTTTAAATCTGAGAATCTAAAATATAAGCCATGGAAGAACTCTAGGGATAATAATAAAAGAAGTTTATGGGACTGTTGAGTAGAACAGAAAATGCACACAATTGTTGCACTTTGCCTAAAATTTGCACCCTTGGGTATTGGGTGAATCCATGATTTAGAGATTACAGTGCATTCAGGGGTGCCCCCCAAAAGCCACCAGAAACACATTGTTTCTGGGTAATCAAATTTATCAGCGTAGTCACTACTCACAGTTCCTGCCTGCTAATTGCCCCAGAACAGAGCTCTGAATCCTGTGGAGATGTTTATGGCTCCACAAGCTCATAAAGCAGAACTGTAAAAATATTCCTGCTGACTGTGCAGCAGGGGCCCTGGAAAATAATTAGCTTTAATAGCCCTGTCCAGACACGCCATACTCTCTGGTTAGAAAGCAAACTCCCCAACAGATAAAATAGAATATAGAAGCATTAGGAAATAGAAGTGTGCATGTTTACCCACACTTGAGACCACAGAATACTGCTTCTTTCTGGGGGTTTCATGTCACAGCTCCTTGATTTGACATAAATAAATGTCCCATTCCTTGTTTCAGTAACAAATCCAGTGTGTTGGTTATTTACCCTCCTTTCTCATGGCATTTTTTTTCATTTTAAGGTGGATCCTTGCCATCAACAGCAGTCAAGTCCTCAGCATTAGTCGTGGCCTCTGCTACATCAGAGTCTCCAGCTTAAAACAATAATATCTGCTATATATTATGAACTTTAGACTTTACAAAGAGATTTCCTTGACACAATTTCACTTGTCCTTTGCAGTAGCCCTGGAAGAGAGCCATCATGCCATTTCAGATATGAGGTTTGTCTTGTGCCTGACACTCTTCAAAGCATTGGGGTTACAGAGAGAATAAGACTGCAAAGCCCTGAAGAAGCTTGCATTCTAATGGAGGGAAAGAGAGAACAAATACAAATAAGTAAATGAGATGTATTCTGGTAGTTGGAAGTGCTTCAAAGAGAAGAACTAGGGCAGGAGGATTGGGAGGGTTCCTGGAGGTGGTAACAATGGAGGTGAGATTTAGATGAGACAAAGGAGGCAGCTGTGCAAAGATCTGGCAAGGTGCATCCCAAGAAAAAAGGAGCAAATTCAAAGGCCTAAAACAGGAACAAGCAATAAATTGGAATCCAGCCTGGTTGTGGTGTGATGAATGAGGAAGAAAAGAGAGAAGGAAGAGGATGCAATGTTAAATCAAAGCAGTAAGCAGGGGCCAGACCACATGGGGTCTTGCAGCCCTAGGGAGGAGCTAGATTTAGTCTAGTTGCAATGAGGAGCCTTTAGAACATTTTAACCAGATGAGGGACATGAAAATAATCAAGTACAGCATTGAAGAGCTCAAGTGACAGAGCTAAGCTGTCCACATTCCAATCCCACTTCTGTCAATTATTAGCAATGTATCTTTGGACAGGTTTATCTTCCCTCTGTTTCAGTTTCCTCATCTATAAAATGTAAACAGGTATAATAGCCATCTCAAAGGGCTTATAGCAAGAAATTTAGGCAAAGAGCTGAGAACAGGACCTGGTAAATAGTGAGTACTCGGTAAATGGTGGAAGTGGTGGAAATAGTGAGTAGCTGAAATCAGAATCTAATTTGAAAATTCTGCCAATAGAGAAAGTGTGATGTGAGGGAAGGGTCCAATTTGAGTACCATGGCATTATTGTTTTTCCTGAGAGCAATGTGGATGGTGATGCTCTGAAGCCTGGGAGTGTAGGAGGACAGGAAAACTAAAGGGTCTGCTCATTGCAAGTGTCTATTAGATATCCAAATGAAGGTGAATATACAAGCCAAAAGCCAGGAGAGAGGTAGAAATGTGGGGCTTTATAGCTATGGGATTAGATGGAAACAACTAAGAAGAGAATGTTGATAGGAGGAAGAAGAGGGCCAGAGACTGAGTCCTGAGAAACTCCAGCATTGAGAGGTGTGACTGAGGGGAGGGAGAAATCAGGAGACTGAGGTGGGGCAGGTGAGACAGAAGGGATCCCAGAAACGTGTCCTAGAAGCCTATCTCAAAAACCAGAGAGCATCTGTGTCAAAAACATCTAAAAGATCAAGAATAAGAAGGCAGAGATGTGAGTGTTGACACTAAGTATAAATAACTGGTGACTTCAACAGTGAGAAAGTGGTATATCTCAATGAATTTGGGAAAATGGTGGAATAGAATTGAAGGCACACATCTCTTTATGATGAGAATATGTTCTGAGAAATGCATCGTTAGGTGATTTCGTCACTGTGTGAACATCACAGAGTCATAGAGTGTACTTACACAAACCTAGATGGCATAGCCTACTACATACCTAGGCTGTATGGTATAGCCTATTTTTCCTAGGCTACAAACCTACACAGCATGTTACTGTACTGAATCATGTAGGCAATTGTAACACAATGCTAAGCATATATCTAAACATAGAAAAGGTACAGTAAAAATATGGTATTATGATCTTATGTTACCATTGTCATATATGCAGTCCATTCTTCACTGAAATATTGTTATGCAGCACGTGACTAGGGAATTCGAGGGGTAAGAGAGTTTACTGACTTAAACAGATTTTTAGAGGTGGGATAATTATTAATATTGATCTAGGATTTGCCTGTATGAAGAAAACTACTGTTAGAGCTAAGAAGATTCAGCGACAAGGTACTAAGACTTAGGGAGAGGGAATTACATGTCTAAGGGAGCAAGCTTACCAATGACAACATTTACTGGGAATTCTGTGTTCTTCACACATAGCTGCTCCAACCCTAAATATTAGCAAGAATGGATGTGGTATATTGGCAGATGAAATGCTGAGAGGAAGACCTATTTTGATTATGTTTCAACTGTCTTACAACTTGGATCCCAGTTTAAAAGCACCCTTTTATCTTGAGAAAAAGGAAGGAAATGTTTCAAAAGAAGAAAAAGCTAAATATCCAAAGCTGTACATTGCATCATTGCCCATAATAGAGAAAATGGAAATGAGATGCAATGGAAAATCATTCAGCATTGTGGTATACCAGAAGAGACCTTCAAAGAGCAGCTGATGCACCCACAAAATCTAGAAACTTATCCCCCACTTGTTCAAAGCAGAAAACACACATTCTGTGCCTAAAGAATTCCAGGCTAGAAACATCTTATAAAAAAGTACAAAGACAGTGTGTTCAAACTTCTTTTAATTTGAAATAGGAAGTGATATTTTTCAGAAAGTTTAATTTTGGTTCTAGTAATATCTTCTTTTAATAATCAGTAACAGCATAATTATAATCAAAGTATGCTTATATTTTACTTTTGGAAAAAAGGAAATTATTTTGCCCTCAGTTTTTGAAAGGGATTTAATGAGATAAGCTTGTAATTAATTTTTAAATTGTCTTTATTTCCAGCTCTATCTTTAAATAGATATTGATGAAATAGATATTTTCAAACGTCTTACCAGGATATTTTTGAAAAAGTAGATTATTATGCAAATAGATAGAATTTTATAATCTCTCTAAAGCAAAAAAAAAAAAGCAAAAAATATAGGACTTTAAAGCTTATGATATAAATCGTTTTTTCAGTTCTAATAATTTGCTTTGAAGTGATTTCCATGCAAATCTCCAAAGATATCTAACCTTAATTTTGATTCAAAAAGAATTCCCTTAAAAGTTTCCCCTCTTGGAAGTAAAAAAACTAAAAATTATATGTGCGTGAATGTTGAGGAAGAGGAGGAGTTACATTCCATGATGCCCTGGCCAACTGAAGACTTGGAAAGAAATCTATCGTTTGACAAAACAGAGGTTCCATTTAAAGATCTCAAAGAGCCTAGAAAATAGAAGGGCAGCTCTTGCCTAATAGAAGTTGGTTTTTCTTTTGCTTCTAGCACTTCATTTGTTCTTCTTCTACAATAGTCTCATTTTCTAATTCATCACATCGGTACCAGACTGCAAGCTCTTTGAGGACTAGATTTGCTTTATTGTATCAGCCACAGAAATGCATGGTTTCTGGAGCAAACTAAATATTCAATAAATATTGTTGTTTTAATAAATGTGTGAATAAATTCCTAAAGTTGTGGCATATAGTGTGTATGCCTTCTATGACTGCTTCATTTTAGGAGTTCTGGTATTTATAACATTAAAAAATTAAATTTGGCCAGGCGCGGTGGCTCAAGCCTGTAATCCTAGCACTCTGGGAGGCTGAGGCGGGCGGATTGTTTGAGCTCAGGAGTTCGAAACCAGCCTGAGCAAGAGTGAGACCCCGTCTCTACTAAAAATAGAAAGAAATTAATCAGACAACTAAAAATATATAGAAAAAATTAGCCAGGCATCGTGGCGCATGCCTGTAATCCCAGCTACTCGGGAGGCTGAGGCAGCAGGATCGCTTGAGCCCAGGAGTTTGAGGTTGCTGTGAGCTAGGCTGATGCCACAGCACTCGCTCTAGCCCGGGCAAAAAAGTGAGACTCTGTCTCAAAAAAAAAAAAAAAAAAATTAAATTTAAAACAGGGGCTTCCCTATAGATTTATAGGAACATTTTGACTCTAACTTGCTAAGGTTTTAAAGTTTTAAAATTAAAGAAAAATTTTATCTAACCTCATAAATGAATCAACATTGAGCTTATTGCTTCAGAAGAGATATTATTAGTGGAGACTGTTAGCTATCTACCAAAATCGATCCTCCCCAACGTACTTATATTTTACAATCTCCATTTAGTTGAGTATGGACATGCAGCTAAGTTTTCTCTGATGAGATGCAAAGGGAAGTGGTATGTCACTTTGGTTTCTGGCCCATAAAAATCCTCCCAGGAAGTTGTCCTCACACTCTCTCCCGCACTCCATACCAGCCAACAGGGATAGTGACCCCAGAGCATCACAAACTGATGATGGCACTACCACTTTCACCTCGGGTCCCTCAGTGATTATGTGGAGCACAGTCCCTTTGACTGACTTGTAACATCCACCTTGGACTGTATGGTAAAGAAAAAACTAACCTCTATTGAGTTTGAGGCATTATATCTTGAGTTAATTAGTAATAGCACTTTAGCCTATCTTAATTAAAATAGATCACTTATTGAGTACCTCCTCTCTGCTAGGCAGTAGGTTAGAGAGGTATTCCCATTCAATTTCTAAGACATTATTAAATACTATATTTTCAACCTAGTACTTATCAAACTCTAATGTGTCAGGCATCACTAAGTATTTTACGTTTACTTTCTTATTTATCCTCCCAATAACCATATGAGGTAGATACTGCTATTTTTCCTGTTTTACAGATAAGAAAATGGAGGTTTGGAGAAATTAAGAAATTGGCCCAAGGTCATACAGCTAATAGGTACTGGAGTAGGAACAGAACATAAGTCAAAGTCCATGGGACCAACCACTCAGCTATGCTGCCTTGGCCAGACACTGTAACCCTAGTACTACATGAGAGGCATCTCCAAATGCAATTGCTACATCAAGAACTGATGTCAAAGGAGGTATCTTTATGCTAAAGGCTCTGATTTGTGTCCTGGTTTGAGTCCAATAGGTATGTTGCAGAGTGACTGAAAATGGTCAAGTGTTCTATCTAGGACAGGTCTTTGAGCCCCAGCAGAACACTTTCATACACACTTGTATGCAGTGAAGCCCCCTCAATCAGTAGCACCTGTGTCCTGTCCCATGCACATCAGTGTGCCAGATGTAGGAGTTGGGGGATACCAAAAGAAGTTGACAGTATGGGTTCTGACCTTGAGGGGAGACAACACAGAATAGGTACGTACAGGAAGCAAGTAGAAGGGGCAATTTTCTTTGCCTTGAAGATTTTCAATGGTCAGAAATTTTACAGATTAAATAACTTGGAACATGTCAGAGTGTGTGTGACATTTCCAAACTTGATCTCTGTTGTGCAAGGGATCTTCATAAGTAGTAATTCCCTCAGCAAATATTGTATTTTGACACTCTTTGGAGAATAATCTGAGTATAAATCCACTGGACTCAAGAACCTTGAATGGGACATGTGCTCTGTATTTGAGCTTCTTTGTATAACACTCTTGGGATATAAGCTATTAAGAACAATATTTTAATTTTCTGGATTTAGTAAAATCAGTGCCCCCATCAGTGGGTATGTCTATACATAGATACACCTATTAGTAATTTCTTTAAATCACTCTTCAGATGCAACTTAGATTGAAGCTTCTTTATTTTTAATTAAGGCAGCTTCTTGTTTTGCTGTCATGTAAATTTTATTACCAGCGTTGAAGCACATAATATAACCAGCTTTCAAATAGCAGAGCACTTTTTAAACTCAAAATCTCATATCTGGATTTATGTTTGCTAGGTTTGAGAGTTTGCCTTTTGCAACATCAGCTTTTGGCTCAGACTTGCCCTTTGAATACGGTCTTCTGCTGAGTCTCCTGCCCCCTAAAGAAGTAGGGCCACAAGGCTAATTTTCCTGGGCAGAATGTCTTGGCCAGCCATGAATCATCTCTGTGTGGACACTGTACAATACAATATCGTCCTGCTATAGCCTCCTTCACTTTTTCCTGAACTTTTATGTTTTTTGCAGCCTCGCAGGCTCCCACTGCTAAACTATGTCGGAACTCAGGCCCCTGAAGAAAGAAACAAGAAAGGCAGAGAATTTTCGTGTCGTTTCTTGATCCCCGGCTGAGTGCCCTCAACCACAAGCTTATCCCTTCTTACCTTCCTGTAAAATTGTTCATCAGAATTATTAAGATTCCAGAAGGTTTATTGGATCACAGTTTTTAATGGGTGGTATTATTTTGCCTTGATCGACATATAGACACTCTCCACTTCCTCTCTATACATATCTGATTTTATTTCAATGTGCTCAGTTGGTCTAGGCGACCTCCACCTTCTTGGATGAGGCATAGCATATGTTATTTAGTTGATGTGTCAGTTTGATCCTTGGAAAAGCAGATACCACAACTGAATTAAAAGTACAAGAGATTTATTGGGGGTAACACCTGTGAAAGATAAAGGGAAATAGGAGTAGACAAAGAAAGCCTTCAGGTAGCCACATAGGCTTGGCATCTGGGAAAGAGAATGGAAAGGATGAGTGGTAGGAAAAGCCCCAAACTGCGGTGCAGCTCTCAAGAGCCTTGGAAAGCACAATTGGACACCAGCACAAAGGCAGCCTGTGGAGGAGTCCTGAGTTGAGCAAAATGATCAGGTCAGCTACTCTGCTGAGCCTGGCCATTGGCCAGGAGCTCCCAGGGGAGTGTGTCCTCAGCTCCAACACTGCAGCAGACTTCGAAGGCCTGCAGCTGCAGAACTGAATGCTGCACCTCCACAATGGTCCCAGTACAGTTCCAATTGGGATGTGAGTGCAAATGGTTTATTTGCGAGGGGAGCCCAAAAGAAACCAGTCGGGGAGTGAATCAGGGAAGGGAGCAGACCAAGAATGGATGCCTTATTGTATTAGGCTTCGATTGCTGTTATAACAAATTACCACAAACCTAGCGGCTTTAAACAGTGCACATTTGATATTTCATGGTTTCGGTAGGTCAGAAGTCAGGCACAGCATAGCTGAGCTAGTTCTCTGCTGGGCTTCCATGAAACCAAAACAAAGGTGTTGGCAGGTCTGGGCTCTTGTCTAGAGACCTTGGGGGAGAATCTCCTTCCTGGGGTAGAAGTTCATTCAGGTTGTTGGCAGAATCTAGTTCCTTGTAGTTGTAGGACAGAGGTCCCACTTCATTGCTGGCTGTCAGCGGGAGGCCACCTGTAGCTTCTGAGGCCTCTGTCTGATCCTTGAACATTGGTCCTTACATCTAAGAGCCAGAGCCATTGTATCAACTCCTCCTCATGCCTCAGCCCTCTCTGACTTCTCCTTCTGCTGCATCCCCTCTGCCTCCGGCTGGAAAAAGCTCTGCTTTTGGGGAACATGTGATTAGATTTGGCCCACTTGGATAATCTAGGATACCCTCCCTATCTTAAAATCTATCATTTTAATTATGTCTTCAGATCCTCTTTCCCACGTATGTTCACACAACTTCACAGGTGCCAAGAGTTAGGGTGTGGGCCTCTTGGAGACCATCATTCTGCCTACTACAACTACTAAGCAGGTTAATCACTCTAGGCAACTGAGTCTCAACCATGATGGAACCCTGGAAGAAGCTGTAGAATATGCCCACACTCATCACATCTGAGCAGCGAAGAAGCTGGGGTACTTGTCCTCCAACTCCCATCCACAGAGGGCTGTTCCTGGGGTCATTAAATACCCAGGATTTCCAGCGGCCCAGCTGAGAGTCCTGGGTGCATGCAGTAGGACCCCTAAAGTATACTAAGATTGTGAGTGCTGAGAGGGTATGGGTAGGGTACTGATAGCTTCTGTGAATGTATGTTTATGTAAGTGCACTCAAAGTGGAGCCCAGCCATCTTGTTTTTTACAAGTTTACCTTGGCCTGTTGGTTCCAAACCTTCCATTGTGAGAGGAGGGAAGTAGGGAACAGGGGCTAAGCCTTGCTTAAACCTCAGTCCTAAGCCTCAGGCTTCAAGTCAGTCTTTTACCAGAGCTCCAGCATAGGTCGTGAGATATGTGCCCAACTATGAATAAAGTGGAAATTTGCCGTATATGCTGCTAGATTCCTTACTTGTAATATTTCCTCTGAAGCCCCACAAAAAGAAGGTATGATTAACGAGGCAGGATCCAGGTAGCGTAATATTAAGAACACTTCACTTCTTATTCCTTATAATCATCTGACAACTGAAAAGAGGAACATGCCTATATGGCAGAACTTACCTGTATGACAAACAGAAAGGTCAGCCTCTGGAAAGGAGCTATGTCAAGCAGTGGCATTGAGGCACAGGGTAAGTGGTGCCCACCCCGTTATCTGCAAACACTAGCCCAATAGCCATGGGCATTCAGAGGCAGCGTCCGGCGATACTCAGTACAGTTTGGAAGTTTGATGGGCAGATTTTCTAACTTGCAACAAGTTCACCACTGCTCTTGTCGGGATGAACTCTCCACCTGGACGATATCACAGCACCACCCTCAACACATGGTCTAAGACTGTTTGTGGTGCTAAGATTACTCCTGCTATTAGACACATTCCCAAAACCCCAAGCCAAATAATTTCCAACTGAAGAACATCTGCTTGCAGTCAGACGAACCTGAGTTTGCGCCCCGGTTTCCTTACCTACTTAAGGTAGAAGCACGCTCACCTCATCTTACTGAAGGTGAGACGGTAGAGAGGATGAAACGAGATGGTGCCTACAAAGCAAATTGCCACAATACCTGACATTATTGGAATTCAATTAATGAGACATATTTTTTCAAGTAATATCACAGTAGTCACCTTCTAAGAACTAAGAAGTACCTTTGTTTTGTTTGCAATGCTCTTTGGAATTGGAACCAACTCAAATGAGTGACTGAACTGGCTGACAGTTGGCCTCATCTCTCAGCACCCTCACTCTGCACCCAGCGCCCTGCACCTGCTGGGGAGCCGGAAGCTACTCTGGGTCTGCACCCCCTGCTTCCATGCTGAGGAAGAGCTGCTGCTTTCCACCTCACGAGGAAAGAAATATGCTCTGATGTTGACAAAAGATAATTTATGTGCATAGAAGAGGTTCTTATTTATCCAACAGAAATATTATCCTCTTGAGTGTAACAGGGCCACAGTCTTGTCACTGGGTTTAGGAAATGAAAGTACATTTTAGTACTGCTTTACAACCTACTGGGGAAGGAACTGCTGCTACAGTGCCATTATCATTCATCAGGAAACAAGTTTCGGATCACGTTTTAAATTTTCTGTGCCCCTCCTCAGCTATTAACAGAGTTAACTGACAACTGACTACAGACACACCACTTCCTGGGTTTTTGTGATGTGTTGCTTTGAACACGTCACCTCATTGATAGGCCCTTCTAGTTTCTCACATCCAGCTTCTCTAATAAATTCCCATAAATTTAGGTTCTCAAGATGCAAATTAAAATGTCATTTCCTGCATAGCAAGATGCCTAAGTTTTATGTCAGCTATGTTTGAGTGGTGACTACTGGAGATAGCCCCCAGCTGTATGAATTTGGGGAACTGAGAACACTGCCATTTAATTATCCTCTAGTTTTGTTAAAAACAAAGTGAGTTGCAATTTTGATAGCATACAGAAATATCTGCAGCTCCAAAAGATCTGATAGAATAAGGAAGTACAATACTGTTATGATAAGAACTCAGGGTATTGCCAATGCCCAAGGTAATGTAATATTTTAGATAAATAGTAAACATATTCACCGAATATTCACTTATAGATCATTGTGCCAAATGCTATAGATGATTTTTATAAAGTATAACAAAATCACTGTCTTCAGGGAGTTTACAATCTAATAGAAAAAATAAGATTATATTAAACATACTAACCATTGAAGAGTATGCCATAGTATATGATTAAGCAGGTGGAACACGTGCAAGAACTCTTCATAAAATTAAAAGTGAGAACTTCAAGATTGTCCATGAAGGGAGGATCTCCTTGTGGGGACCTTATGTCCCCAACTTTACCTTCACTTTGGGATGTATTGCTAATGACCTTTGTCCAAGCCTCACCGACCCTATTGGGAGGGAGAAGAGGGTCCGAGTAAAGGGTTTAAGTGGCGTATCACTCCAGCGAAGATCAAACTCAAATAGGGAATATCACAATTTCCTTCATGGCTCATGGCAAATCTAAGATGAAGTGAAAATTAAACTAGATTGAAAAGACTGGAGGAACAAAAGGGAAATCATCTGTAATCTGATCATCTGATCTACCAGCCATACTTAATGTATCTTTGGATAGAGTCCCTACAGGGCGACTTCTTTATCTAGATCCCTGCATGTCTCCCCAACTAGCTTTCCCTTCTCACCCAAAAGATCACTTGGACATTTCTAAGCCAGATGCCCAAGAGAGGCAGGAGTTACTCTTCCAGCACAACACCCAGGTCTCCTGAGTTCTGTTTTCCTGTCTGAGGGTCTGGCCTCCTCCCCAAGTGACTGACATAATGTCAACCCCCCTGAGGACAGACCCTACCACCGTTTCTATATTACTATCATTGCTGCTACTTACAGTGTTACTGCTGCTGCTACTACAGAGGAAAATAATGGCTACCTCCATTTATTGAGCACTGATACCAGGTCCTGTGGTAAGCCTGTTATATAAATTATTTATCCTCACTATAACTTTATAGGAATACTAAGGCTTAGAGAGTCTGGGTAACTGGCCCAAGGCCAGGAAGTATGAGAGCTGGAATTTTCTTCTTGGTCTGTCTGACTCCATATCTGGTGCTCCTGACACAACTCTGTCCCCTTGAGCCTTTGCCTTATAAGTTCAAGACAATTATATCAAACTCCCTCCATTCAAGGAGCACACATATATAAGATGGCTTGGGTTGGGGGCTGGTTTCATCACAGCACAAAGATAAGACAATAATTATGCTGTATGGGCAATAATTGCTCCCTAAATATCATGTTTTTCTTTATCGTGGATGATGGGGTGCCACCTTTGATTATGGTAACTGATGGTGCGTTGTTGGGCCTAGATGTTTTTAAATAAGTATACCTGAGCCAGGTGGGATTCATACATTGGGGAAGGTAAGTCCTTAGCAACCCCTTGTTGCTCTTGATTTTCTTATAAGGAGGTATAATTATTCTTGAGCTCAGATTCTGACATCAAACTTTGGTTCTCAATGACTCTCATCAAATTCCTCTGATTACAGGTTTGTTACTCTACCTCAGTCCTCTCAGCTGTGCTTGGCTTGCTGCCATACAACCTGCCATTATCACCCCTGGCATTTAAACAGTACCTATTTAGACACACCGAACAATGAGCAACTTTCATATTTCTAAATGAAAGATATAATCAGCACCTCTCACAGTAACAGCCACTTTGTATTTTCACAAATACAGAAATTGTCCCACCAAACCATTCAAATAACAGTTTGCATATTTTAACCTGATGCAACAAATATTACTTGAGAACTATGGGGCCATGCACTCTGCTAGATGCTGGACACAGAAAAATACATAAGCTTCATGCCCAAGAGTTGTCTGACGAGTGAGAGAGACCATTACATATCACATCAGAGCATCAGAACAGCCTCAGTGAGAGACAGGATCAGAGGTGTTCTGTGGGCAAGGGAAGAGGCATTTACAGCAACTTGAGGTTCAGGGTTTCTTGTTCTATGTGATAGCCGGGATCTGCAGCCCACAGTTAAAATAGCAGCTCCACTTTCCCACAGAGCACTGCACTCGCCAACAGCTAGAAAGATGACACGTAATCATAAATGGTCCTGAAATGAAAGACAGTCTTCACAGAGGCTGTAATTTTGTATTCCACACAGACATACTCACATGATGATCATTCCCTATGGCGGCCTCAGTGTTGTCCCTGTACAGGCTAACAGTATGTTTTGCCAGAATAGGGGACTCTCCTTTTACAGCATGAAACCCCTTTAGTGGAGGACAATGTCTTATATGCAATTAGAGATAGAAAATGTAAATGTAAGCCCTCTTGAGAGTACCATGAATAATAACAAGGCACGAGAAGGTCTGCCCTATGGCAGGCATTGTGCTGAACATTTTTGTATAATCATTCATTTAATCCTCCCAGTGGTATGAGATAGGCACTAGTATTGACATGTGAATGTCAGCTGAAACCATTGAAACCTGCTCAGAGAGGTGGAGGAACTTCCCTGAGCCTCACAGCCTGAGTCAGGGTGCAAATCCAAGACTACTCAACTTCAGAGCAGCCAAGTCCAGCTGCCGTGAGTAAAGACTGGATGGAAATAACTGGTGCCAGAACATTTCCTAAGGAAAAGGAAGTCAGTCAAAAAGGAAACAACGAAGAAATGAGTGTAAGGGATTCGGAGGGGCTCAGTAGAATGATACCTTTTTTCAAATTTTGATAAACATGAACCTTACCCACACTTGAATAAGCATGGTCCTATTACATACAGTCCCGACACCTCCCCCAACCCCAACACACACACCGCCCCACAAACCTGGAAGAGAATTACAATTCAATTTAATCTTCCACCTGAGACATTTCAGGACCAGTGCACATTAGACTTATGCTAGGCAAAGGCCCAATTCTCCCTCCTCGTATAGCAGGCACATTCGGGGCACTAAATTACAGGAAGTGATTATCTTTATCATTTACATCACAAGAACTATCTTTTTTAAAAGCTAGTCTTAGAGTGAACAATTAATGAAGCAGCTGCCAAGCATGGACCCTTTGCCAAGGACCTGTCCACAGCACAGGCTTCTACAATATGAGGACAACGGTTCCGGGAACCTATGGTGTCATTCCACGGGCATATTTACATGTTCCTCACAGCCCCTATCGCCCCCTCCGGGAGTTAATAAACTTTTCATACAAAGCAGAATCTTTCAATGACTCGAGAAACCGAATCAAACAACCTACATTCTAGTCTATGCTCTTCAACTAATTAGCATGTGACCTTTAGAAATTCCTTCTTTCTAAAATCCCATTGTCTGCATGAGGAGAGCAGGACTACATGATCATCTGATCATTGAGGCTTTTCCTGCTTTAAGTGTATGATTCTATGAGATGTCATTTTAACTAACACATAGATATAAATCCAAACAAGGTGCAAGGCCCTGTACTATGAGATGAGGGACACAGAAACAGGTAATCTTTGCCCATGTCCGCAAAGAGTTGCTTTATTGTAAGAGCCATTAGGAAAGCTAAAATCATAAATTTATAAAATTATTACTGTGATTTTTAATGTTTCGACCATTATCTCCTA